>NC_092336.1:217086500-217407000 GCF_046630445.1 Rutidosis leptorrhynchoides
CCCACTACCGAGAATCGACGACTTATTTGATCAACTACAAGGCTCGTCTGTTTATTCAAAGATTGACTTACGTTCCGGGTATCATCAAATGCGGGTGAAAGAAGATGATATTCCAAAGACTGCTTTCAGAATACGTTACGATCATTACGAGTTTATGGTCATGCCGTTTAATTTAACTAATACACCAGCTGTGTTCATGGACCTTATGAACCGAGTGTGTGGACCATACCTTGACAAGTTTGTCATTGTTTTCATTGATGACATACTTATTTACTCAAAGAATGACCAAGAACACGGTGAACATTTGAGAAAGGTGTTAGAAGTATTGAGGAAGGAAGAATTGTACGCTAAGTTTTCAAAGTGTGCATTTTGGTTGGAAGAAGTTCAATTCCTCGGTCACATAGTGAACAAAGAAGGTATTAAGGTGGATCCGGCAAAGATAGAAACTGTTGAAAAGTGGGAAACCCCGAAAACTCCGAAACACATACGCCAGTTTTTAGGACTAGCTGGTTACTACAGAAGGTTCATCCAAGACTTTTCCAGAATAGCAAAACCCTTGACTGCATTAACGCATAAAGGGAAGAAATTTGAATGGAAGGATGAACAAGAGAAAGCGTTTCAGTTATTGAAGAAAAAGCTAACTACAGCACCTATATTGTCATTGCCTGGAGGGAAAGATGATTTTGTAATTTATTGTGACGCATCAAAGCAAGGTCTCGATTGTGTATTAATGCAACGAACGAAGGTGATTGCTTATGCATCTAGACAATTGAAGATTCACGAACAAAATTATATGACGCATGATTTGGAATTAGGCACGGTTGTTTTTGCATTAAAGACTTGGAGGCACTACTTATATGGGGTTAAAAGTATTATATATACCGATCACAAAAGTCTTCAACACATATTTAATCAGAAACAACTGAATATGAGGCAGCGTAGGTGGATTGAATTGTTGAATGATTACGACTTTGAGATTCGTTACCACCCGGGGAAGGCAAATGTGGTAGCCGATGCCTTGAGCAGGAAAGACAGAGAACCCATTCGAGTAAAATCTATGAATATAATGATTCACAATAACCTTACTACTCAAATAAAGGAGGCGCAACAAGGAGTTTTAAAAGAGAAAAATTTAAAGGATGAAATACCCAAAGGATCGGAGAAGCATCTTAATATTCGGGAAGATGGAACCCGGTATAGGGCTGAAAGGATTTGGGTACCAAAATTTGGAGATATGAGAGAAATGGTACTTAGAGAAGCTCATAAAACCAGATACTCAATACATCCTGGAACGGGAAAGATGTACAAGGATCTGAAGAAACATTTTTGGTGGCCGGGTATAAAAGCCGATGTTGCTAAATACGTAAGAGAATGTTTGACGTGTTCTAAGGTCAAAGTTGAGCATCGGAAACCATCAGGTCTACTTCAACAACCCGAAATCCCGAAATGGAAATGGGAAAAAATTACCATGGATTTCATCACTAAATTGCCAAGAACTGCAAGTGGTTTTGATACTATTTGGGTAATAGTTGATCGTCTCACCAAATCGGCACACTTCCTGCCAATAAGAGAAGATGACAAGATGGAGAAGTTAGTATGACTGTATTTGAAGGAAGTCGTCTCCAGACATGGAATACTAATCTCTATTATCTCTGATAGGGATGGCAGATTTATTTCAAGATTCTGGCAGACATTACAGCAAGCATTAGGAACTCGTCTAGACATGAGTACTGCCTATCATCCACAAACTGATGGGCAGAGCGAAAGGACAATACAAACGCTTGAAGACATGCTACGAGCATGTGTTATTGATTTTAGAAACAGTTGGGATCGACATCTACCGTTAGCAGAATTTTCCTACAACAACAGCTACCATTCAAGCATTGAGATGGCGCCGTTTGAAGCACTTTATGGTAGAAAGTGCAGGTCTCCGATTTGTTGGAGTGAAGTGGGGGATAGACAGATTACGGGTCCGGAGATAATACAAGAAACTACCAAGAAGATCATCCAAATTCAACAACGGTTGAAAACCGCCCAAAGTAGACAAAAGAGCTACGCTGACATTAAAAGAAAATATATAGAATTTGAAATTGGAGATATGGTCATGATTAAAGTTGCACCTTGGAAAGGCGTTGTTCGATTTGGTAAACGAGGGAAATTAAATCCAAGGTATATCGGACCATTCAAGATTATTGATCGTATCGGACCAGTAGCTTACCGACTTGAGTTACCTCAACAACTCACGGCTGTACATAACACTTTCCACGTCTCGAATTTGAAGAAATGTTTTGCTAAAGAAGATCTCACTATTCCATTAGATGAAATCCAAATCAATGAAAAACTTCAATTCATCGAAGAACCCGTCGAAATAATGGATCGTGAGGTTAAAAGACTTAAGCAAAACAAGATACCAATTGTTAAGGTTCGATGGAATGCTCGTAGAGGACCCGAGTTCACCTGGGAACGAGAAGATCAGATGAAGAAGAAATACCCGCATTTATTTCCAGAAGATACGTCAACTCCTCCAACTGCTTAAAATTTTGGGACGAAATTTATTTAACGGGTAGGTACTGTAGTGACCCGAACTTTTCCATGTTTATATATATATTAAATGAAATTGTTATTTACATGATTAAGTGTTTCCAACATGTTAAGCAATCAAACTTGTTAAGACTTGATTAATTGAAATAGGTTTCATATAGACAATTGACCACCCAAGTTGACCGGTGATTCACGAACGTTAAAACTTGTAAAAACTATATGATGACATATATATGGTTATATATATAGTTAACATGATATTATGATAAGTAAACATATCATTAAGTATATTAACAATGAACTACATATGTAAAAACAAGACTACTAACTTAATGATTTTGAAACGAGACATATATGTAACGATTATCGTTGTAACGACATTTAATGTATATATATCATATTAAGAGATATTCGTACATCATAATATCATGATAATATAATAATTTAAAATCTCATTTGATATTATAAACATTGGGTTAACAACATTTAACAAGATCGTTAACCTAAAGGTTTCAAAACAACACTTACATGTAACGACTAACGATGACTTAACGACTCAGTTAAAATGTATATACATGTAGTTTTTTAATATGTATTCATACACTTTTGAAAGACTTCAAAACACTTATCAAAATACTTCTACTTAACAAAAATGCTTACAATTACATCCTCGTTCAGTTTCATCAATAATTCTACTCGTATGCACCCGTATTCGTACTCGTACAATACACAGCTTTTAGATGTATGTACTATTGGTATATACACTCCAATGATCAGCTCTTAGCTGACCATGTGAGTCACCTAACACATGTGAGAACCATCATTTGGCAACTAGCTTGAAATATCTCATAAAATTACAAAAATATGAGTAATCATTCATGACTTATTTACATGAAAACAAAATTACATATCCTTTATATCTAATCCATACACCAACGACTAAAAACACCTACAAACACTTTCATTCTTCAATTTTCTTCATCTAATTGATCTCTCTCAAGTTCTATCTTCAAGTTCTAAGTGTTCTTCATAAATTTTACAAGTTCTAGTTTCATAAAATCAAGAATACTTTCAAGTTTGCTAGCTTACGTCCAATCTTGTAGAGTGATCATCCAACCTCAAGAAATCTTTCTTATTTACAGTAAGATATCTTTCTAATATAAGGTAATACTCATATTCAAACTTTGATTCAATTTCTATAACTATAACAATCTTATTTCGAGTGGAAATCTTACTTGAACTTGTTTTCGTGTCATGATTCTACTTCAAGAACTTTCAAGCCATCCAAGATCCTTTGAAGCTAGATCCATTTATCACTTTTCTAGTAGGTTTATCTACAAAACTTTAGGTAGTAATGATGTTCATAACATCATTCGATTCATACATATAAAGCTATCTTATTCGAAGGTTTAAACTTGAAATCACTAGAACATAGTTTAGTTAATTCTAAACTTGTTCGCAAACAAAAGTTAATCCTTCTAACTTGACTTTTAAAATCAACTAAATACATATCTATATCTATATGATATGCTAACTTAATGATTTAAAACCTGAAAACACGAAAAACACCGTAAAACTGGACATACGCCGTCGTAGTAACACCGCGGGCTGTTTTGGGTTTGATAATTAAAAACTATGATAAACTTTGATTTAAAAGTTGTTCTTCTAGGAAAATGATTTTTCTTATGAACATGAAACTATATCCAAAAATCATGGTTAAACTCAAAGTGGAAGTATGTTTTTCAAAATGGTCATCAAGACGTCGTTCTTTCGACTGAAATGACTACCTCTTACAAAAACGACTTGTAACTTATATTTCCAACTATAAACCTATACTTTTCTGTTTATATTCATAAAATATAGTTCAATATGAAATCATAGCAATTTGATTCACTCAAAACGGATTTAAAATGAATAAGTTATGGGTAAAACAAGATTGAATATTTTTTATTTTTGTAGCTACGGGAAATATTAACAATTCTATACAAATCATATCCTAGCTAACTTATATTGTATTATACATGTATTTTAATATATTATGTAATCTTAGGATACCATAGACACGTATGCAAATGTTTTGACATATCATATCGACCCATGTATATATATTATTTGGAACAACCATAGACACTCTATATGCAGTAATGTTGGAGTTAGCTATACAGAGTTGAGGTTGATTCCAAAAATATATACACTTTGAGTTGTGATCTAGCCTGAGACGTGTATACACTGGGTCGTGGATTGATTCAAGATAATATATATCAATTTATTTCTGTACATCTAACTGTGGACAACTAGTTGTAGGTTACTAACGAGGACAGCTGACTTAATAAACTTAAAACATCAAAATGTATTAAAAGTGTTGTAAATATATTTTGAACATACTTTGATATATATGTACATATTTGTTATAGATTCGTGAATCGACCAGTGGCCAAGTCTTACTTCCCGAAGAAGTAAAAATCTGTGAAAGTGAGTTATAGTCCCACTTTTAAAATCTAATTTTTTTGGGATGAGAATACATGCAGGTTTTATAAATGATTTATAAATTAGACACAAGTACGTGAAACTACATTCTATGGTTGAATTATCAAAATCGAATATGCCCCTTTTTATTAAGTCTGGTAATCTAAGAATTAGGGAACAGACACCCTAATTGACGCGAATCCTAAAGATAGATCTATTGGGCCTAATAAACCCCATCCAAAGTACCGGATGCTTTAGTACTTCGAAATTTATATCATATCCGAAGGGTGTCCCGGAATGATGGGGATATTCTTATATATGCATCTTGTTAATGTCGGTTACCAGGTGTTCACCATATGAATGATTTTTATCTCTATGTATGGGATGTATATTGAAATATGAAATCTTGTGGTCTATTGTTACGATTTGATATATATAGGTTAAACCTATAACTCACCAACATTTTTTGTTGATGTTTTAAGCATGTTTATTCTCAGGTGATTATTAAGAGCTTCCGCTGTCGTATACTTCAATAAGGACAAGATTTGGAGTCCATGCTTGTATGATATTGTGTAAAAACTGCATTCAAGAAACTTATTTCATTGTAACATATTTGTATGGTAAACCATTATGTAATAGTCGTGTGTAAACAGGATATTTTAGATTATCATTATTTGATAATATACGTAAAGATTTTTAAACCTTTATTGATGAAATAAAGGTTATGGTTTGTTTTAAAATGAATGCAGTCTTTGAAAAACGTCTCATATAGAGGTCAAAACCTCGCAACGAAATCAATTAATATGGAACGTTTTTAATCAATAAGAACGGGACATTTCATAAGCACCTGAGAAAAACATGCTTAAAAACATCAACACAAAGGTTGGTGAGCTATAGTTTAAGTATAACAGTAATGTAAGGTAGGCCACGAGATTTCAGTGCTACAAAGAGCGTTTCAAAACAGTATGATAAAGTATATGTTTAACCGTGGGCACTTGGTAACTAACTTAACGTTTATACCCCCTGAAAGTACACTTGGCAAGTGCGTATGTTTACAAAGTATTAAACACTCGTTAAATGCTAGCGCGACTAGCCCGAGTGGGGATGTCAAACCCTATGCATCCATATCTAAGATTCGCGTTCACCGGTTCAAAAACCAATGACTAAACGTTACCGAGCTAAAGGGAATTTTTATGCCATTGTATAACCCACACATATATAAAGTTTAAGTACTCGTGCCTAGTATGTAAAACGTAAAATGCGCATGTATTCTCAGTTCCCAAAATAGTTAAAGTAAAAAGGGAATGCTGTAACTCACAGTGGTAAAGTAGTGGTAAAGTCGAGTCGGGAAATAAGCAAGTGTGTAGGTCCGAAAAGTCCTCAACCTAAGTAAAATAGTACTAAGTCAGTAAATCGTCCCAAAAGGTTTAAATGTACATAAATAAGGTCTTAAAGGTCATCATCAATCATCATCAAACAAAAGGTGTAAAGTAAGTTTCGTTCATGAAAGGAGTTTAAAACAAAGGCTGAGTTCGGTTAATCACCACGGCCTCTATACCTACTGAAATAAGGTGAGACCAGTGGCCATGGCTCCGTATATGAGTCCTTTAGTTGTGGTAAAAATACCAGAAGCAAACTCGTCTTCTTTTGACCGTGGTGACGGTCTAAGTGCGAGTAGGTCAGAATTTTCAGCACAACGTTAAAAGGACATAGTGACGATCGGAGGGCTATAAATCCTAAACCGTAACTCGGATTAAGATGAGTCCTAAATGAAAAGTTATCTACTCGAACAGAGATATTTGAAAATCATCTTTATAGTAGCCAAGGTCATACTGATCAGACCCAGAAACAGTAAAACAGTAGGTTTTGGGGTTTCTTGGTACTCGATGCTTATCACGGTTCTCATCCTTGATGCATATAGCTTCAAGTGTACAACTCGTTGATGTGTTTACATCATATTTACCAAGTTTTGACCATCATAACCCAAGTGTAAGTCTAAGATAAGTAGCACAACTCAATCAAGTGTTGTATGTAGTTTGATGAACCAAAGTTACATCAAAGTCTTAGATTTAACACATACATGAACTATAAAAGTAATATTGAACTACAAACTTGAAAGTAAACTAACTAATCATGATCTTAAGATGTAGAACATAGTTCTTAGTTAGATCTTGAAGATCCAAGACTCAAAAGTCTAGATCTAAGGTTATTAAGTTAAATCCTAAGTATTAATACTTGAATCTTTACTTTAATGAAACCATAAGTTACAAAACTTAGATTATCATCTTGTAAAGTGTATGTAAGCTCATAAGCTCTTGATTATGACAAAGTTAGAAGACCATAAGCTACATAAACTTAGATCTTACATAAATATATGAAGTTATAACTAAAGAGTTACACTTCCATGTTCTTGAAATCTTAAAGTTAATTTTTAGTTTCAAGAAGTATGAGATCAAGACTAACTTGTAATACTTGACCATTTAAACCAATAAACATAAAATTAAAGTGCATAATATGAAGTAATAAACTTAAATAAACAAGTTAATAAGTTCATGGGTTTCATACTTTTAAAGATTCAAGCCTAAGTCTTGATCTTTAGAAAGTAAACTTTAAGTTTACTTCATGAACTTCAAGTATGGTTTTAACTCATGAACTTTAATCTTTTAAAACAATAAAGGTAGAATCATAAACTAGTAAGTTTATGTTCTTGTATGTCTTGTAAGAACAAGTTGATATGAAGAATCAAACTAACAAGTTTGATTCTTAGTAACAAGTAAGTAACAACAACAAGTAAGTAAATAATTATCGGGACAAGTAACAACAAACAAAGAATGATGATGATGAAGGTGTTTGGTATTCGGTTTTTAGATGAAGAAAAAGAGAGGAAAAGCGTTCATATTACTTACAAGTATTTGAGAGAAAAAGAGAGAAAAAGAAGTAAGTTTGATGTGTGTGTGTAAAGTGAAAATGGAACAAATGAAGTATACAAGTGATAAGTAAATAAAAAAAAAAAAAATTGAACACTCCCTCTCCATCATAAAAGTCGACGGTTTGCATCAAGGAAAAGGGGAGGGAAGTGTCCACAAGGTTAAGCATGTAATTGGCTTTAAAAGTTGGTTAATAGGGTGCATGGTGTTGGAAGATGGTGTAACCTTACAAGTAACTAGATTCTTTCACATAACTAATATAGTTTAAACTCTTAATGGACTACTTACATGTGAGTTGGGCTAAAGAGTCCATAAAAGATTTAGGGTGGGCTTTTAAGTCCAATAACACTAATAAAAGCCCAAGTTCCATCAATTAACAAATTAATCCAATTAAAGCCCAAGTAATTAACTAGTAACCTTAGTTAATTAAAATAATTAATAAAATTAATCATGAATGTAAATAATATCTGAAAATATTATTCGTATAATGTACGTGTGTCACAGAGACGTTTCGGGCATTTAAAGTCAAGTATGATAAATCATGGTAACAAGTAAATGTATAACAATACATTCGTTTAATCACAAGTATTAATAATAAATATTAATAAGTAAACGTTGGAAAATCCAGGGTCGTTACACTTAGCGTCGAAAAACTTAAAACTAAAAGTTGCGACTAAAGTTCTAAAGGTATTAAAACTTAAAAGGAATTCTATACAGAAAACGGCAATTACTTAAAAGGCACTAAAATCTTAAAACAGCGTCGCAAAATTCTAAAGCACCTAAATCTTAATCTAAAGAAAAAGTACTTAAGAGATTTTACGGCAAAGCCTAAAAATCTTGAAATATAAAATAACTACGGCAAAAACTAAGTTTAAAAGTAATTAAAAGTGATAAATATACAAATTACGAATTTAACGATAAAAAAAATACAAAATATAAAAATAAAACTAAAGTTATAAAAATACAATTTTATAAAAATATTATTTTTATTTTATAAAAATATTATTCTATCTATTTAATAATAATATTTAAACTTAATATTACAAATTATAAATTAAAACTAGATATAAATATATATTAATTAATTAAAAACCCTAATTAGGTTTAATAATAATAATTATAATTAATTAAAACCCTAAATTCGTAATTAATGCAGTCCAAGGTTCAGCCTGTCAGACAGACTCCGCGACTGCGGTTTGTTTATGCCAGAGAGCCTCCGCGACTTCGGAGTAATGCAGGCTCAGAATGCTTGCAGGTTCAAAAATGCAGTTTCAGTTTTTGATATATATTTTTTTTTTACTTTTTTTAATATATATATATATATATATATATATATATATATATATATATATATATATATATATATATATATATATATATATATATATATATATATTTTCAAACTTATATTTTTACAAATATAGATTAAAAATATAGCGCTTCGCCGAGTCCCCGGCAGCGGCGCCAAAAACTTGATGTGCGAGCGGAGGTGTATGAAATACTATTATTTTTATTACGGAATACGATACAAATTACACAAGTTTTATTATTTTTATTTACAGACGGGATATACCTAAACTCTTCTACAACACTATAGGCAGTGTACCTAATCGTAGAGTATATAGTTTTTAGTAAGTCCGGTTCGTTCCACAGGGAGACAGCTTATTTTACACTATATTTTTATATAACTATATTTGTACAAAATATAAATATATATATATATATTACAACTATTATTATTATAAAAGGGGGTTTTACCGTTTAATGACTGGTTTGTTAATTTTATATTTTAAGGTTAAAGATAAATGACGATAATTAAAGTGCATAAAATAAATAACAATATTTAAATGACGATATATAAAATTGCGATGAAATAAAATATGAAATAAAATAATTATGCTTATTTAAACTTCCGTAATCATGATGTTTGACGTTTTGATTTTAATTTATTACCCCGGGTTAATTGTCTTTTGTCCTGAATTTATTTGATACCTATCTGGTTTTTGCCCATAATAGTCCATCGGTCATAATTATAAAATGCTCGTCAAATTAACCTTATACCAGAAGTCAAATATTCCAACTAATTACGGATTCAGACTGTAACAAGGTTTTAATACTTTGTTAATAATTACACCAGGTTATCGACTGCATGTAATCCAAGATTTTAATACTTTGTTAACAATTACACCAATTACCCTTGAATGTAATCCACCCCTGTTTTAATGAGTCCATTGACTATTAATCCATCCACGTGTCCGGTCAAATGAACAATTATTCGTATTTATAAATATCCCGCTCACCGTACCCAGTCAAGCGTATGTGGTTATATATAAATTATAAATCTCTATATTAAATTAACGAGATATCATTTAGTTAATATAAAGTCCATTAATAGCCCATAGTCCAATTTCCACAAGTGTCGGTCATTTGTCCAAACCCCAATTATGGTCCAAAGCCCAATAACCCCGTCTTTAATATTTAGTCCAACATCACGATTACTTCGGCTTAAACAAGCATAATAATAACTTAAATACGGGACATTAATTTAAAAAGGAAGAACATAGCTTACAGTGGTAATTAATCGTGTAGTGTTACACGGACAGAACTCTGACTTTAAAACCCGTAAAATAACCTTTACATTACCCAAACTATATATATATATATATATATATATATATATATATATATATATATGTGTGTGTGTGTGTGTGTGTGTGTGTGTGTGTGTGTGTGTATTATTTATATATTACAGAGGGAGTAGAGAGATTGATATGGTGCAATGGATTCGACAGAAGCTCGTGCCTTTTATAGGCAAATTCTGATTTTGACTGCTCCGCGATCGTGGAGGTTTTACCCTCTACAGCTCCGCGATCGTGGAGGTACGCCTTCCAGCTCACTAACATTTTTAAAACGTGGGCTGCTGTATTTTTATAATATATAATATAATATATATAATATATATATATATAATTTTATATAATTATATATATTATATTATATTCTTGTGCATAGTTGACTTGTAATTTTTAGGTCCGTTGACTCGCTCGTTGATTCTCGGTTTATGTCTCGGTTCCGGATTTTCGAACGTCTTTTCGTATGCTTAGATATCTTGTACTTTGCGTTCTTCAACTTGTACTTTTATCAATATTTAGACGTTGATCATCAATAAATTGAACTACTTGGAGTTTAACTTGTACGTTTGAGCATTTTGGACGTTTTCGTCTTCAAATCCTCATTTTCGTCTTCCGTCTTAGCACTTATTTAATATAAACGATTACAACTTAAAAATAGAACAATTACAACTAAAAACTTTACATACTGGAAGGATATTGTGACTAAATATATGATCATTTGGAGCACTATCAACTATGATTTATATAATTGACAATTACTCTTGCTTATGTTTAATTTAAGATCCACCGTTGCTTATGCTTATTAATTAATTTGAATACAAGTTCGTTAGTTAAATTAACGACAGTTAATGAAATTGATAGACTATTCTAGGTTATTGAAAGATAATTTTAGATATTGTTAGATTGCATTCGGGATACTGGTGTAATTAAACAATAGTGATTGAATTGACTAACTAGCTAGAGTAATTGTGAGGTTAAAAAGAGACAATTAATTAACCTGAAATTGAATTATAGTTTGAGTAATTGATTGTTTGTTTTATTAATTTGTTTTATTACACTTTCATAATAATATTGGTAGTTTACGTACGGAAGCCAGCCTAGATTGTTAATAGGTGAATTGATTGGTAAACTAGGATAACGACAGTTACACTTAGGGATCTAGTTAAGAAATTGTGAGAATTAACAGATAATTGCAATGTCACCATGAAATCAGTTATTATAACGATTTAAATTAAAACAGTCCATATCCTTGAGAACTGATTCTAACGGGATACCCTATATAGTGTTGTTTAAGTGAATACGTGAGCTAATTTCTATTACTTATATTATCAATTATCAATTCACCAGAGAAGGGCTGAAATACGCTTGTGCGGATGGATTCCGCACATTTGTTGGTGACAGATCCTTGAGGTCAGCTTGTTGTGAGCATATGGGTAATTTTTTGTTTTCTCACTAATTTTTGTGGTCGGATATTTCCATGTGTTGAGATATTTTGGTTAGTAAAGTCGCTAGTCGGTCCAGGACCTATTAGGGACTAATCAGCCAAGTCGGATACCAGTCACACGTTGACCAAGTTCGACTCAGTTGGACTTTTTGACAAATCTGACCAAATAAGTCGGAGACTAGTCAGACTAGCTCAAAATCCGAACTAGTAGTCGGGTCACTTTTACAAACGTGGCGTTAAAACATGTAGATACTAGAGTTGGTGTGCTGGTTGATTGTTATCTTGTTTATATATGCCCGATTGTGGTTTAGATCAGAGCTTTTCTAAAACAGTTGTTAAACTTTTTGTTTGATTTGCAGGATTGACGATCCTAAATGTCTCATCGAACTTAATTTGAATCTTAATGAACTTAATTGTAGTTGTTAACAGTTTTGTCTTAGTTACTAGAAGATGTGTTATATTCTTCACTGGCTAGGATCGAATGGTACTTTGTGTATCCGTATTAGTTATATCCTGTTTCCATACAGAAAGTTGTATATATATGGGAGTCATTTTTTGTTGTTAGGATCCAATGGTAGTTTGTGCATCCGAACATTATTAAACTGAAAACATCCATGTTTAATTATACCCAATTCATTTTTTGTTTCATCAAAGTCTTGTATTATACTAAACCCAATATCCATTACACTTACGTTTACAAGTAAGATGAATAGAAACAATAAATAAACTTAAATTATAAATGGAAAGTAATGAGGGAACTATTCACAACATGTCACTAAGCAAGTCACTATATTTTGTTTACTAGCCAAAGAAAGCTAAAATCTTAAACATCCCATGCACAACCAATAACACTAACCGAAAATGAGATGGTACCCATACTAAGTTTTAGACTTCACTGTTATTTACACCATCTACATAACCAAAAATTATATATGATGCCCCTCAACAAAAGAACATCACACTCTTCACATTCTCGTGGATGGGAAGAAGCGGGCCATCCCAAACTCCTGATTCCACGTAGAAACAAGCCGGGCTGCAGCCAAATGTAAGTGCATAGTACACGGGAGTTACAGCACCAAGTAAATTAACATAAATTAAGGACCACTATTATGATGTAAGATTGTAACATAGGAAGACAAATTGACAACCAATGCTGAATGCGTCTTGAAACAGTTGAAATCTTTTTTGTAACAATCAATAAATAGGCAAAAATGAAGAAAATATCTAATGAGACTGATTGTGTTACACCTTGCATACCTGACATCTTAGAAGGCAATTAGAATGAATGGTCTGGCAATAATAAGGTTTACAAGAAACTTGAGAAATTATGTGAGTAGTAGTTGAATTACGTGTAGCATAGACTGTTGGTGATCATTTGCAAACCGTCAGCAGTGAATTGTTTATAATAATGTGTGGGCCGACTAGTTAAATGTAACAGATGGCTGATAGCACTCTTGGATGGCATTACAGGCCTAAAACATCAACAATCATGTTTTAAGAGGACATGGCAAGCCAATTAATTTAGAATGTTTAAAAGGGTGAAAAGGAAAAATATTACCTTGTGAATTTATCCTCCTCTTTAGACAACACATCATCCGAACTGATTTTATTAACACCATCTCTGTAATACATTGAAAAAACAAATAAATAAAAGGTTAGTTTGTAAAAGGAAAGAACAGAAGTAAGTTGTCACCCACCGGTAAAATATGATTTTCTTAGGTAATTGCTTATTAGATGAACGGAAGAAAGATTTCAACAGCAAAAGCAAAATGAAGCCGAGATGAAGATGCAAAAATGACTACAAGAATCCCCTTATTGAAGAATAAACCAATACCTGCTTGTGAAATTAAGGAACCTTAACATAATCATGCCTCCAAAAACTTCTTTCCAGTGATCATCTTTATGGCTTGTGTACAGATCCTGGATAATCTCCTGACTATGTATGTGGTTGGGCAACAACCTGTAAGATAAAATAAAGGAAACAATCTTCAGAAAACATTCATTCATGATACCCAAACAAATGAAAACAAATAAACATTGCCAGAAAAAAGGCAGACCAGGTAAAATGTAGTAACTTATAGTAAGTTTAAACCATGTTTTGCTGAATAAAGATATTCGGTACATGTTAATTCATTTGTTAAAAACCAACACACGTTTTCATTCAATTACTCCGTAAGTGTTTGAGGTTTTGCCCGCTTGAACAATAACAACAACGATAATAATTATTAATAACAAAGGAAATACCAGCTTACGGCGGCTATCGAACAACCAGAATCATCTTCGGCTTTGGGATGAGTATCAAACAAGAAGGTATTCGTCCCCCCACCTAATAACCATGGTCACAAAAAGTTAGCATCGGTCGTAAACAAACGGAATGAAGAGCTACTTTATGACAAACAACTGACCTTTACATTAATTTTGAGAGAAACAAAAAAAAAGTACCTACAGCTAGGATTCATGACCCATGATGGCATAAATCGCCATTAAATAATCCCTAACTTTGTCTCTAATACCCGTTTGATGCCTCCTGTGGAGAAAATGCATATAATCATTAAATCTATTTATTTATATAACTCGTAGTATAAGTAATGCGTACACATACAAAATAAATAAACTATGGCTGATATAACTGAATGATTTAACGTTGAATGGTTCATAAACTGAATCATTCAAACTCTCTTAATAAACTTTGTTATGAAGAAAAATATACATTAATTTTGAGAGAAACAAAAAAAAAGTACCTACAGCTAGGATTCATGACCCATGATGGCATAAAGCGCCATTAAATAATCCCTAACTTTGTCTCTAATACCCATTTGATGCCTCCTGTGGAGAAAATGCATATAATCATTAAATCTATTTATTTATATAACTCGTAGTATAAGTATTGCGTACACATACAAAATAAATACACTATGGCTGATATAACTGAATGATTTAACGTTGAATGGTTCATAAACTGAATCATTCAAACTCTCTTAATAAACTTTGTTATGAAGAAAAATAAGCTATTTGATAATCATATTTAATGAACGATTTAATGAACGATATAAATTGGGTAAAATTATGTTCTTAACATCTTACATGAAGAAAATTCACAATACTTGTTTGTTATGTCTTCTGGATATGATTTGAAGAGGATATTACAGAAAATTTAAGTGCTTAATGGTTAAGAGAGTGTTTCAACTTTTTGAATGGTTCACAATGCTGAACCATTGAGCATCAGGTCATTCAGAGGTAAAAAACCAGCGCGCACAATACTGAATAGCGTTGAACCATTTAATTAAGAGGTAAACAAACACACTCTTAGAACAATACTGAATAGCGTTGAACCATTTAATTAAGAGGTAAACAAACACACTCTTAGAAAGGTTGATAAAATCAACTAACCATATGAGTCTTTACCTTTGACTTCAGAAAGAATTACAAGTAGCAACTTAAGTCGAGCAAGCTCAGCCCCAGGTGTAACATTTGCTAATTGTCTTTTACACCAACAGAAGTTCCTCAAGATCTTTCTCGATATTGTTCGGTGGGAAATAACTCACAGGAATAAGAGTTTTAAGATTGAACCGCTTCCAGAATAACTTGATCATGAACTAGTATGAAAATTGTAAGAAACAAACCAGATATACATACCATTCCTATCCTCTGACACTGAGATACAAGTTCATCATAAAAATGATTAACATCATCTTTCAGTCTAGAAAAGTTGATGATGGTCCAATGATCCACAGTACCACCAATAAACACTTTCTGTAAATAGAGGGCGCTTTAGATTCAATTAGGTTATCAATATATTTCAATATAAAAATAAAAGAAAATAAACTAGAACGCATGAACATATTCCACCTCCCCATGAATGGAATCACCTTACGATTAGAACCGCTTTGATGTGATACTCTCTACATCAGGTCACCCTGGTTTTTGAGAATTCGGAATATGTTAAATTGACCATCTTTCATCTTCAAAGTTTTTAAAATTCCGTTGAATTCTTTTCCATTGGTTTTAACCGCATTTTCGTTGCATTCTCTTCATCCAATTGCCCTATATTAAATTTTATTATAGCCAACTTAATTACTCCGTTTGGTTGATTTCAACACAAACTTGAAGATAAAACTTTAGTTTCAAATTCCTAATTGTAAGAGATAGTAGATAAATTGAATGTTGTACTATGATTTATGGTTTAAAAATAAGATTATCTATTATTTTATAAGTTAACAGTAAAATTATAATTTTCATTATTCGAATATTTTATTCAGCACAATTAGTAACTAAATATAGTCATTCTATATCCATACTGTCATACTTAATAAAAAAAAGGTAAACAAAAGTTTGCCAATTTTGCTCCCTGAGGAACAACCACCTCCTATGAGGCATCTGCATGTACCTGAGAGGCCTGTTTTGGGAAGGAGAGACATACATACAATATTAATATTAATGCTAATCATTTCCTTGTCAATTTTAGTGAAAGGTTTGTTCATCAATATTAGGTAAGTAGCACTTTTTGAATATTTTGTTGTTTTTTTACTGTTATTTATTTTGTATTCTTTAATGTCAAAAGTGAAATGAATATGTCTAATACTTGATGTTGGTAAATAAAGTGACTATTGATCCCAATGACATTAACAAATGTTGAAAAAACTTAGTAACTTGTATAGTATTCAGCATTTGAAAATATCATGATTACCTATTATGTGGAAAACTAAGCACGCACATCTAAGCAATTACCTTTTCAATTTAAATAGTTTGGTGTTAAGATCATAAATGACAACAGTCAACCCAGTTTTAATTATTGTTCTTTCAAAAAACATTCTCATATATGCTTCTTGGTTTAAAATTTGTCAGAGATTAAAGAAATCTTATGATCACCGTGACGTTTGTCTCCGAATATGATACGCGTGACCTGAACGAACTTAATACTTAGATGCGATACTCTCTTCATCTGATTGCCATGATTTTTGAGAAGTCGATATATGATAAGTTAAACATCTTTTATCTTTTAAGTTTTTAAATTACCATTGCATTCTTTTCATTGGTTTTAACCGTATTTTATAACATGCAGGTGCCGTGAAATAGTTTAGAGGTCAGTTTCTAGAGTCGCTGACTGCAATTACCTGCACCTGGTGTACAACTTCATAAAGGTCATCATTATCAGGCTATAAAAGCCACACAGATTGATGTAAATCTCAACCTAGGTACGTATGCGTTAATAGTTCTACTAACCATGTTAGGTACTCGTTTTTAAAGTTTAAGGTAATAATATGTTATTCACTTATCTCTTTGCGGATATCAAAAAATTTTCCGACTTACAAACCAATGTGGATGTCTCATTTTGTTGAAGATTTATTTGTCAACAAATATAAAAAAAACTCTCTCCTCATGGACATGGGAAGATAAAACATTAACTTGATTTATATGTTCATGAGAATAAAGTGTTTTATTTATATTTTTGTTAACATATAAATTTTGAACAAAATGAGACACCCACATTTGTTTGTAGTTCGAAAAATTTTTGATATCTAGAAAAAAAAAGGTGAATAACATATTATTACCTTAAACTTATAAAAGAAAAGTACATAACATGGGTAACAGAACTATTATCACATAGGTACTTAAATTGAGAGTTACACCACCCGGTGTGGCTTTTATAGCCTGATAATGGCCTCTATAAAGTTGTACACCACGACTCAGGTCATTACAGCCATCGTCCTTAGAGATTGACCTCTCAACTATTTCACTCCACTTGCATGTTATAAAATACAGTTCAAACCAATGGAAAAGAATGCAACGTGAATTCAAAAACTTAGAAGACAAAAGATAATTAACTTATCATAATCCGACTTCTCAAAAACTAGGGCAACTGGATTAAAAAATTATCGCATCATAGTAATAGGTTCGTTTGTTCAAGTCACGCATATCATATTTGGAGACAAACGTCACGATGACCGTAAGTTTTTTTTCATCCCTGACAAATTTTAACCCAAGAAGCATATATGAGAATGTTTACTGACAAGACACTAATTAAAATTTGTTACTGTTGTCGTATATGATACTAACAACAAACTGTTTAGAATGAAAAAGTAATTGCTTAGATGTACATTCTCCATTTTTCCCCTATCATAGGTAATCATGATTTTCTTAAATGCTAAAATACAATATAAGTTACCAAAATTTAGTATTAGACATATTCATTTCATTTTATGACATTAATGAATACAAAATAAATAACAAAATCGAAAACAGCAAAATATTTAAAAAGTGCTACTTAGAACAAACTTTTCACCGAAAGTGACAATAAAATGATTAGCATCCCAAAACCAAACCTCTCAAGAAAAAGCAGATTTCTCTTAGGAGGACGTTGCCCTCAGGAAACAAAGTTGTCAAATTTATGGGTTGTTTACCTTTTTTTATTAAGTTCCGTATGAACAAAGATGAGAGTACGTATATAGAATAACTATATGCAGTAATGAGTAAATGAATGATTCAACTTACTAATCGTGTTAAAAAAAAAAATTCTAAAATGTGAAAATTACAATTTTACTCTTAACTTATAAAAATAGATAATCTTATTTTTTAAAACATTAATCATAATAAAACATTCAATTTATTTACTCTCTCTTACAATTAAGAATTTAAAACTAAACTTTTAGCTGCAAGTTTAAATAAAATAGAAACAAGATAAAATCGTATAAGTTTAAGTTGAAAGCAACCACAAACATAAATACCGGAGTAATTAATTTGGATATAATAAATTTCAATCACCTAACCTTCTTGCTTCTTCCGTACCAAAATCCGAAGAACATCCTAAATAGCCAAAATCCATTTCTTCTTTTTCTCCAATTCCACATTTCTTTAATTTCATTAAAATTAAAACATAAACAATAAGAGCAACAAAAAACTGGTAAGGGCCTTCACATTAAATATTAAATGTATATATATACTGATATACATGTACATATTTTCCTTACACTAAAACATAAACATCAGGTGAACAGAAATTGGAGATGACGTCATGCCGACGTCACATTGCCTTCATCATCCTATTAAAATACAAACTACTCCATATATTAAATTAAAATACAAACTATAAGGTTGCTGTTAACGGTTACTACTTGAGGGCAGCCCAACCTTTAGCCCTCCTGGACACCAACGGCAGCAGTTAGTCCAGGGGTTAGTCCAGCCTTTAGTCCTCCTTCTCGTCTTTCTTTTAGTCCTTTTGTGAAATATTTGTGGACGAAGAAATATGTTTGGTACTTTTTGCTTCATTTAATTAATTAATTAATTAATATAGTGAGTCCCAATTTATTATGTTTATATGTTTGGTACTTTTTGCTTTATTTAATTAATTAATTAATATATTGAGTCCCAATTTATTATGTTTATATGTTTGGTACTTTTTGCTTTATTTAATTAATTAATTAATATAGTGAGTCCCAATTTATTTGAAGAAGTATGTTATTATTGGTAGAGTTTAGTCCCGGAAAGGAATGAGTGTCACCACTCTGAGCACTCTAAAAAAAAAAAGTAAACAACAAAAAAAACAGATCTAGCGGTTCAACCTGAAGTAGACAAAAAAAAAACTAATAAAAAATACATATCTAAACTAAAAAAATAAACAAACAAAAAAGCAGATCTAGCGACAGTTCGACCTTAAAATGTGGCGGTTAGACCGGAAAAGTGGTCAGCACAAACAATTCGACTTGAACGGAGAAGAGCTGCAGCGGTTGATAACTCAGACAGCGATTTGAAGGGAAAAATGGAAGATTGTTGGCAACGGCAGCGTCGTAGTGGTGAGGGAGTGGAAAGTTTCTTTTAGGCTTAGGAGAGTGTGTTTTTTGTGTTAGTTGTATTTCATTCGGAGTTCAAGGAAAGAAATAAGTGATAAGAGATACTGGACCATACTGTGATATACTAAAGAAAAAAACAGCCCAGCCCAGCCCAGTGGAGTTCACAATTCATTTGGGCTCCTGATTGAAATAATTACACGTCGCGTTTGTAAATACAAATATCCAACTTTTTTAATTGACAAAATTCTCAAATTCGTCCCTCTGTTTGTTCCATTTCTTTTTTTAGTCCCTCTCATACAAACTCGTTTTTAACAGTCCTTAAATGCCATTTTCAATCCCAATTTAGTCCCTGTTGTTAGTAAGTGTAAACGTCCGTTAAGTTAATGAATCATATGTTATTCACGTGACCTGTTTTAAAACATAAAAACATATCTAAGGTTAGGTCAAGATTTTGATA
Source organism: Rutidosis leptorrhynchoides (assembly GCF_046630445.1). Lineage (NCBI taxonomy): Eukaryota > Viridiplantae > Streptophyta > Magnoliopsida > Asterales > Asteraceae > Rutidosis > Rutidosis leptorrhynchoides. The sequence continues at coordinate 217,106,756 of NC_092336.1, forward strand.
GAACCCTAATTCAGTTTTGTTTCTCACGACCTGCACCAAAACAAAATTTGACCCAACTGAACCAATGGTTGTGTATTGTGTTTGTGGAAGTTCGTCCGTTATTCGTATTTCAAAGACATCAAAGAATCCAGGTCGTAGAATCCAGGTCGTAGGTTCTTTTGTTGTGCTCGAACTGTACGCATTTTCAGTAATTTTTTTTATTTTCTTTTTGTAGACTTAAATTAGAGATATAATTGACAAGATAATTGATATGCTACATGAAGGTAAGAATTGCGGTTTCATTTGATGGGTGGATCCTCCAATTGAAGATGTATTAATTGAAAAGATGCTTAATTGCAAAGATGGAAGAATTTTATATTTTTCAGTTGTTTTTTTTGTTTGTTTGTTATTGGTATTTCAATTAGATAGTATTTTTATTTATTTATTTGTAATGTGATAGATTGAAGAAGACAATGAAAATGTATTTGGATTGCAATTTGAGCATTGTATATGATGTTGTAACTTTGTAATTTGATTAAGTTTATATACAATGGCAGTAATTTGATTCAGTTTCTAACTTTGTAATTTGAGCATTAGACTTGTTGGCTTTGAATATGACTATTTTTTGGTAGTGACGTCCATTAGACTCAAAAGTCACCATGGTCAAATGTTTTGGTAGTGAAGTCCACTTGCAAATGGTCATAATTGGTAATGGTCATATTAACAGAATTGGTAATGGTCATATTTGTATCCAATTTTGGTAATGGTCATATTTGTATCCAGTTTTAGTAATGGTCTTTTGAAACAGTTGAAGTATGTTAACCACTTGCAAAATAGTCTTTAAATAAGCATAAAAAAAAAATACCAAACTAGTTTCATCATAATACCAAAATAGTTGAATAATAAGCATAAAAAAACACCAATTACATAAGTTTATAATACCAAAAACAGATTCATAAGTTCATAATACCAAAAACATAATCATAAGTTCATAATACCAAAAACAGATTCACAAGTTCATAATACCAAAAACAGATTCATAAGTTCATAATACCAAAAACAGATTCATAGTTTGAAAAGTTGCCAAATAGTTGAAAAACACCAAAATCATGGAACTGCAACAAATCCACTAGCATTTCTTTTCACTGGTATCTTTTGTCTCTGTTGACTAGTTTGACCACCACCTTGACTCCAGCTTTGACCACCACCTTGACTCCAACTTTGACCACCGCCTTGACTTCAGCTTTGACTAGTTTGACCACCGCCTTGACTTCAGCCTTGACCACCACCTTGACTCCAGCTTTGACTAGGTTGACCACCACCTCTTCCACCACCTGTTTGACCACCACCTCTTCCACCACATGTTTGACCACCACCTCTTCCATCACATGTTTGACCACCACCTCTTCCACCACTAGTTTGACCACCACCAGTTTTACAACCCTTTGCATTGTGACCTAATTGACCACATTTACCACAAGTTTTTCTTTTACCAGTCCCTGGTAGTTTTCCATCATTTACCATTGGTTGTGACAATTCATCAGCACTTTTCTTTCTTTTCTTTTTAGGCTTGCCAACTTGATTTTTGATATGGTGGTAGAAGGTTAGTTGGACAATCACTTTGTAGCCATGATATAGGGTCAGATATAGGTTCCACCTTGAATGAATACACTTGTTTCCATGTTTCTAACTTATAAACAGGATGAACCCTATCTTCAGGAATCCCAACATCCTGAGAATTTAATGAGACGTCCCAAAGACAAGCAGCTACATGCTTACAAGGAAAGCCATTCAACTCCCACTTCCTACAAGTATACGTTCTTAGCCTAACATCAACTATTTGTTGCTCTAAAAATGCATTTCTCACTTGGTATATGTCTCCACCATTCCAAAAGGCTTGATAATTATTTGCAGCTTTTTTAATAGCCTCAAATATTTTCTTAGCATTAGGTGTTATAATTCCATCAGATTTGTCAATACACTTTTGAACTGTCACAATTCTTTTCATAAGGTATTCCCTAACATATTCTAGACAGGTGATGATTGGTTTGTCCCTTCCATCCACCAATTTACTGTTAAAAACCTCACATATATTATTCAACAACATATCACATTTTTACATGCCAGTAAAGTGAGCCCTACTCTAATGATGTGGTGCAATATCCTTCAAGTAATTGTATGCACCTTCACTTTTCCTTCTAAGTTCATCCATTGTAGCATCATATTCAGCTATAGTTGTCCTGGTTGCACATTTCCATACCAAGTCCTTTATTACACCCTCTTTGTACGATCCTCTCATGTTTTCATAGATATGCCTGACACAAAATCTATGCTCAGCACTAGGATAAACTTTAGCCAAAGCTGGTAAGAGACCCTACATAATATCAAGAACATGAAAAATATTAGATATAGGATAGTAACTGAAATTGAACATTTAAAGTGTGTTTTAAATATTTACCTTTTGCCTATCAGAAATGAAGGTAAAGTTACTCCTTGAATCCAAATTCAAATCATCACCAATGCATTCCAAAAATCATTTCCAAGAATTTGTGCATTCAGCTTCCACAACTGCATATGCTAAAGGATATATTCCATTGTTAGGATCAACTCCAACAGCTGACAAAAGTTGACATGTATAAGGACCTTTTAGAAATGCACCATCAAGCCCTAAAATCTCTCTTTGACAAGCCCTAAATCCTTCTTTAAGGAGACCCAAACAAATGTAAGCTCTTTTAAACACCCTACTATCTGAGTTGAAATTAGGTTCATGATGAACTTGAATTCTGGTTGTTGTATTGGGATTTCTCTTTTGCAACTCCAAACAATAATCTCTAAGCTTTAAATATTGTTTCATATAATCACCAACTATAACATTCTTTGCCTTAGCCTTTGCCCTATAAACAGTGCTTTTCTTGATTCCTAACTCACACTTTTTAGACATAATATCTTGAATTGCAGCTACTTTGAGATCAGGATCTGTAACTATTGTATCACCAATTTGTTTGGACAGAAAAGTAGATGTGCATTGTCTAAGTTCCTTTTTTTGTTGACAGGTATGAATTTCATCTAGGGTCTCTACTAACCATGTATCCACATTCTTACCCTTGAAAACTAGTAAAGTCCATGGGAAAATTGGCTCATTTTCATCATTTACCCCTAATTCAAAACATTTAACCCTTATCCTTACCTTATCATTCTTCAGCTGATGCAAGTCCCTTCTAGTTTCAATTGAATGCATTCTTACCCTTTTTTTTTAACTTGTGTTGCTGTTGAAAATTGTTGACCAACATAAAACTTGTGCAACTGAATGTGATTTGGGTTTTGTTGATTGCTTGATCTTATGTGTTTCAACCTTAACTTCCTTCTCATGTCAACTGCATCTGACTCATTACCACTTTCAAATTCCTCAAAGTTCAAGCCTATGTTATCTTCACTTTCTATAATATTATCATCAATGGGTAGTGTTATCTGAGGTATATAACTACTATCATCACTGTAATCTATTATTGTAACGACCCGGAATTTTCCGATCGTTCTATACTTATGAGATTAATATTTACATAAATTAAACCTTACCAACATGATAAGCAATCCAAACTGTTGAGACTTATATTTTTGAAAAGAGTTTTACACAACGTTTGACCGTCCAATTTGACCGATGATATCACAAACTATATAACACACGATAATTATACGATTATGTATATGTACATATCTATACATATTTAACATGATTTAAGGATGGTTTAACATTTCATTGTGAACTAACAACAATGAGTTATAAGTATACTTTGAGACCACTAACTTAAGTTTTCAAAACAATAACTATATGTAACGTTCTTTGACATATATATTTACAATCTATAATGTGTTGTGATTTATGTCACCAATATGATTTAAGTGTAATGGGATTAATTTGTAACCAAAATAATCTTGATAAATATCGAACAAGTTTGGGGAAGTGTGGAGTGCACACTTGTTTGAACTTATCTTGATTATGACGGGGGTTCGGGGGCAGCGCCCCCAATAAGCGGGGTCCAAGGGGTGGTAACCCCTGGCGGGGTCCAAGGGGCAGAGCCCCTGACTGGGGTCGAGCTGCCAGGTCAGCTTGGAAATTTTTTTTTTGGGCTAACATTGCTTTATTAAAAATGTCTTAAAATTTTATTTTTGGCCCGGTTGGACCCAAAATAAAAGCCCGATTTTGAGCTTCTTTTACCGTATCATACCCATCATCCATACGTATTTACTATTGGTAAATACACACCAAATCAATATCCTTATCAGCTTTAGATCTGCCCTAGATAAGAGGGAATCTTATTTATAAGCTAGCATACATTATTACTCAAAAATTCAACACAATAATTTGTCCTTGTTCCCTCAACAACCAGACTGTCCTATAAGTATCACCATCACCTTGGTTTTTCATTTCATTCTTACAACCATCTTTCTCTAACAAAAAAAAAACACACTCTTAGGAACTCTAAGTGTTCTTCACAATCTCAGCAAATACTCATGAAGAACTAGCTTCATGAACAACCTATAATCGTCATAAGAAAGTTTGATCAAGATTAATTTCTATCTTTTCCAGTAGCTTTATCCAAGTAACTTGAGGTAGTAACCTTATTCATAATCTTATTCGATTCATATTTATATAGCTATCTTATTTTGTGTTATAAAATTTTTAACAACAAGAACATAGTTTGAATGATTTCAAACCTGTTCGCAAACTAAATAGATCCTTCTAATTTGATTTTTAAAACACTTCAAAACCTGTAATATATCATATTATGACAAAATCGGATTAATCATATCTTGGCTAATTAACATAATATTTAATATATATTTACTTATGATTTGATTTTATATATTCCAGGACCACCCGTAAACAACACGAGAAGATTAATCATAAGACCTCGTGATTGTACGCAACCCGTCATCTGACAACACGGTACTTTATGTACGCAACACGTCATTTGACAACATGGTACCATGGGTCGAGATTAATTCTGATCAATACGAATACGATGGGGTCTTTATTTATTTTATTGAGCAACTAATTATGGACCATTAACAACAGACTGCTAACTACGGACTAAGAAAATATTAAAAGTATTATAAGTATATATATATATATATATATATATATATATATATATATATATATATATATATATATATATATATATATGTAACGATTACTTAAAAAGAAAATATGTTGATATATTATATATATGGTTAGGTTCGTGATATCTATCGGAGACTAAGTCGAGTTAAATACCTTCAAGGAAAAGGTGAGTATATAGTCCCACTTTTAAACTCTAAATATTTCGGGATGAGAATACATGCATTTTATGATTTACGTTATGGACACAAGTGATTAAAAATATATATTCTACGTTGAGTTGTACCACTGGCATACTTCCCTGTAACTTGGTAACTATTATTTACATGAGGTATTGTAAACGCAAATCCTGTTGATAGATCTATCGGGCCTGACAACCCCAACCGGACTGGACGACCAGTATTCAACGGTTGCACAGTACTTCGTTTTGGTAACTACACTTGGTACGGTGTAGTAAGATTTCATAATAAAGGGAATATGCGACGTTGATTAAATGTTAAGTATGGTTATCAAGTGCTCAACAACTTAGAATATTTTTATTAAAACGTTTATATATGAAATCTTGTGGTCTATATTTATAACGCTGCCGGCATTAAACCTATATCTCACCAACTTTATGTTGACGTTTTAAGCATGTTTATTCTCAGGTGTTAACTAAAAGCTTCCGCTGCGACATGTTGAATTTAAGCAAGATCTTGAGTATGCATGTTTGTGTCAAAAATAAAACTGCATATCGGAGGATTTGTAATGTAAAATATGTTGGAGGTCGTATTGTTATTATCACATGTAAAGTTTGTAAGTCTAAGATTATCGCTAAACGATAATCATTATTAAGTTGTTTAAACCTTGTATTTGTAATAAAAGCTATGGTTTGTATTGTAAAAACGAATGCAGTTTTTGAAAAAGGTCGCATATAGAGGTCAATACCTCGCGATGAAATCATATGTTATTGTATTCGTCCTTATGGTTAAGGTCGGGTTATGACATGTGGTATCAGAGCGTTGGTCTTAGAGAACCAGAGAATTTGCATTAGTGTATCTTATCGAGTTTGTTAGGATGCATTAGTGAGTCTGGACTTTGACCATGTTTGATTTCGAAAACTATTGCTTATCCTTGTTGGTTAAAAATTAATATGTAAATATTATGTAGTATTAACGTGCTAGTTGTTATGTGATAGATGTCTGGCTTAGAACTTATTATCACATTCAGTGACTCCGAACCAGACTCTTCAGATGGTGTTCCAGTCATTAATCTATCCGATGATGAAAACGACACCTTTGGGGAAGACTCACAAGTTCCGGATGAATCAATTGAAGAGGAACCGGAAAGTGATCCTGAGGAGGAAGAAATACAGGAAATTACGAAAGACAAGTTCGAACGAGGAAAGAAACGAAAGGCTACTGAAATGGAAAATCTAAATCCCGAGTCTAGAGAGGATGTTGTGGAACCAACTCCACCAGATACTTCCACACCTATTCCCGCTATTCCTATTAGTTCTATCCCGACATCCAGTTCTTCGGTTCCTCAGCCAAAACGCAGGGAGACAACCAGGATAACCTTTAAGCGATTTCTTTGAACACAAACGCTTTGGGTTAAATGATGCGCTGTTGTTTTAAACCATGGGATTATATAATATTTTGTATAATATTACTAGTGTGGTTTGCTTAATGTTTGATGTAAGATAAGCATATGTAAAATTGTAAAGTGTGAAATGCAATAATTTTCCATGGTTAAGTATTATTTGGGTGGTAGTAATTGATTTTCGTACTAAGCTATTAAGTATGAACTTTAACGGGTAGGTACTACCCTAGATATAATTATAAAACGCTAATAAGAAGAAAAGACTTTTATAATAATAACTGGTTCATATTATTAATAAGCTACGATGTACTATAAATACATACTACATCTATAATATTCCATGTGAATAATTATTTTTTCATTCTTATTGAAGATTATGGCGCGATTGAACCGAATGACGGAATAAGAAATCCAGGAACTCATCAATCAGCGAGTGAACGACAGAATGTTATGGGTCGAGGCTGCAAGAGGTGCTGCAGTTAACCCAAATCCTCGTGTGGGGTGCACTTACAAAACTTTTCAAGGTTGCAAGCCCTCATCATTCAGTGGAACAGAAGGACCGGTCGGTTTAACCCGGTGGATCGAAAAGATTGAGTATGTGTTTAAAATCAGTGGTTGTATTGAGAAGGACATGACCAAGTATGCATCGTGCACCCTACAAGATAGTGCACTCACGTGGTGGAAAAACTATGTGAAGGCCGTAGGAGGAGATGTAGCTTATGATACTCCTTGGGAAGAATTCAAAACAATGCTAATCAACGAATATTATCCAAGGAACGAGGTTAGGAAGTTGGAAGCTGAATTACGAAGCCTGAAAGCTTTTGGTACTGAACTCACCAACTACAATCAACGATTCATGGAATTAGCTTTGCTATATCCCGAATTGGTACCAACCGAAGAACGGAAGATTGAACTGTACAAAGACGGTTTGCCTAAAAAGGTCAAGGCAAATGTTACAGCATCCAAACCCAAGACTATTCATGAAGCTATCACCATGGCGAACGAATTGATGGACCAGATTATTCTGGATAACAACACCGATGTCAAGACATCGGGAAACAAAAGAAAGTGGGAAGGTAATCATCAACAATTCAACAAGAAACAAGAAACCACGCAAGGTGCGGGTAGCGGTTCAAACTCAGGTTACAAAGGACGAAATCCTTTATGTAACAGATGCCACAAACATCACTCTGGTTATTGTAATATGGTGTGCAACAATTGTAATCGAAAAGGTCATCTTGCTGAAGATTGTAGGGTTCCTGCTACAAATACAAACTGTACCAAGACTCCTGCCACCAATGCAAATAGAACTGCCTTGGCCACTGTTACTTGTTATGGGTGTAGGAAACAGGGTCATTATAAGAGTCAGTGTCCGAATCCAGAGAAGAATAATGGATCTGCACGTGGAAGAGCATTTGTTATTAATGCTAGAGAGGCGTGTGAAGACCCGGAGCTTGTTACGGGTACGTTTACCATTAATAACTTATCCGCATCTATTATATTTGATACTGGTGCCGATAGAAGTTACGTGAGTAGAGACTTTTACGCTAAGTTGAATTGTTCATCATTACCTCTAGATGCTAAGTACATGATTGAGTTAGCTAATGGTAAACTAATTAAAGCCCATAAAATTTGCCGTGATTGTAAAATAAATTTAGCCGGAGAAACATTTAAGATTGATTTGATACCCGTAGAATTAGGAAGTTTTGATGTAATAGTCGGCATGGACTGGATGTCCAAAATAGGAGCTGAAGTTGTGTGGGCCAAGAAGGCAATTCGCATTCCTCGTAAGGATAAAACGCCATTAATGATTTATGGAGAGAAGGGTAACTCAAAGCTAAAACTCATTAGTTATTTGAAAGCTCAAAAGTGCTTGAAGAAAGGGTGCTATGCTATCTTAGCATATGTTAATAAAGTCGAAACGAAGGAAAAAGTGAAGAGCATCAACGACGTGCCTGTGGCAAGAGATTTTCCTGAAGTATTTCCGGAAGAGTTACCAGGATTACCTCCATTTAGATCTGTAGAATTTCAAATAGATCTAGTACCGGGAGCTGCACCAGTGGCTCGTGCTCCATATAGACTTGCACCATCTGAGATGAAAGAGTTACAAAGCCAGTTACAAGAATTACTGGACCGTGGTTTCATTCGACCGAGCACTTCACCATGGGGAGCTCCGATTTTATTCGTCAAGAAGAAAGACGGATCTTTCCGAATGTGTATAGATTATCGTGAATTAAATAAGTTAACTATCAAGAATCGGTATCCACTACCGAGAATTGATGACTTATTTGATCAATTGCAAGGATCATGTGTTTACTCGAAAATCGACCTAAGGTCGGGCTATCATCAACTACGCGTCAAAGAAGAAGATATTCCGAAAACTGCTTTTCGGACACGCTACGGTCATTATGAATTTTTGGTCATGCCGTTTGGATTAACGAATGCGCCAGCTGTATTCATGGACCTCATGAATCGAGTTTGTAGTCCGTATTTAGATAAGTTTGTTATCGTTTTCATTGACGATATTCTTATCTATTCCAAGAGTGAGCAAGAGCATGAGCAGCATTTAAGATTGGTATTAGAATTGTTAAGAAAGGAACAATTATACGCCAAATTTTCTAAGTGTGCGTTTTGGTTGAAAGAAGTGCAATTTCTTGGCCATGTTGTTAGTAGCAAAGGAATTCAGGTTGACCCAGCTAAAATTGAGGCCATTGAAAAATGGGAGACTCCTAAGACACCAACGCAGATACGCCAATTTTTGGGTTTAGCTGGTTATTATAGAAGGTTTATTCAAGATTTTTCCCGAATAGCTAAACCATTAACAGCGTTAACACAAAAAGGGAAGAAGTACGAATGGACTTCTGAGCAGGAGAGTGCATTTCAATTACTGAAGAAGAAGTTGACTACAGCACCTATTTTATCGTTACCTGAAGGGAACGATGATTTTGAGATATATTGTGACGCTTCACGACAAGGTTTTGGTTGCGTCCTTATGCAACAGAAGAAAGTTATAGCATACGCATCCCGACAATTGAAGATTCATGAGCGGAATTATACGACGCATGATTTAGAACTGGGAGCAGTAGTGTTTGCATTGAAGATATGGAGACACTACTTATATGGGGTTAAATGCACTGTGTTTACCGATCATAAAAGCCTTCAACATATCTTCGATCAGAAACAGCTGAACATGAGGCAACGTAGGTGGGTCGAGCTGATAAGCGACTATGATTGTGAGATTCGCTATCATCCTGGGAAAGCGAATATAGTGGCCGACGATCTAAGCAGAAAGGAACGGGAACCAATTCGAGTACGAGCAATGAACATAAAAATTCGCATGAATCTCAACTCACAAATCAAAGAGGCTCAACGAGAAGCTCTTACTAAAGAAAACATAGGAAATGAAATAATGAAGAAGTATGGGAAACAACTCGTTATACGGGAAGATAGAATTCGATATTTTGCAAACCGTATTTGGGTACCAAAGTTGGGTGGATTAAGGAAGTTGATATTGAATGAGGCACATAAGACAAGATACTCGATACATCCTGGAGTTGGAAAGATGTATCAAGATCTTAAGACGCATTATTGGTGGCCTAATTTGAAGACAGACGTTGCAACATATGTTGGGGAATGTTTAACTTGTTCCAAAGTCAAAGCAGAACACCAGAAGCGTTCAGGATTACTTCAACAACCAGAAATCCCAGAATGGAAATGGGACGGTATTACCATGGATTTCATCACAAAATTACCTAAGACTGCCTGGGGTTATGACACCATTTGAGTAATAGTTGATCGTCTCACCAAATCTGCACATTTCTTGCCTATAAAGGAAACGGATAGAATGGAGAAACTATTACGATTATACATAAAGGAAATTGTTTCAAGGCATGGAATACCTATTTCCATTATATCCGATCGTGATAGTAGATTTACATCAAAGTTTTGGCAATCACTACAGGAGGCCCTGGGAACTCGTTTGGATATGAGCACCGCATATCATCCACAAACTGACGGGCAGAGTGAAAGAACAATTCAGACTCTTGAAGACATGCTCAGGGCATGTGTGATCGATTTTGGAAACGGATGGGATAAATATCTACCATTAGCAGAATTCTCGTATAATAACAGTTATCATGCGAGCATTAAAGCTGCACCATTCGAAGCACTGTATGGAAGGAAGTGTAGATCCCCTATCTGTTGGAATGAAGTAGGAGATCGACAATTAACTGGTCCCGAGATTATACACGAAACGACTGAGAAGATAGTACAAATCAAGGAGAGATTGAAAACAGCCCGTAGTCGCCAAAAGAGCTACGCCGATGTCCGAAGGAAACCATTAGAGTTTCAGATCAGTGACATGGTTATGTTAAAGGTGTCACCTTGGAAAGGTGTAATACGTTTTGGAAAAAGAGGTAAACTGAACCCAAGGTATGTAGGTCCGTTCAAGATCATCGAACGCATTGGACCGGTAGCTTATCGACTCGAATTACCACAACAACTCGCTGGAGTACATAATACATTTCACGTTTCAAACCTTAAGAAGTGTCTTGCAAAGGAAGACCTCACCATTCCTCTTGAAGAAATCCAAGTCGACGAGAAACTACAATTCATAGAAGAACCGGTAGAAATCATGGACCGTGAAGTTAAACAACTCAAGCAGAGCAACATACCAATCGTTAAGGTTCGTTGGAATGCACGAAGGGGTCCTGAGTTTACTTGGGAACGAGAGGATCAGATGAAACAAAAGTACCCACATTTGTTTCCCGAGAACGCAAAATAGGTACAATTTTAAAATTTCGAGACGAAATTTATTTAACGGGTAGGTACTGTAACGACCCGGAATTTTCCGATCGTTCTATACTTATGAGATTAATATTTACATAAATTAAACCTTACCAACATGATAAGCAATCCAAACTGTTGAGACTTATATTTTTGAAAAGAGTTTTACACAACGTTTGACCGTCCAATTTGACCGATGATATCACGAACTATATAACACACGATAATTATACGATTATGTATATGTACATATCTATACATATTTAACATGATTTAAGGATGGTTTAACATTTCATTGTGAACTAACAACAATGAGTTATAAGTATACTTTGAGACCACTAACTTAAGTTTTCAAAACGATAACTATATGTAACGTTCTTTGACATATATATTTACAATCTATAATGTGTTGTGATTTATGTCACCAATATGATTTAAGTGTAATGGGATTAATTTGTAACCAAAATAATCTTGATAAATATCGAACAAGTTTGGGGAAGTGTGGAGTGCACACTTGTTTGAACTTATCTTGATTATGACGGGGGTTCGGGGGCAGTGCCCCCGATAAGCGGGGTCCAAGGGGTGGCAACCCCTGGCGGGGTCCAAGGGGCAGAGCCCCTAACTGGGGTCGAGCTGCCAGGTCAGCTTGGAAATTTTTTTTTTTGGGCTAACATTGCTTTATTAAAAATGTCTTAAAATTTTATTTTTGGCCCGGTTGGACCCAAAATAAAAGCCCGATTTTGAGCTTCTTTTACCGTATCATACCCATCATCCATACGTATTTACTATTGGTAAATACACACCAAATCAATATCCTTATCAGCTTTAGATCTGCCCTAGATAAGAGGGAATCTTATTTGTAAGCTAGCATACATTATTACTCAAAAATTCAACACAATAATTTGTCCTTGTTCCCTCAACAACCAGACTGTCCTATAAGTATCACCATCACCTTGGTTTTTCATTTCATTCTTACAACCATCTTTCTCTAACAAAAAAAACACACTCTTAGGAACTCTAAGTGTTCTTCACAATCTCAGCAAATACTCATGAAGAACTAGCTTCATGAACAACCTATAATCATCATAAGAAAGTTTGATCAAGATTAATTTCTATCTTTTCCAGTAGCTTTATCCAAGTAACTTGAGGTAGTAACCTTATTCATAATCTTATTCGATTCATATTTATATAGCTATCTTATTTTGTGTTATAAAATTTTTAACAACAAGAACATAGTTTGAATGATTTCAAACCTGTTCGCAAACTAAATAGATCCTTCTAATTTGATTTTTAAAACACTTCAAAACCTGTAATATATCATATTATGACAAAATCGGATTAATCATATCTTGGCTAATTAACATAATATTTAATATATATTTACTTATGATTTGATTTTATATATTCCAGGACCACCCGTAAACAACACGAGAAGATTAATCATAAGACCTCATGATTGTACGCAACACGTCATCTGACAACACGGTACTTTATGTACGCAACACGTCATTTGACAACATGGTACCATGGGTCTAGATTAATTCTGATCAATACGAATACGATGAGGTCTTTATTTATTTTATTGAGCAACTAATTATGGACCATTAACAACATACTGCTAACTACGGACTAAGAAAATATTAAAAGTATTATAAGTATATATATATATATATATATATATATATATATATATATATATATATATATATATATATATATATGTATATATATATATATATATAACGATTACTTAAAAAGAAAATATGTTGATATATTATATATATGGTTAGGTTCGTGATATCTATCGGAGATCAAGTCGAGTTAAATACCTTCAAGGAAAAGGTGAGTATATAGTCCCACTTTTAAACTCTAAATATTTCGGGATGAGAATACATGCATTTTATGATTTACGTTATGGACACAAGTGATTAAAAATATATATTCTACGTTGAGTTGTACCACTGGCATACTTCCCTGTAACTTGGTAACTATTATTTACATGAGGTATTGTAAACGCGAATCCTGTTGATAGATCTATCGGGCCTGACAACCCCAACCGGACTGGACGACCAGTATTCAACGGTTGCACAGTACTTCGTTTTGGTAACTACACTTGGTACGGTGTAGTAAGATTTCATAATAAAGGGAATATGCGACGTTGATTAAATGTTAAGTATGGTTATCAAGTGCTCAACAACTTAGAATATTTTTATTAAAACGTTTATATATGAAATCTTGTGGTCTATATTTATAACGCTGCCGGCATTAAACCAATATCTCACCAACTTTATGTTGACATTTTAAGCATGTTTATTCTCAGGTGTTAACTAAAAGCTTCCGCTGCGACATGTTGAATTTAAGCAAGATCTTGAGTATGCATGTTTGTGTCAAAAATAAAACTGCATATCGGAGGATTTGTAATGTAAAATATGTTGGAGGTCGTATTGTTATTATCACATGTAAAGTTTGTAAGTCTAAGATTATCGCTAAACGATAATCATTATTAAGTTGTTTAAACCTTGTATTTGTAATAAAAGCTATGGTTTGTATTGTAAAAACGAATGCAGTTTTTGAAAAAGGTCGCATATAGAGGTCAATACCTCGCGATGAAATCATATGTTATTGTATTCGTCCTTATGGTTAAGGTCGGGTTATGACAATTATCACCATTTTCATTATCATTAACATTATCAAGTTCATTACATTCGTTAACATCATCTTCCAAAGTCACGTGATAACCAGAGTGTTCAAATAAACTAAATTGCTCATCAATATAATTAATCAACTGTCCAATATCTACAATTAAATCAAAAACACAAAAAAATGAAGAAAAAAAATATTCAATGTAACAGTACTTTAACTGTTATATGTAAAAATAATCAAAATTTAATCAAAAACAGCAAAAGAAAGCATACCATAAGTGTTTTGTGCATCCACATCGATTCTACCATCAATTGTATGTGATAGATGATTACCAGACATTGTAATCGCCTTATGAGATCGATTGTAGCGACCCGACAAAATCATCATTGACGGCGCCGTCTACTTAGGTCCCGTTACGTGGTCATAAGTCCTTAAAACAACGTTTGACCCAAAACATGTCGCATTCATTTCAAATGTAAGGATGTTTCAGAGTTTACAAAAGTAGTTCAATGACTAGTTACATTACAACGTTTAAGGTACAAATGAAATCTATGCGACACAATTTAAAGTAAGTCAAAAGACTCCCCATGTATGCATGTATACTCGACATCCAAGCAAGTATAAAAAATAGTGCGGAAGCATGTATCACATAGCGTTTAAGGACCTGAGAAAATATATAGAAAACTGTCAACGAAAACGTTGGTGAAATCATAGGTGTATTAGTAAACGTTGTATTTGAACCACAAGATTTAATATTTCCATAAAGTTGATTATCTAAATCGTATGCATTCCAAAAGTTGTTGCACGTTTGCGATCACCCAATTATCAAAATTTAATTGTTTTGTACCCTGTTACGTAGTGTTAGAACATACACTATACTCGAAAATATATTTCATCCGCTAACGGTAGCGAACCGTCTAAATGAGGGCTCGTCAAGCCCATGTGATCACATAACATAAGTTCACGTTTACACCCTGCAAGTGTAACTAATGATAATTGAATTGAGGCTTTTTGTTCTAACTCGCTGTGGAATGTTTGTTTTCGTACTTGTGTTCAAAGCATCAAAGGGGTATGATACGTATATGTTTCTCATCCCATGATTTAAAAGTATAAAAGTTATTGAAAGATGGGACTATGATCTCACCTTGAGTGCACGAGTAAATAAGGTACTTCACAAAGTAAACGTGTGCAAGAACGAATGCTAGTCTTGACCTAAACAAGTAGGTCGTGTCAATAACGGTAAACACGGTTGGTCAAAGTTGTTCAATTAGTCCTATGGCTCATTACGACTCGATTATATAGCATGTGAAACAAGTTGTCAAGTTTCATGCAAGAATCAAGTATACAAGAAGATTAGAACGGTTTAAACAAGTATTGGTTAAGTTTGAACAAAAGTAAACTTTGGTCAAGTCAAAGTCAACAAAAAAGTCAACACATTCGGGTCGGGTCCCGAACTATTTTTCTGAGCTAATTATTCATATATAAGCATGTTAGAACAAGTTACATGTTAATCGAAGGTGCGTAGCATAGTTAGAATTTTTGGTGTAAATGTAAAGTTGATCAGTCCCCAAACCTGCCTAATGTCGCGCCGCGACATAGCTGGGCCACGCAGCGGCAATACATGGGAGCTGATCCCTGGGCTGGTGCAAGTGTTCAAGACTCGAGCCAAAACTCATTTTAACACAACTAGTGAACCGTAAACACTTAAAACGCATACCATACATCGTTGGAAAGGTAATTTAACAAGGAATACAACTAAACACATTTCATCAACCAAAATCATCAGTTACAATAATCAAATCCAAGTTAAAAGTTCATTAAAAGTTCACCATAAATGCTTTCAAGTTCATAAATGCACTTTGATGATTCGAGAATTAAATGCACACATATGATACACTGTTTCGTAGGTAATTACGCATACAATACAACTAAACACTTATAAACAACATTGCAAAGCATTCAATGCATCAAAAATCCATTTTACTTCTATCAAACCCTAACTCAAAATCATAAATTTAGCAATTAAGTTTATGGAGTCTTTCTAAGTCAACCTACACATCAAATTGAAGCTAGTGATGTTAGTAACATATTTAATACATGCACTTTTAACATCTAACAACATTTAAGCAACCAAATCTCAAAATCAAACACACCCATTTCAAGTTAAGCTAGTTACATCAAAATGACAAGAACAAGCATATAATCACATATTCATGTTAGACTTGAGCCATAGACACTAATTAACACACTTATAAGTTTAAAAGATCAAGAACAAGAAATTTATTGTTATTAGAAAGTTACCCAAATGAGATGAAGTTGGTATGGATTCGAAGAGGAAGATACAAGGATTCCAAATATGTAATTTGTTTTGAAGAACGCTCACTAGATCGAATTTAGATGATGAATGTATGATTTGGGTGTTTGAGAGCAAAGGTGAAAGTAGTAGAAATGAGGAGGATGAAATGAATGGAGGAGGGTGAAGGTTGACTAGTTGACCTAGTCAAATCTTTGGCCTCTTGACAAGTTTAGTCCCTCAAGTTTAAAAGCGGGTGCGTGAATTAACCAAACGAATTGCCTTAAATACGTTAGAGTAAATGAGAGATGTTATAATTAAATAACGGACTTTACATTGTTTAAACGGAAAGTAAATGGAAAAAGGCGGGATGTTACATTACCTACTCTTTAAAAGAAATTTCGTCCCGAAATTTAAGTAGGCGTAGTAGTGGTTGTCTCTTCCTCTAGTTCTTGCGTTTTCAAATCCACGAATAAATGAGGGTATTTCCTTTGCATTTGATCTTATCTTTTCCAAGTAAACTCGGGTCCCCTTTTGGCATTCCAACGAACTTTAACGATCGAGATTCTACTTTGTTTTAGCGTCTTGACGGAGTTGTCCACAATTTCAACCGATTCTTCTATGAAATGAAGTTTGTCATCAATAGTAAGCTCTTCAAGAGGGACGACGACATCGGGTTCGGCAAGGCACTTCTTCAAGTTTGATACATGGAAAGTAGGATGAACGGAGCTCAATTGAGTCGGGAGATCCAAACGGTAAGCAACGGTCCAATACGCTCCAGGATTTCAAAAGGACCAACATATCGTGGATTTAGCTTCCCGCGTTTCCCGAAATGAATTACACCTTTCCAAGGTGCGACTTTTAACATTACGCGGTCACCAACTTGGAATTCGATATCGTTGCATCTAATGTTGGCATAGCTATGGGCTGTCCTGAGCCTGTCTCGGATTTGAACAATATTCTCGGTTGTTTCGTGAATGAGTTCGGGTCCGGTAATTTTCTTGTCACCTACTTCGGCCCAACAAAGGGGGGAACGACATTTGCGGCCATATATCGCTTCAAAAGGTGCGAATTTGATACTCGCGTGATAACTATTGTTATAAGAGAACTCGGCTAGTGGCAAATGCTTTTCCCAAGCTTTTCCGAAGTCGATAACGCAAGCACGTAGCATGTCTTCCAAAGTTTGAATTGTGCGTTCGCTTTGTCTTTCGGTTTGTGGATGGTATGCGGTACTCATGTCTAAACGCGTCCCCAAGGCTTCTTGCAAGGCACGCCAAAATCTAGAAGCGAAACGAGCATCTCGGTCAGATATGATCGATAAAGGTACACCGTGACGGGTTACAATCTCTTTGATATAAAATTGTGTAAGTTTGTCCATTTTGTCCATTTCTTTCATGGCTAGGAAGTGGGCGAATTTTGTGAGACGGTCAATAATAACCCAAATTGTATCGTAACCGCCCGTCGTCTTTGGTAGTTTTGTGATGAAATCCATCGTTATTCTTTCCCACTTCCATTGCGGGATTTCGGGTTGTTGAAGTAACCCGGACGGCCTTTGGTGTTCGACTTTGACTTTGGAACAAGTTAAACACTTTGCAACATAAGTAGCAACGTCCCTTTTAATGTTCAGCCACCAATATTGAACTTTAAGGTCGTGGTACATCTTATTGGCATCGGGATGAATCGAATACCTTGATTTATGGGCTTCGTCTAGAATAAGGCTTCGTAAATTCCCATAACTAGGCACCCAAATCCTTCCGACGAAATATCGGAGTCCAGTCTCCTTAACTTCAAATCGAGAAGCGAGGACGTTTAAATGTTCGAGAGAGATGTTTTCATCCTTGAGGGCTTTATCTTGGGCTACCTGAATTTGACTATTAAGGTTGGTGTGAATGGTGATGTTTAAGGCTCGGACACGAAGGGGCACCATTCTTTATTTTCGACTTAAGGCATCGGCTACTATATTTGCCTTCCCGGGATGGTAACGAAGCTCGCAATCGTAATAGTTCAAAGTTTCAATCCATTGTCGTTGTCTCATGTTTAGTTGTTTTTGGTCGAAGATGTGTTGGAGGCTTTTGTGATCGGTGAAGATAGTGCTCTTGGTTCCATAAAGATAGTGTCTCCACATTTTGAGTGCAAAGACAACGGCTCCGAGTTCGAGATCATGGGTCGTGTAGTTCCGTTCATGAATTTTTAGTTGTCGAGAGGCATAAGCGATGACTTTCTTTCGTTGCATCAATACACACCCAAAACCGTGTTTCGAGGCATCACAATATACAACAAAATCATCATTGCCTTCGGGAAGAGACAAGATAGGAGCGGTGGTTAACTTTTTCTTCAAGATTTGGAACGCAGACTCTTGTTCGGTTGCCCAAATGAATTTCTTTCCCTTGTGAGTTAACGCGGTTAGAGGACGAGCAACCAAGGAGAAATCCTTGATGAATTTACGATAGTATCCGGCGAGACCCAAGAATTAACGAATGTGAGTAGGAGTAGTAGGGGTTTCCCATTTACTAATGGCTTCGATTTTTGCGGGATCGACTTTAATACCTTGGCCGCTTACGACATGACCAAGAAATTGAACTTCCTTCAACCAAAATTCATACTTGGAGAATTTGGCATAGAGTCGTTCTTATCTCAAGAGTTCAAGCACGAGTCGGAGGTGTTGTTCATGCTCTTCTTCACTTTTAGAATAGACCAAAATATCGTCGATGAAACCAATAACGAATTTGTCGAGGTATGGTTTGCACACGCGGTTCATAAGATCCATGAACACCGTTGGTGCATTAGTTAGACCAAATGGCATTACAAGAAATTCATAACTACCATAACGAGTCCGGAAAGCGGTTTTGGAGACATCTTCCCCCTTAAACCTTAGTTGATGATAACCCGAGAGGAGATCGATTTTTGAATATACACAAGACCCTTGTAGTTGGTCAAAGAGGTCATCAATGCGTGGAAGAGGATATCGGTTCTTAACTGTCAATTTGTTTAGTTCACGATAATCAATGCACATTCGTAGGGATCCATCTTTCTTATTAACGAACAAAATAGGAGCGCCCCATGGTGAATGGCTAGGTTGGATAAAACCACGGTCAAGTAGTTCTTAAATTTGACTTTGTAATTCTTGCATTTCGGATGGAGCAAGTCTATATGGTGCACGTTGTAGTGACCCGAACTTTTCCATGTTTATATATATTAATTGAGATTGATATTTACATGATTAAATGTTTCCAACATGTTAAGCAATCAAACTTGTTAAGACTTGATTAATTGAAATATGTTTCATATAGACAATTGACCACCCAAGTTGACCGGTGATTCACGAACGTTAAAACTTGTAAAAACTATATGATGACATATATATGGATATATATATAGTTAACATGATACTATGATAAGTAAACATATCATTAAGTATATTAACAATGAACTACATATGTAAAAACAAGACTACTAACTTAATAATTTTTAAACGAGACATATATGTAACGATTATCGTTGTAAAGACATTTAATGTATATATATCATATTAAGAGATATTCATACATGATAATATCATGATAATATAATAATTTAAAATCTCATTTGATATTATAAACATTGGGTTAACAACATTTAACAAAATCGTTAACCTAAAGGTTTCAAAACAACACTTACATGTAACGACTAACGATGACTTAACGACTCAGTTAAAATGTATATACATGTAGTGTTTTAATATGTATTTATACACTTTTTAAAGACTTCAATACACTTATCAAAATACTTCTACTTAACAAAAATGCTTACAATTACATCCTCGTTCAGTTTCATCAACAATTCTACTCGTATGCACCCGTATTCGTACTCGTACAATACACAGCTTTTAGATGTATGTACTATTGGTATATACACTCCAATGATCAGCTCTTAGCAGCCCATGTGAGTCACCTAACACATGTGGGAACCATCATTTGGCAACTAGCATGAAATATCTCATAAAATTACAAAAATATGAGTAATCATTCATGACTTATTTACATGAAAACAAAATTACATATCCTTTATATCTAATCCATACACCAACGACCAAAAACACCTACAAACACTTTCATTCTTCAATTTTCTTCATCTAATTGATCTCTCTCAAGTTCTATCTTCAAGTTCTAAGTGTTCTTCATAAATTCTACAAGTTCTAGTTACATAAAATCAAGAATACTTTCAAGTTTGCTAGCTCACTTCCAATCTTGTAAGGTGATCATCCAACCTCAAGAAATCTTTGTTTATTACAGTAGGTTATCATTCTAATACAAGGTAATAATCATATTCAAACTTTGGTTCAATTTCTATAACTATAACAATCTTATTTCAAGTGATGATCTTACTTGAACTTGTTTTCGTGTCTTGATTCTGCTTCAAGAACTTCGAGCCATCCAAGGATCCGTTGAAGCTAGATCCATTTTTCTCTTTTCCAGTAGGTTTATCCAAGGAACTTAAGGTAGTAATGATGTTCATAACATCATTCGATTCATACATATAAAGCTATCTTATTCGAAGGTTTAAACTTGTAATCACTAGAACATAGTTTAGTTAATTCTAAACTTGTTCGCAAACAAAATTTAATCCTTCTAACTTGACTTTAAAATCAACTAAACACATGTTCTATATCTATATGATATGCTAACTTAATGATTTAAAACCTGAAAACACGAAAAACACCGTAAAACCGGATTTACGCCGTCGTAGTAACACCGCGGGCTGTTTTGGGTTAGTTAATTAAAAACTATGATAAACTTTGATTTAAAAGTTGTTATTCTGGAAAAATGATTTTTATTATGAACATGAAACTATATCCAAAAATTATGGTTAAACTCAAAGTGGAAGTATGTTTTCTAAAATGGTCAACTAGACGTCGTTCTTTCGACTGAAATGACTACCTTTACAAAAACGACTTGTAACTTATTTTTCCGACTATAAACCTATACTTTTTCTGTTTATATTCATAAAATAGAGTTCAATATGAAACCATAGCAATTTGATTCACTCAAAACGGATTTAAAATGAAGAAGTTATGGGTAAAACAAGATTGGATAATTTTTCTCATTTTAGCTACGTGAAAATTGGTAACAAATCTATTTCAACCAAAACTTAATCAACTTGTATTATATATTATGTAATATGTAATCTTGAGATACCATAGACACGTATACAATGTTTCGACCTATCATGTCGACACATCTATATATATTTCGGAACAACCATAGACACTCTATATGTGAATGTTGGAGTTAGCTATACAGGGTTGAGGTTGATTCCAAAATATATATAGTTTGAGTTGTGATCAATACTGAGATACGTATACACTTTGTCGTGGATTGATTCAAGATAATATTTATCGATTTATTTCTGTACATCTAACTGTGGACAACTAGTTGTAGGTTACTAACGAGGACAGCTAACTTAATAAACTTAAAACATCAAAATATATTAAAAGTGTTGTAAATATATTTTGAACATACTTTGATATATATGTATATATTGTTATAGGTTCGTGAATCAACCAGTGGCCAAGTCTTACTTCCCGATGAAGTAAAAATCTGTGAAAGTGATTTATAGTCCCACTTTTAAAATCTAATATTTTTGGGATGAGAATACATGCAGGTTTTATAAATGATTTACAAAATAGACACAAGTACGTGAAACTACATTCTATGGTTGAATTATCGAAATCGAATATGCCCCTTTTTATTAAGTCTGGTAATCTAAGAATTAGGGAACAGACACCCTAATTGACGCGAATCCTAAAGATAGATCTATTGGGCCTAACAAACCCCATCCAAAGTACCGGATGCTTTAGTACTTCGAAATTTATATCATATCCGAAGGGTGTCCCGGAATGATGGGGATATTCTTATATATGCATCTTGTTAATGTCGGTTACCAGGTGTTCACCATATGAATGATTTTTATCTCTATGTATGGGATGTGTATTGAAATATGAAATCTTGTGGTCTATTATTATGATTTGATATATATAGGTTAAACCTATAACTCACCAACATTTTTGTTGACGTTTTAAGCATGTTTATTCTCAGGTGATTATTAAGAGCTTCCGCTGTCACATACTTAAATAAGGACGAGATTTGGAGTCCATGCTTGTATGATATTGTGTAAAAACTGCATTCAAGAAACTTATTTTGTTGTAACATATTTGTATTGTAAACCATTATGTAATGGTTGTGTGTAAACAGGATATTTTAGATTATCATTATTTGATAATCTACGTAAAGCTTTTTAAACCTTTATTGATGAAATAAAGGTTATGGTTTGTTTTAAAATGAATGCAGTCTTTGAAAAACGTCTCATATAGAGGTCAAAACCTCGCAACGAAATCAATTAATATGGAACGTTTTTAATCAATAAGAACGGGACATTTCAGTTGGTATCCGAGCGTTGGTCTTAGAGAACCAGAATTTTGCATTAGTGTGTCTTATCGAGTTTGTTAGGATGCATTAGTGAGTCTGGACTTCGACCGTGTTTACTTGAAAAATGATTGCTTAACGAATTTTGTTGGAAACTATATATTTTTAACATGTGAATATTATGTGATATATTAATCTCTTAACGCGTTTGATATTATGTGATAGATGTCTACCTCTAGAACAAGTTCCATTGACTCACCTAATAATAATGAAGAGTCAAATGTAAATTGGAATGATTCGTGGACTGATTCACAAGTTCCCGAAGAGGAACCGGAAGAAGAGACGGAACCGGAAGAAGAATCGGAACCGGAAGAAGAATCGGAACCGGATGAAGAAATAGAACCGGTGGGGGAAATAATAAAACGGTTAAGTAAAAGAAAATCCTCAACCAACCGACCAAGGTTAATTATGGTCAATGGTCTTTCCGACAAGGAAGCAAAATATTGGGAGGATTACCAATTCTCCGATGAATCGGATTCCGACGAGAATTCCGATGATGTTATAGAAATTACCCCAACTGAATTTAAAAAGGCAAAAGAAAATAATAAGGGAAAGGGCATAAAAATAGAGAAATCTAATTCCAACCCCGATGAACTTTATATGTATCGTCAACCCCCGAAGTCCTTAAGTTGTAACAATGACCCGGGAACCTCTAAACCACCAGGTTTTTCTAAACCAATGTGGATAACGACGGCTCGTATTAGGGGAACATCATATATCCCTAGAAACTTGGCAAAACGAACCAAAACCGAAGAACAAGAAACAAGCGAGTCAGAATAAGATAGTTGTATTCGTGTGGTGTAATATATGTAATATAGTGTGCTTATGCTTTATGATATATGTAAAAATTGCTTGTATTAATAAGTATTTTTTTATGAATCTAACTCTTGTCTATTTTACAGTATAAAAACACAAAATGGATAGACAACCCAATATTTTAAGAGACCTACCCGGAGACATGATTGATGAAATCTTGTCTAGAGTCGGTCAGAATTCTTCGGCACAACTATTTAAGGCGAGATCAGTTTGTAAGACATTCGAAGAACGTTCCAAGAATGCCTTGGTTTATAAAAGGCTTTCGTTTGAAAGATGGGGGATATCACATTGGGAAATCCATAAGTTACGATGTGTTTACTTTGACGCATATATTGCGGGGAACCCAAATGCTATTTTACGCAATGGGTTAAGAAATTATTTTGACTCAATATATCCGAATATTGGACTTCGTGATTTAGAAAAAGCGGCTAACATGCAACATAAAGAAGCATGTTATGCTTACGGATTAGTAATGTCCGCTTCTCACCAAAGTGAGAACAAGAACATTGGGCTACAACTATTAAAAAAAACGTTCCCACAAGTGACGGAGTCGGTAATTGGGGTAAGAAATGAGGTTTTTAGACTATTACGGGACTGTTGGACATTACGTAACCCTCGTCCCTTTGACGACGTTACAACACGCTGTCTTATCAACGGCCATAATGGTTATGTTCCACAAGACCAAGGATGGGAAGTAATCCTAGTAAAACCAGAATGCATGACTTGTTTCTGGACGTATGAATTACGTGTCTTTATTGCGTTTGCTGAACGACTTGTGTACTAGCTAGAATTATCTTCACAACCATCTTGTATCAAATTTATTGTGTGCTATATTTCATGCTATATGTAAAATAAGCGGTATTGTAAGTTTGTAAAATATTGTGTAAAAGTTTGAACGCGAAATATTATTATAATCAGTTTTTCATATAGAATTGTAGTAGTTGAATTGTATATTAGCTACTAAGTATGAACTTAACGGGTAGGTACTACCCGAATTTAAACTTATAAAAAGCTAATATGAAGAAAAAGCTTTTATAAATGAGTTCATATTATGCTACGAAATACTATTAACTACTCTTAATATTCTGTATGATTAACTTGTTCCGTTTGAATATTTTGAAGGAAATGGCACCGACTACTCGACACACCGTGAATATGAATGAAGAGGAATTCCGTACTTTTCTAGCTTCAAACATAGCCGCAGTACAGGCTGCGCTACATACCAACAATAACCTTGGATCTAGCAGTACAGGAAATCGTGTAGGATGCACCTACAAAGAATTCACTGCCTGCAAACCTTTGGAATTTGATGGAACCGAAGGACCGATCGGATTGAAACGGTGGACCGAGAAGGTCGAATCGGTGTTTGCCATAAGTAAGTGTACTGAAGATGACAAAGTGAAGTACGCTACGCATACCTTCACAGGTTCTGCGTTAACATGGTGGAATACCTATCTAGAGCAAGTGGGACAAGACGATGTGTACGCACTACCGTGGTCAGCATTCAAGCACTTGATGAACGAGAAGTACCGTCCCAGAACCGAGGTCAATAAGCTCAAGACAGAACTTAGAGGGTTACGAACCCAAGGATTTGATATTACCACGTACGAAAGACGATTCACAGAATTGTGCCTATTGTGTCCGGGAGCATTTGAAGATGAGGAAGAGAAGATCGACGCGTTTGTGAAAGGATTACCAGAAAGAATCCTAGAAGATATAAGTTCACACGAGCCCGCCTCCATACAACAGGCATGTAGAATGGCTCACAAACTAGTGAACCAGATTGAAGAAAGGATTAAAGAACAGACTGCTGAAGAGGCCAATGTGAAGCAAGTCAAAAGAAAGTGGGAGGAAAACGGTGATAAGAATCACCAATACAACAACAACAGCAATTACAACAATAATCGCAACAATTATCCCAACAATCGCAACATCAATCGCAACTACAACAAACGGCCCAACAACAACAACAACAACAACAACAGCAACTACAACAATCATCCCAATAACAATAATAACCGCAACAACAACAACAACAATCAGAAGCAGCTATGCCAAAGGTGTGAAAAGTATCACTCGGGGTTCTGCACTAAATTTTGCAACAAGTGTAAAAGAAATGGTCATAGCGCGGCGAAGTGTGAGGTCTACGGACCAGGGGTTAATAGAACGAAAGGAACAAATGGTGTCGGAACGAGTAATGGCGGAGCAAGTAGTGTCGGAGCAAGTTATGCCAATGTAGTTTGTTATAAATGTGGAAAACTGGGCCACATTATTAGAAATTGCCCGAACCAGGAGAACACGAATGGACAAGGCCGCGGAAGAGTTTTCAATATTAATGCGGCAGAGGAACAGGAAGACCCGGAGCTTGTTACGGGTACGTTTCTTATTAACAATAAACCTGCTTACGTTTTATTTGATTCGGGTGCGGATAGAAGCTATATGAGTAGAGATTTTTGTGCTAAATTAAGTTGTCCATTGACGCCTTTGGATAGTAAATTTTTACTCGAATTAGCAAATGGTAAATTAATTTCAGCAGATAATATATGTCGGAATCGAGAAATTAAACTGGTTAGCGAAACATTTAAGATTGATTTGATACCAGTAGAGTTAGGGAGTTTTGATGTGATAATCGGTATGGACTGGTTGAAAGAAGTGAAAGCAGAGATCGTTTGTTACAAAAATGCAATTCGCATTATACGAGAAAAAGGAAAACCCTTAATGGTGTACGGAGAAAAGGGCAACACGAAGCTACATCTTATTAGTAATTTGAAGGCACAAAAACTAATAAGAAAAGGTTGCTATGCTGTTCTAGCACACGTCGAGAAAGTACAAACTGAAGAAAAGAGCATCAATGATGTTCCCATTGCAAAAGAATTTCCCGATGTATTTCCGAAAGAATTACCGGGATTACCCCCACATCGATCCGTTGAATTTCAAATAGATCTTGTACCAGGAGCTGCACCAATAGCTCGTGCTCCTTACAGACTCGCACCCAGCGAGATGAAAGAACTGCAAAGCCAATTACAAGAACTTTTAGAGCGTGGTTTCATTCGAGCAAGCACATCATCGTGGGGAGCTCCTGTTTTGTTTGTCAAGAAGAAAGATGGTACATTCAGGTTGTGTATCGACTACCGAGAGTTGAACAAACTTACCATCAAGAACCGCTACCCACTACCGAGAATCGACGACTTATTTGATCAACTACAAGGCTCGTCTGTTTATTCAAAGATTGACTTACGTTCCGGGTATCATCAAATGCGGGTGAAAGAAGATGATATTCCAAAGACTGCTTTCAGAACACGTTACGGTCATTACGAGTTTATGGTCATGCCGTTTGGTTTAACTAATGAACCAGCTGTGTTCATGGACCTTATGAACCGAGTGTGTGGACCATACCTTGACAAGTTTGTCATTGTTTTCATTGATGACATACTTATTTACTCAAAGAATGACCAAGAACACGGTGAACATTTGAGAAAAGTGTTAGAAGTATTGAGGAAGGAAGAATTGGACGCTAAGTTTTCGAAGTGTGCATTTTGGTTGGAAGAAGTTCAATTCCTCGGTCACATAGTGAACAAAGAAGGTATTAAGGTGGATCCGGCAAAGATAGAAACTGTTGAAAAGTGGGAAACCCCGAAAACTCCGAAACACATACGCCAGTTTTTAGGACTAGCTGGTTACTACAGAAGGTTCATCCAAGACTTTTCCAGAATAGCAAAACCCTTGACTGCATTAATGCATAAAGGGAAGAAATTTGAATGGAATGATGAACAAGAGAAAGCGTTTCAGTTATTGAAGAAAAAGCTAACTACGGCACCTATATTGTCATTGCCTGAAGGGAATGATGATTTTGTGATTTATTGTGACGCATCGAAGCAAGGTCTCGGTTGTGTATTAATGCAACGAACGAAGGTGATTGCTTATGCGTCTAGACAATTGAAGATTCACGAGCAAAATTATACGACGCATGATTTGGAATTAGGCGCAGTTGTTTTTGCATTAAAGACTTGGAGGCACTACTTATATGGGGTCAAAAGTATTATATATACCGACCACAAAAGTCTTCAACACATATTTAATCAGAAACAACTGAATATGAGGCAGCGTAGGTGGATTGAATTGTTGAATGATTACGACTTTGAGATTCATTACCACCCGGAAAAGGCAAATGTGGTAGCCGATGCCTTGAGCAGGAAGGACAGAGAACCCATTCGAATAAAATCTATGAATATAATGATTCATAATAACCTTACTACTCAAATAAAGGAGGCGCAACAAGGAGTTTTAAAAGAAGGAAATTTAAAGGATGAAATACCCAAAGGATCGGAGAAGCATCTTAATATTCGGGAAGACGGAACCCGGTATAGGGCTGAAAGGATTTGGGTACCAAAATTTGGAGATATGAGAGAAATGGGACTTAGAGAAGCTCATAAAACCAGATACTCAATACATCCTGGAACGGGGAAGATGTACAAGGATCTCAAGAAACATTTTTGGTGGCCGGGTATGAAAGTCGATGTTGCTAAATACGTAGGAGAATGTTTGACGTGTTCTAAGGTCAAAGCTGAGCATCAGAAACCATCAGGTCTACTTCAACAACCCGAAATCCCAGAATGGAAATGGGAAAACATTACCATAGATTTCATCACTAAATTGCCAAGGACTGCAAGTGGTTTTGATACTATTTGGGTAATAGTTGATCGTCTCACCAAATCAGCACACTTCCTACCAATAAGAGAAGATGACAAGATGGAGAAGTTAGCACGACTGTATTTGAAGGAAGTCGTCTCCAGACATGGAATACCAATCTCTATTATCTCTGATAGGGATGGCAGATTTATTTCAAGATTCTGGCAGACATTACAGCAAGCATTAGGAACTCGTCTAGACATGAGTACTGCCTATCATCCACAAAATGATGGGCAGAGCGAAAGGACGATACAAACGCTTGAAGACATGCTACGAGCATGTGTTATTGATTTCGAAAACAGTTGGGATCGACATCTACCGTTAGCAGAATTTTCCTACAACAGCAGCTACCATTCATGCATTGAGATGGCGCCGTTTGAAGCACTTTATGGTAGAAAGTGCAGGTCTCCGATTTGTTGGAGTGAAGTGGGGGATAGACAGATTACGGGTCCGGAGATTATACAAGAAACTACCGAGAAGATCATCCAAATTCAACAACGGTTGAAAACCGCCCAAAGTCGACAAAAGAGCTACGCTGACATTAAAAGAAAAGATATAGAATTTGAAATTGGAGAGATGGTCATGCTTAAAGTTGCACCTTGGAAAGGCGTTGTTCGATTTGGTAAACGAGGGAAATTAAATCCAAGGTATATTGGACCATTCAAGATTATTGATCGTGTCGGACCAGTAGCTTACCGACTTGAGTTACCTCAACAACTCGCGGCTGTACATAACACTTTCCACGTCTCGAATTTGAAGAAATTTTTTGCTAAAGAAGATCTCACTATTCCGTTAGATGAAATCCAAATCAACGAAAAACTTCAATTCATCGAAGAACCCGTCGAAATAATGGATCGTGAGGTTAAAAGACTTAAGCAAAACAAGATACCAATTGTTAAGGTTCGATGGAATGCTCGTAGAGGACCCGAGTTCACCTGGGAGCGTGAAGATCAGATGAAGAAGAAATACCCGCATCTATTTCCAGAAGATTCGTCAACACCTTCAACAGCTTAAAATTTCGGGACGAAATTTATTTAACGGGTAGGTACTGTAGTGACCCGAACTTTTCCATGTTTATATATATTAATTGAGATTGATATTTACATGATTAAATGTTTCCAACATGTTAAGCAATCAAACTTGTTAAGACTTGATTAATTGAAATATGTTTCATATAGACAATTGACCACCCAAGTTGACCGGTGATTCACGAACGTTAAAACTTGTAAAAACTATATGATGACATATATATGGATATATATATAGTTAACATGATACTATGATAAGTAAACATATCATTAAGTATATTAACAATGAACTACATATGTAAAAACAAGACTACTAACTTAATAATTTTTAAACGAGACATATATGTAACGATTATCGTTGTAAAGACATTTAATGTATATATATATCATATTAAGAGATATTCATACATGATAATATCATGATAATATAATAATTTAAAATCTCATTTGATATTATAAACATTGGGTTAACAACATTTAACAAAATCGTTAACCTAAAGGTTTCAAAACAACACTTACATGTAACGACTAACGATGACTTAACGACTCAGTTAAAATGTATATACATGTAGTGTTTTAATATGTATTTATACACTTTTTAAATACTTCAATACACTTATCAAAATACTTCTACTTAACAAAAATGCTTACAATTACATCCTCGTTCAGTTTCATCAACAATTCTACTCGTATGCACCCGTATTCGTACTCGTACAATACATAGCTTTTAGATGTATGTACTATTGGTATATACACTCCAATGATCAGCTCTTAGCAGCCCATGTGAGTCACCTAACACATGTGGGAACCATCATTTGGCAACTAGCATGAAATATCTCATAAAATTACAAAAATATGAGTAATCATTCATGACTTATTTACATGAAAACAAAATTACATATCCTTTATATCTAATCCATACACCAACGACCAAAAACACCTACAAAAACTTTCATTCTTCAATTTTCTTCATCTAATTGATCTCTCTCAAGTTCTATCTTCAAGTTCTAAGTGTTCTTCATAAATTCTACAAGTTCTAGTTACATAAAATCAAGAATACTTTCAAGTTTGCTAGCTCACTTCCAATCTTGTAAGGTGATCATCCAACCTCAAGAAATCTTTGTTTCTTACAGTAGGTTATCATTCTAATACAAGGTAATAATCATATTCAAACTTTGGTTCAATTTCTATAACTATAACAATCTTATTTCAAGTGATGATCTTACTTGAACTTGTTTTCGTGTCATGATTCTGCTTCAAGAACTTCGAGCCATCCAAGGATCCGTTGAAGCTAGATCCATTTTTCTCTTTTCCAGTAGGTTTATCCAAGGAACTTAAGGTAGTAATGATGTTCATAACATCATTCGATTCATACATATAAAGCTATCTTATTCGAAGGTTTAAACTTGTAATCACTAGAACATAGTTTAGTTAATTCTAAACTTGTTCGCAAACAAAATTTAATCCTTCTAACTTGACTTTAAAATCAACTAAACACATGTTATATATCTATATGATATGCTAACTTAATGATTTAAAACCTGGAAACACGAAAAACACCGTAAAACCGGATTTACGCCGTCGTAGTAACACCGCGGGCTGTTTTGGGTTAGTTAATTAAAAACTATGATAAACTTTGATTTAAAAGTTGTTATTCTGGGAAAATGATTTTTATTATGAACATGAAACTATATCCAAAAATTATGGTTAAACTCAAAGTGGAAGTATGTTTTCTAAAATGGTCATCTAGACGTCGTTCTTTCGACTGAAATGACTACCTTTACAAAAACGACTTGTAACTTATTTTTCCGACTATAAACCTATACTTTTTCTGTTTAGATTCATAAAATAGAGTTCAATATGGAACCATAGCAATTTGATTCACTCAAAACGGATTTAAAATGAAGAAGTTATGGGTAAAACAAGATTGGATAATTTTTCTCATTTTAGCTACGTGAAAATTGGTAACAAATCTATTTCAACCATAACTTAATCAACTTGTATTGTATATTATGTAATCTTGAGATACCATAGACACGTATACAATGTTTCGACCTATCATGTCGACACATCTATATATATTTCGGAACAACCATAGACACTCTATATGTGAATGTTGGAGTTAGCTATACAGGGTTGAGGTTGATTCCAAAATATATATAGTTTGAGTTGTGATCAATACTGAGATACGTATACACTGGGTCGTGGATTGATTCAAGATAATATTTATCGATTTATTTCTGTACATCTAACTGTGGACAACTAGTTGTAGGTTACTAACGAGGACAGCTGACTTAATAAACTTAAAACATCAAAATATATTAAAAGTGTTGTAAATATATTTTGAACATACTTTGATATATATGTATATATATTGTTATAGGTTCGTGAATCAACCAGTGGCCAAGTCTTACTTCCCGACGAAGTAAAAATCTGTGAAAGTGAGTTATAGTTCCACTTTTAAAATCTAATATTTTTGGGATGAGAATACATGCAGGTTTTATAAATGATTTACAAAATAGACACAAGTACGTGAAACT
The DNA here is from genome assembly GCF_046630445.1 of Rutidosis leptorrhynchoides. Classification (NCBI taxonomy): domain Eukaryota; kingdom Viridiplantae; phylum Streptophyta; class Magnoliopsida; order Asterales; family Asteraceae; genus Rutidosis; species Rutidosis leptorrhynchoides. The sequence goes on from NC_092336.1 coordinate 217,138,693, forward strand.
ACATTCTATGGTTGAATTATCGAAATCGAATATGCCCCTTTTTATTAAGTCTGGTAATCTAAGAATTAGGGCACAGACACCCTAATTGACGCGAATCCTAAAGATAGATCTATTGGGCCTAACAAACCCCATCCAAAGTACCGGATGCTTTAGTACTTCGAAATTTATATCATATCCGAAGGGTGTCCCGGAATGATGGGGATATTCTTATATATGCATCTTGTTAATGTCGGTTACCAGGTGTTCACCATATGAATGATTTTTATCTCTATGTATGGGATGTGTATTGAAATATGAAATCTTGTGGTCTGTTATTATGATTTGATATATATAGGTTAAACCTATAACTCACCAACATTTTTGTTGACGTTTTAAGCATGTTTATTCTCAGGTGATTATTAAGAGCTTCCGCTGTCACATACTTAAATAAGGACGAGATTTGGAGTCCATGCTTGTATGATATTGTGTAAAAACTGCATTCAAGAAACTTATTTTGTTGTAACATATTTGTATTGTAAACCATTATGTAATGGTTGTGTGTAAACAGGATATTTTAGATTATCATTATTTGATAATCTACGTAAAGCTTTTTAAACCTTTATTGATGAAATAAAGGTTATGGTTTGTTTTAAAATGAATGCAGTCTTTGAAAAACGTCTCATATAGAGGTCAAAACCTCGCAACGAAATCAATTAATATGGAACGTTTTTAATCAATAAGAACGGGACATTTCTCACGTGCTACGGGTGCGGCTCCCGGAATAAGGTCAATTTGGAATTCAACCGGTCGGTGGGGTGGAAGACCCGGAAATTCATCGGAAAAGTCACTAACAATTGGCACATCATCGATATGCTTTTCATCGGTCTTGACTTTCTTAACGTGAGCTAGGATCGCAAAACAACCCTTACGAAGTAATTTTCTAACTTTAAGGCACGAAACGAGGTTGAGTCCGGTGCAACTCTTATCGCCATAGACAATCAAGGGTTCACCATTCTCGAGAGGAATTTGGATTGCGTTAAGATCGTAAAGGATGTGAGATTTCTTTTTAACCATCCAATTCATTCCGATTATTACATTGAAACTCCCTAGTTCCATGGGTATCAAGTCAATTTCAAACTCATTACCCAAAATGTTTAACGTACACCCTCGGTAATATGTGTCGGCACTTAATAGTTTTCCGTCGGCCACTTCAATGGAATAAGTAGTATCTAGGGGGAGTGGTGGAGTGCAAAGAGTATGAGCCAAAGTCTTGGATACAAAACATTTATCGACACCCGAATCGAATAGACAAGAAACATAAGAGTTGTTGAGAAGAAACGTACCCGTGACTAGTTCATTGTCATCTCGAGCTTTCTCGGTATTGATGTTGAAAGCTCGGCTGCGTGCATTGGGGTTGGCTTTCTTCTTTGGACATGCATTTCTATAATGACCCGATTGGCCACATTCAAAACAAACACCCGGTTTTGGTGCATTTGGCCCCTTTTGAGCGACGGGGGCGACACTTCTACAATCGTTGGCCACATGAACACTTCTTTGGCACCGGTGGCAAAATGGCTTGTCACATTCACCATAGTGATGTTTGTGGCATTTGTTGCAAAAAGGTTTATTTCCGACATAACTTTTCTTGCCGTCGGAGGTGAAAGGCTTCTTGGTGAAGTTGTTGTTGTTGTAGTTGCTTGATTGAGTGGCTTCCCATTTTCTTTTGTTGCCACCGGATTTATCCACGGCCTTAGGTGCCGGTACTACGATTTCATCCACCGTTTCTATCAATTGGCGGGCCATCTTTAAAGCTTCTTGTGTAGTGACCCGAACTTTTCCATGTTTATATATATTAATTGAGATTGATATTTACATGATTAAATGTTTCCAACATGTTAAGCAATCAAACTTGTTAAGACTTGATTAATTGAAATATGTTTCATATAGACAATTGACCACCCAAGTTGACCGGCGATTCACGAACGTTAAAACTTGTAAAAACGACATGACGATATATATATGGATATACATATGGTTAACATGAGATTATGATAAGTAAGTATCTCCATAAGTATATTAACAATGAGTTATATACATATAAACAAGACTACTAACTTAAGGATTTCGAAACGAGACATATATGTAACGATTATCGTTGTAACGACATTTAAATGTATATATATCATATTAAGATATATTAATATATCATAATATCATGATAATATAATAATTTAACATCTCATTAGATATAATAAACAATGGGTTAACAACATTAATTGAGATCGTTAACTTAAAGGTTTCAAAACAACACTTACATGTAACGACTAACGATGACTTAACGACACAGTTAAAATGTATATACATGTAGTGTATTTAGATATATTAAAATACTTTTGGAAGACTTCAAGACATATATCAAAACACTCGTACTTAACGAAAATAGTTACAGTTACTTTCCCATTCTTTTCTTTCATCAAGAATTCTAGTCGTATTCTTACCCGTATTATACACAGCTTCAAAACGTACTTACTATGGGTATATACCAATAGGAACTAGCATGGGATTCCACTCTTGATTATGTCATGTATGACTAATCACTTTTAACTTCTACCATGAGCTAGTCAACTAACTAGAACTCCTTTTAACCCAACTCACCACTCACCAATTACCACTCATCATTCACTCCATTTCACTTCCAATTCTCTTTCTAATTCTCTCTCAACACACACACACTATTATGAACGTATTTTTCCAGTAGTTAATCATCATCTTCATCAAAAATCACTTCAAGAATCAAGCTATAATCATCATAGGAAGAACACTTCAAGAACACTTCAAAAATCCCTTCAAGTTTACTAATTTACTTCCAAGCTTTCTAATCCATTCCAAGTAATCATCTAAGATCAAGAAACCTTTGTTATATATAGTAGGTTATCTTTCTTATTCAAGGTAATATTCATATTCAAACTTTGATTCAATTTCTTTAACTATAAACTATCTTAATTCGAGTAAAAATCTTACTTGAACTTGTTTTTGTGTCATGATCCTACTTCAAGAACTTTCAAGCCATCCAAGATCCTTTGAAGCTAGATCATTTCTTGTCACTTCCAGTAGGTTTACCTACTAAACTTGAGGTAGTAATGATGTTCATAACATCATTCGATTCATATATATAAAACTATCTTATTCGAAAGTTTAAACTCGTAATCACTAGAACATAGTTTAGTTAATTCTAAACTTGTTCGCAAACAAAATTTAATCCTTCTAACTTGACTTTAAAATCAACTAAACACATGTTCTATATCTATATGATATGCTAACTTAATGATTTAAAACCTGGAAACACGAAAAACACCGTAAAACCGGATTTACGCCGTCGTAGTAACACCGCGGGCTGTTTTGGGTTAGTTAATTAAAAACTATGATAAACTTTGATTTAAAAGTTGTTATTCTGGGAAAATGATTTTTATTATGAACATGAAACTATATCCAAAAATTATGGTTAAACTCAAAGTGGAAGTATGTTTTCTAAAATGGTCATCTAGACGTCGTTCTTTCGACTGAAATGACTACCTTTACAAAAACGACTTGTAACTTATTTTTACGACTATAAACCTATACTTTTTCTGTTTAGATTCATAAAATAGAGTTCAATATGAAACCATAACAATTTGATTCACTCAAAACGGATTTAAAATGAAGAAGTTATGGGTAAAACAAGATTGGATAATTTTTCTCATTTTAGCTACGTGAAAATTGGTAACAAATCTATTTCAACCATAACTTAATCAACTTGTATTGTATATTATGTAATCTTGAGATACCATAGACACGTATACAATGTTTCGACCTATCATGTCGACACATCTATATATATTTCGGAACAACCATAGACACTCTATATGTGAATGTTGGAGTTAGCTATACAGGGTTGAGGTTGATTCCAAAATATATATAGTTTGAGTTGTGATCAATACTGAGATACGTATACACTGGGTCATGGATTGATTCAAGATAATATTTATCGATTTATTTCTGTACATCTAACTGTGGACAACTAGTTGTAGGTTACTAACGAGGACAGCTGACTTAATAAACTTAAAACATCAAAATATATTAAAAGTGTTGTAAATATATTTTGAACATACTTTGATATATATGTATATATATTGTTATAGGTTCGTGAATCAACTAGTGGCCAAGTCTTACTTCCCGACGAAGTAAAAATCTGTGAAAGTGAGTTATAGTCCCACTTTTAAAATCTAATATTTTTGGGATGAGAATACATGCAGGTTTTATAAATGATTTACAAAATAGACACAAGTACGTGAAACTACATTCTATGGTTGAATTATCGAAATCGAATATGCCCCTTTTTATTAAGTCTGGTAATCTAAGAATTAGGGAACAGACACCCTAATTGACGCGAATCCTAAAGATAGATCTATTGGGCCTAACAAACCCCATCCAAAGTACCGGATGCTTTAGTACTTCGAAATTTATATCATATCCGAAGGGTGTCCCGGAATGATGGGGATATTCTTATATATGCATCTTGTTAATGTCGGTTACCAGGTGTTCACCATATGAATGATTTTTATCTCTATGTATGGGATGTGTATTGAAATATGAAATCTTGTGGTGTATTGTTACTATTTGATATATATAGGTTAAACCTATAACTCACCAACATTTTTGTTGACGTTTAAAGCATGTTTATTCTCAGGTGAATATTAAGAGCTTCCGCTGTTGCATACTAAAATAAGGACAAGATTTGGAGTCCATGTTTGTATGATATTGTGTAAAAACTGCATTCAAGAAACTGATTTCGATGTAACATATTTGTATTGTAAACCATTATGTAATGGTCGTGTGTAAACAGGATATTTTAGATTATCATTATTTGATGATCTACGTAAAGCTTTTTAAACCTTTATTTATGAAATAAAGGTTATGGTTTGTTTTAAAAATGAATGCAGTCTTTGAAAAACGTCTCATATAGAGGTCAAAACCTCGCAACGAAATCAATTAATATGGAACGTTTTTAATCAATAAGAACGGGACATTTCAGTTGGTATCCGAGCGTTGGTCTTTGAGAACCAGAATTTTGCATTAGTGTGTCTTATCAAGTTTGTTAGGATGCATTAGTGAGTCTGGACTTCGACCGTGTTTACTTGAAAAATGATTGCTTAACAAATTTTGTTGGAAACTATATATTTTTAACATGTGAATATTATGTGATATATTAATCTCTTAACGCGTTTGATATTATGTGATAGATGTCTACCTCTAGAACAAGTCCCATTGACTCACCTAATAATAATGAAGAGTCAAATGTAAATTGGAATGATTCGTGGACTGATTCACAAGTTCCCGAAGAGGAACCGGAAGAAGAGACGGAACCGGAAGAAGAATCGGAACCGGAAGAAGAATCGGAACCGGATGAAGAAATAGAACCGGTGGGGGAAATAATAAAACGGTTAAGTAAAAGAAAATCCTCAACCAACCGACCAAGGTTAATTATGGTCAATGGTCTTTCCGACAAGGAAGCAAAATATTGGGAGGATTACCAATTCTCCGATGAATCGGATTCCGACGAGAATTCCGATGATGTTATAGAAATTACCCCAACTGAATTTAAAAAGGCAAAAGAAAATAATAAGGGAAAGGGCATAAAAATAGAGAAATCTAATTCCAACCCCGATGAACTTTATATGTATCGTCAACCCCCGAAGTCCTTAAGTTGTAACAATGACCCGGGAACCTCTAAACCACCAGGTTTTTCTAAACCAATGTGGATAACGACGGCTCGTATTAGGGGAACATCATATATCCCTAGAAACTTGGCAAAACGAACCAAAACCGAAGAACAAGAAACAAGCGAGTCGGAATAAGATAGTTGTATTCGTGTGGTGTAATATATGTAATATAGTGTGCTTATGCTTTATGATATATGTAAAAATTGCTTGTATTAATAAGTATTTTTTTATGAATCTAACTCTTGTCTATTTTACAGTATAAAAACACAAAATGGATAGACAACCCAATATTTTAAGAGACCTACCCGGAGACATGATTGATGAAATCTTGTCTAGAGTCGGTCAGAATTCTTCGGCACAACTATTTAAGGCGAGATCAGTTTGTAAGACATTCGAAGAACGTTCCAAGAATGCCTTGGTTTATAAAAGGCTTTCGTTTGAAAGATGGGGGATATCACATTGGGAAATCCATAAGTTACGATGTGTTTACTTTGACGCATATATTGCGGGGAACCCAAATGCTATTTTACGCAATGGGTTAAGAAATTATTTTGACTCAATATATCCGAATATTGGACTTCGTGATTTAGAAAAAGCGGCTAACATGCAACATAAAGAAGCATGTTATGCTTACGGATTAGTAATGTTCGCTTCTCACCAAAGTGAGAACAAGAACATTGGGCTACAACTATTAAACAAAACGTTCCCACAAGTGACGGAGTCGGTAATTGGGGTAAGAAATGAGGTTTTTAGATTATTACGGGACTGTTGGACATTACGTAACCCTCGTCCCTTTGACGACGTTACAACACGCTGTCTTATCAACGGCCATAACGGTTATGTTCCACAAGACCAAGGATGGGAAGTAATCCTAGTAAAACCAGAATGCATGACTTGTTTATGGACGTATGAATTACGTGTCTTTATTGCCTTGGTGAACGACTTGTGTACTAGCTAGAATTATCTTCACAACCATCTTGTATAAAATTTATTGTGTGCTATATTTCATGCTATATGTAAAATAAGCGGTATTGTAAGTTTGTAAAATATTGTGTAAAAGTTTGAACGCGAAATATTATTATAATCAGTTTTTCATATAGAATTGTAGTAGTTGAATTGTATATTAGCTACTAAGTATGAACTTAACGGGTAGGTACTACCCGAATTTAAACTTATAAAAAGCTAATATGAAGAAAAAGCTTTTATAAATGAGTTCATATTATGCTACGAAATACTATTAACTACTCTTAATATTCTGTATGATTAACTTGTTCCGTTTGAATATTTTGAAGGAAATGGCACCGACTACTCGACACACCGTGAATATGAATGAAGAGGAATTCCGTACTTTTCTAGCTTCAAACATAGCCGCAGTACAGGCTGCGCTACATACCAACAATAACCTTGGATCTAGCAGTACAGGAAATCGTGTAGGATGCACCTACAAAGAATTCACTGCCTGCAAACCTTTGGAATTTGATGGAACCGAAGGACCGATCGGATTGAAACGGTGGACCGAGAAGGTCGAATCGGTGTTTGCCATAAGTAAGTGTACTGAAGAGGACAAAGTGAAGTACGCTACGCATACCTTCACAGGTTCTGAGTTAACATGGTGGAATACCTATCTAGAGCAAGTGGGACAAGACGATGCGTACGCACTACCGTGGTCAGCATTCAAGCACTTGATGAACAAGAAGTACCGTCCCAGAACCGAGGTCAATAAGCTCAAGACAGAACTTAGAGGGTTACGAACCCAAGGATTTGATATTACCACGTACGAAAGACGATTCACAGAATTGTGCCTATTGTGTCCGGGAGCATTTGAAGATGAGGAAGAGAAGATCGACGCGTTTGTGAAAGGATTACCGGAAAGAATCCAAGAAGATATAAGTTCACACGAGCTCGCCTCCATACAACAGGCATGTAGAATGGCTCACAAACTAGTGAACCAGATTGAAGAAAAGATTAAAGAACAGACTGCTGAAGAGGCCAATGTGAAGCAAGTCAAAAGAAAGTGGGAGGAAAACGGTGATAAGAATCACCAATACAACAACAACAGCAATTACAACAATAATCGCAACAATTATCCCAACAATCGCAACATCAATCGCAACTACAACAAACGGCCCAACAACAACAACAACAACAACAACAACAACAGCAACTACAACAATCATCCCAATAACAATAATAACCGCAACAACAACAACAACAATCAGAAGCAGCTATGCCAAAGGTATGAAAAGTATCACTCGGGGTTCTGCACCAAATTTTGCAACAAGTGTAAAAGAAATGGTCATAGCACGGCGAAGTGTGAGGTCTACGGACCAGGGGTTAATAGAACGAAAGGAACAAATGGTGTCGGAACGAGTAATGGCGGAGCAAGTAGTGTCGGAGCAAGTTATGCCAATGTAGTTTGTTATAAATGTGGAAAACCGGGCCACATTATTAGAAATTGCCCGAACCAGGAGAACACGAATGGACAAGGCCACGGAAGAGTTTTCAATATTAATGCGGCAGAGGCACAGGAAGACCCGGAGCTTGTTACGGGTACGTTTCTTATTGACAATAAACCTGCTTACGTTTTATTTGATTCGGGTGAGGATAGAAGCTATATGAGTAGAGATTTTAGTGCTAAATTAAGTTGTCCATTGACGCCTTTGGATAGTAAATTTTTACTCGAATTAGCAAATGGTAAATTAATTTCAGCAGATAATATATGTCGGAATCGAGAAATTAAACTGGTTAGCGAAACATTTAAGATTGATTTGATACCAGTAGAGTTAGGGAGTTTTGATGTGATAATCGGTATGGACTGGTTGAAAGAAGTGAAAGCAGAGATCGTTTGTTACAAAAATGCAATTCGCATTATACGAGAAAAAGGAAAACCCTTAATGGTGTACGGAGAAAAGGGCAACACGAAGCTACATCTTATTAGTAATTTGAAGGCACAAAAACTAATAAGAAAAGGTTGCTATGCTGTTCTAGCACACGTCGAGAAAGTACAAACTGAAGAAAAGAGCATCAATGATGTTCCCATTGCAAAAGAATTTCCCGATGTATTTCCGAAAGAATTACCGGGATTACCCCCACATCGATCCGTTGAATTTCAAATAGATCTTGTACCAGGAGCTGCACCAATAGCTCGTGCTCCTTACAGACTCGCACCCAGCGAGATGAAAGAACTGCAAAGCCAATTACAAGAACTTTTAGAGCGTGGTTTCATTCGAGCAAGCACATCACCGTGGGGAGCTCCTGTTTTGTTTGTCAAGAAGAAAGATGGTACATTCAGGTTGTGTATCGACTACCGAGAGTTGAACAAACTTACCATCAAGAACCGCTACCCACTACCGAGAATTGACGACTTATTTGATCAACTACAAGGCTCGTCTGTTTATTCAAAGATTGACTTACGTTCCGGGTATCATCAAATGCGGGTGAAAGAAGATGATATTCCAAAGACTGCTTTCAGAACACGTTACGGTCATTACAAGTTTATGGTCATGCCGTTTGGTTTAACTAATGCACCAGCTGTGTTCATGGACCTTATGAACCGAGTGTGTGGACCATACCTTGACAAGTTTGTCATTGTTTTCATTGATGACATACTTATTTACTCAAAGAATGACCAAGAACACGGTGAACATTTGAGAAAAGTGTTAGAAGTATTGAGGAAGGAAGAATTGTACGCTAAGTTTTCGAAGTGTGCATTTTGGTTGGAAGAAGTTCAATTCCTCGGTCACATAGTGAACAAAGAAGGTATTAAGGTGGATCCGGCAAAGATAGAAACTGTTGAAAAGTGGGAAACCCCGAAAACTCCGAAACACATACGCCAGTTTTTAGGACTAGCTGGTTACTACAGAAGGTTCATCCAAGACTTTTCCAGAATAGCAAAACCCTTGACTGCATTAACGCATAAAGGGAAGAAATTTGAATGGAATGATGAACAAGAGAAAGCGTTTCAGTTATTGAAGAAAAAGCTAACTACGGCACCTATATTGTCATTGCCTGAAGGGAATGATGATTTTGTGATTTATTGTGACGCATCAAAGCAAGGTCTCGGTTGTGTATTAATGCAACGAACGAAGGTGATTGCTTATGCGTCTAGACAATTAAAGATTCACGAGCAAAATTATACGACGCATGATTTGGAATTAGGCGCAGTTGTTTTTGCATTAAAGACTTGGAGGCACTACTTATATGGGGTCAAAAGTAATATATATACCGACCACAAAAGTCTTCAACACATATTTAATCAGAAACAACTGAATATGAGGCAGCGTAGGTGGATTGAATTGTTGAATGATTACGACTTTGAGATTCGTTACCACCCGGAAAAGGCAAATGTGGTAGCCGATGCCTTGAGCAGGAAGGAGAGAGAACCCATTCGAGTAAAATCTATGAATATAATGATTCATAATAACCTTACTACTCAAATAAAGGAGGCGCAACAAGGAGTTTTAAAAGAAGGAAATTTAAAGGATGAAATACCCAAAGGATCGGAGAAGCATCTTAATATTCGGGAAGACGGAACCCGGTATAGGGCTGAAAGGATTTGGGTACCAAAATTTGGAGATATGAGAGAAATGGTACTTAGAGAAGCTCATAAAACCAGATACTCAATACATCCTGGAACGGGGAAGATGTACAAGGATCTCAAGAAACATTTTTGGTGGCCGGGTATGAAAGTCGATGTTGCTAAATACGTAGGAGAATGCTTGACGTGTTCTAAGGTCAAAGCTGAGCATCAGAAACCATCAGGTCTACTTCAACAACCCGAAATCCCAGAATGGAAATGGGAAAACATTACCATGGATTTCATCACTAAATTGCCAAGGACTGCAAGTGGTTTTGATACTATTTGGGTAATAGTTGATCGTCTCACCAAATCAGCACACTTCCTACCAATAAGAGAAGATGACAAGATGGAGAAGTTAGCACGACTGTATTTGAAGGAAGTCGTCTCCAGACATGGAATACCAATATCTATTATCTCTGATAGGGATGGCAGATTTATTTCAAGATTCTGGTAGACATTACAGCAAGCATTAGGAACTCGTCTAGACATGAGTACTGCCTATCATCCACAAACTGATGGGCAGAGCGAAAGGACGATACAAACGCTTGAAGACATGCTACGAGCATGTGTTATTGATTTTGGAAACAGTTGGGATCGACATCTACCGTTAGCAGAATTTTCCTACAACAACAGCTACCATTCAAGCATTGAGATGGCGCCGTTTGAAGCACTTTATGGTAGAAAGTGCAGGTCTCCGATTTGTTGGAGTGAAGTGGGGGATAGACAGATTACGGGTCCGGAGATTATACAAGAAACTACCGAGAAGATCATCCAAATTCAACAACGGTTGAAAACCGCCCAAAGTCGACAAAAGAGCTACGCTGACATTAAAAGAAAAGATTTAGAATTTGAAATTGGAGAGATGGTCATGCTTAAAGTTGCACCTTGGAAAGGCGTTGTTCGATTTGGTAAACGAGGGAAATTAAATCCAAGGTATATTGGACCATTCAAGATTATTGATCGTGTCGGACCAGTAGCTTACCGACTTGAGTTATCTCAACAACTCGCGGCTGTACATAACACTTTCCACGTCTCGAATTTGAAGAAATGTTTTGCTAAAGAAGATCTCACTATTTCGTTAGATGAAATCCAAATCAACGAAAAACTTCAATTCATCGAAGAACCCGTCGAAATAATGGATCGTGAGGTTAAAAGACTTAAGCAAAACAAGATACCAATTGTTAAGGTTCTATGGAATGCTCGTAGAGGACCCGAGTTCACCTGGGAGCGTGAAGATCAGATGAAGAAGAAATACCCGCATCTATTTCCAGAAGATTCGTCAACACCTTCAACAGCTTAAAATTTCGGGACGAAATTTATTTAACGGGTAGGTACTGTAGTGACCCGAACTTTTCCATGTTTATATATATTAATTGAGATTGATATTTACATGATTAAATGTTTCCAACATGTTAAGCAATCAAATTTGTTAAGACTTGATTAATTGAAATATGTTTCATATAGACAATTGACCACCCAAGTTGACCGGTGATTCACGAACGTTAAAACTTGTAAAAACTATATGATGACATATATATGGATATATATATAGTTAACATGATACTATGATAAGTAAACATATCATTAAGTATATTAACAATGAACTACATATGTAAAAACAAGACTACTAACTTAATAATTTTTAAACGAGACATATATGTAACGATTATCGTTGTAAAGACATTTAATGTATATATATATATATCATATTAAGAGATATTCATACATGATAATATCATGATAATATAATAATTTAAAATCTCATTTGATATTATAAACATTGGGTTAACAACATTTAACAAAATCGTTAACCTAAAGGTTTCAAAACAACACTTACATGTAACCACTAACGATGACTTAACGACTCAGTTAAAATGTATATACATGTAGTGTTTTAATATGTATTTATACACTTTTTAAAGACTTTAATACACTTATCAAAATACTTCTACTTAACAAAAATGCTTACAATTACATCCTCGTTCAGTTTCATCAACAATTCTACTCGTATGCACCCGTATTCGTACTCGTATAATACACAGCTTTTAGATGTATGTACTATTGGTATATACACTCCAATGATCAGCTCTTAGCAGCCCATGTGAGTCACCTAACACATGTGGGAACCATCATTTGGCAACTAGCATGAAATATCTCATAAAATTACAAAAATATGAGTAATCATTCATGACTTATTTACATGAAAACAAAATTACATATCCTTTATATCTAATCCATACACCAACGACCAAAAACACCTACAAACACTTTCATTCTTCAATTTTCTTCATCTAATTGATCTCTCTCAAGTTCTATCTTCAAGTTCTAAGTGTTCTTCATAAATTCTACAAGTTCTAGTTACATAAAATCAAGAATACTTTCAAGTTTGCTAGCTCACTTCCAATCTTGTAAGGTGATCATCCAACCTCAAGAAATCTTTGTTTCTTACAGTAGGTTATCATTCTAATACAAGGTAATAATCATATTCAAACTTTGGTTCAATTTCTATAACTATAACAATCTTATTTCAAGTGATGATCTTACTTGAACTTGTTTTCGTGTCATGATTCTGCTTCAAGAACTTCGAGCCATCCAAGGATCCGTTGAAGCTAGATCCATTTTTCTCTTTTCCAGTAGGTTTATCCAAGGAACTTAAGGTAGTAATGATGTTCATAACATCATTCGATTCATACATATAAAGCTATCTTATTCGAAGGTTTAAACTTGTAATCACTAGAACATAGTTTAGTTAATTCTAAACTTGTTCGCAAACAAAATTTAATCCTTCTAACTTGACTTTAAAATCAACTAAACACATTTTCTATATCTATATGATATGCTAACTTAATGATTTAAAACCTGGAAACACGAAAAACACCGTAAAACCGGATTTACGCCGTCGTAGTAACACCGCGGGCTGTTTTGGGTTAGTTAATTAAAAACTATGATAAACTTTGATTTAAAAGTTGTTATTCTGGGAAAATGATTTTTATTATGAACATGAAACTATATCCAAAAATTATGGTTAAACTCAAAGTGGAAGTATGTTTTCTAAAATGGTCATCTAGACGTCGTTCTTTCGACTGAAATGACTACCTTTACAAAAATGACTTGTAACTTATTTTTCTGACTATAAACCTATACTTTTTCTGTTTAGATTCATAAAATAGAGTTCAATATGAAACCATAGCAATTTGATTCACTCAAAACGGATTTAAAATGAAGAAGTTATGGGTAAAACAAGATTGGATAATTTTTCTCATTTTAGCTACGTGAAAATTGGTAACAAATCTATTTCAACCATAACTTAATCAACTTGTATTGTATATTATGTAATCTTGAGATACCATAGACACGTATACAATGTTTCGACCTATCATGTCGACACATCTATATATATTTCGGAACAACCATAGACACTCTATATGTGAATGTTGGAGTTAGCTATACAGGGTTGAGGTTGATTCCAAAATATATATAGTTTGAGTTGTGATCAATACTGAGATACGTATACACTGGGTCGTGGATTGATTCAAGATAATATTTATCGATTTATTTCTGTACATCTAACTGTGGACAACTAGTTGTAGGTTACTAACGAGGACAGCTGACTTAATAAACTTAAAACATCAAAATATATTAAAAGTGTTGTAAATATATTTTGAACATACTTTGATATATATGTATATATTGTTATAGGTTCGTGAATCAACCAGTGGCCAAGTCTTACTTCCCGACGAAGTAAAAATCTGTGAAAGTGAGTTATAGTCCCACTTTTAAAATCTAATATTTTTGGGATGAGAATACATGCAGGTTTTATAAATGATTTACAAAATAGACACAAGTACGTGAAACTACATTCTATGGTTGAATTATCGAAATCGAATATGCCCCTTTTTATTAAGTCTGGTAATCTAAGAATTAGGGAACAGACACCCTAATTGACGCGAATCCTAAAGATAGATCTATTGGGCCTAACAAACCCCATCTAAAGTACCGGATGCTTAAGTACTTCGAAATTTATATCATATCCGAAGGGTGTCCCGGAATGATGGGGATATTCTTATATATGCATCTTGTTAATGTCGGTTACCAGGTGTTCACCATATGAATGATTTTTATCTCTATGTATGGGATGTGTATTGAAATATGAAATCTTGTGGTCTATTATTATGATTTGATATATATAGGTTAAACCTATAACTCACCAACATTTTTGTTGACGTTTTAAGCATGTTTATTCTCAGGTGATTATTAAGAGCTTCCGCTGTCACATACTTAAATAAGGACGAGATTTGGAGTCCATGCTTGTATGATATTGTGTAAAAACTGCATTCAAGAAACTTATTTTGTTGTAACATATTTGTATTGTAAACCATTATGTAATGGTTGTGTGTAAACAGGATATTTTAGATTATCATTATTTGATAATCTACGTAAAGCTTTTTAAACCTTTATTGATGAAATAAAGGTTATGGTTTGTTTTAAAATGAATGCAGTCTTTGAAAAACGTCTCATATAGAGGTCAAAACCTCGCAACGAAATCAATTAATATGGAACGTTTTTAATCAATAAGAACGGGACATTTCACACGTGCTACGGGTGCGGCTCCCGGAATAAGGTCAATTTGGAATTCAACCGGTCGGTGGGGTGGAAGACCCGACAATTCATCGGAAAAGTCACTAACAATTGGCACATCATCGATATGCTTTTCATCGGTCTTGACTTTCTTAACGTGAGCTAGGATCGCAAAACAACCCTTACGAAGTAATTTTCTAACTTTAAGGCACGAAACGAGGTTGAGTCCGGTGCAACTCTTATCGCCATAGACAATCAAGGGTTCACCATTCTCGAGAGGAATTTGGATTGCGTTAAGATCGTAAAGGATGTGAGATTTATTTTTGACCATCCAATTCATTCCGATTATTACATTGAAACTCCCTAGTTCCATGGGTATCAAGTCAATTTCAAACTCATTACCCAAAATGTTTAACGTACACCCTCGGTAATATGTGTCGGCACTTAATAGTATTCCGTCGGCCACTTCAATGGAATAAGTAGTATCTAGGGGGAGTGGTGGAGTGCAAAGAGTATGAGCCAAAGTCTTGGATACAAAACATTTATCGACACCCGAATCGAATAGACAAGAAACATAAGAGTTGTTGAGAAGAAACGTACCCGTGACTAGTTCATTGTCATCTCGGGCTTTCTCAGTATTGATGTTGAAAGCTCGGCCGCGTGCATTGGGGTTGGCTTTCTTCTTTGGACATGCATTTCTATAATGACCCGATTGGCCACATTCAAAACAAACACCCAGTTTTGGTGCATTTGGCCCCTTTTGAGTGACAGGGGCGACACTTCTACAATCGTTGGCCACATGAACACTTCTTTGGCACCGGTGGCAAAATGGCTTGTCACATTCACCATAGTGATGTTTGTGGCATTTGTTGCAAAAAGGTTTATTTCCGACATAACTTTTCTTGCCGTCGGAGGTGAAAGGCTTCTTGGTGAAGTTGTTGTTGTTGTAGTTGCTTGATTGAGTGGCTTCCCATTTTCTTTTGTTGCCACCGGATTTATCCTCGGCCTTAGGTGCCGGTACTACGATTTCATCCACCGTTTCTATCAATTGGCGGGCCATCTTTAAAGCTTCTTGTGTAGTGACCCGAACTTTTCCATGTTTATATATATTAATTGAGATTGATATTTACATGATTAAATGTTTCTAACATGTTAAGCAATCAAACTTGTTAAGACTTGATTAATTGAAATATGTTTCATATAGACAATTGACCACCCAAGTTGACCGGCGATTCACGAACGTTAAAACTTGTAAAAACGACATGACGATATATATATGGATACACATATGGTTAACATGAGATTATGATAAGTAAGTATCTCCATAAGTATATTAACAATGAGTTATATACATATAAACAAGACTACTAACTTAAGGATTTCGAAACGAGACATATATGTAACGATTATCGTTGTAACGACATTTAAATGTATATATATCATATTAAGATATATTAATATATCATAATATCATGATAATATAATAATTTAACATCTCATTAGATATAATAAACAATGGGTTAACAACATTAATTGAGATCGTTAACTTAAAGGTTTCAAAACAACACTTACATGTAACGACTAACGATGACTTAACGATACAGTTAAAATGTATATACATGTAGTGTATTTAGATATATTAAAATACTTTTGAAAGACTTCAAGACATATATCAAAACACTCGTACTTAACGAAAATGGTTACAGTTACTTTCCCATTCTTTTCTTTCATCAAGAATTCTAGTCGTATTCTTACCCGTATTATACACAGCTTCAAAACGTACTTACTATGGGTATATACCAATAGGAACTAGCATGGGATTTCACTCTTGATTATGTCATGTATGACTAATCAATTTTAACTTCTACCATGAGCTAGTCAACTAACTAGAACTCCTTTTAACCCAACTCACCACTCACCAATTACCACTCATCATTCACTCCATTTCACTTCCAATTATCTTTCTAATTCTCTCTCAACACACACACACACTATTATGAATGTATTTTTCCAGTAGTTAATCATCATCTTCATCAAAAATCACTTCAAGAATCAAGCTATAATCATCATCGGAAGAACACTTCAAGAACACTTCAAAAATCCCTTCAAGTTTACTAATTTACTTCCAAGCTTTCTAATCCATTCCAAGTAATCATCTAAGATCAAGAAACCTTTGTTATATATAGTAGGTTATCTTTCTTATTCAAGGTAATATTCATATTCAAACTTTTATTCAATTTCTATAACTATAAACTATCTTAATTCGAGTAAAAATCTTACTTGAACTTGTTTTTGTGTCATGATCCTACTTCAAGAACTTTCAAGCCATCCAAGATCCTTTGAAGCTAGATCATTTCTTGTCACTTCCAGTAGGTTTAACTACTAAACTTGAGGTAGTAATGATGTTCATAACATCATTCGATTCATATATATAAAACTATCTTATTCGAAAGTTTAAACTCGTAATCACTAGAACATAGTTTAGTTAATTCTAAACTTGTTCGCAAACAAAAGTTAATCCTTCAAACTTGACTTTTAAAATTAACTAAACACATGTTATATATCTATATGATATGCTAACTTAATGATTTAAAACCTGGAAACACGAAAAACACCGTAAAACCGGATTTACGCCGTCATAGTAACACCGCGGGCTGTTTTGGGTTAGTTAATTAAAAACTATGATAAACTTTGATTTAAAAGTTGTTATTCTGAGAAAATGATTTTTATTATGAACATGAAACTATATCCAAAAATTATGGTTAAACTCAAAGTGGAAGTATGTTTTCTAAAATGGTCATCTAGACGTCGTTCTTTCGACTGAAATGACTACCTTTACAAAAACGACTTGTAACTTATTTTTCCGACTATAAACCTATACTTTTTCTATTTAGATTCATAAAATAGATTTCAATATTAAACCATAGCAATTTTATTCACTCAAAACGGATTTAAAATGAAGAAGTTATGGGTAAAACAAGATTGGATAATTTTTCTCATTTTAGCTACGTGAAAATTGGTAACAAATCTATTCCAACCATAACTTAATCAACTTGTATTGTATATTATGTAATCTTGAGATACCATAGACACGTATACAATGTTTCGACCTATCATGTCGACACATCTATATATATTTCGGAACAACCATAGACACTCTATATGTGAATGTTGGAGTTAGCTATACAGGGTTGAGGTTGATTCCAAAATATATATAGTTTGAGTTGTGATCAATACTGAGATACGTATACACTGGGTCGTGGATTGATTCAAGATAATATTTATCGATTTATTTCTGTACATCTAACTGTGGACAACTAGTTGTAGGTTACTAACTAGGACAGCTGACTTAAAAAACTTAAAACACCAAAATATATTAAAAGTGTTGTAAATATATTTTGAACATACTTTAATATACATGTATATATTGTTATAGGTTCGTGAATCAACAGTGGCCAAGTCTTACTTCTCGACGAAGTAAAAATCTGTGAAAGTGAGTTATAGTCCCACTTTTAAAATCTAATATTTTTGGGATGAGAATACATGCATGTTTTATAAATGATTTACAAAATAGACACAAGTACGTGAAACTACATTCTATGGTTGAATTATCAAAATCGAATATGCCCCTTTTTATTAAGTCTGGTAATCTAAGAATTAGGGAACAGACACCCTAATTGACGCGAATCCTAAAGATAGATCTATTGGGCCTAACAAACCCCATCCAAAGTACCGGATGCTTTAGTACTTCGAAATTTATATCATATCCCAAGGGTGTCCCGGAATGATGGGGATATTCTTATATATGCATCTTGTTAATGTCGGTTACCAGGTGTTCACCATATGAATGATTTTTATCTCTATGTATGGGATGTGTATTGAAATATGAAATCTTGTGGTGTATTGTTACTATTTGATATATATAGGTTAAACCTATAACTCACCAACATTTTTGTTGACGTTTAAAGCATGTTTATTCTCAGGTGAATATTAAGAGCTTCCGCTGTTGCATACTAAAATAAGGACAAGATTTGGAGTCCATGTTTGTATGATATTGTGTAAAAACTGCATTCAAGAAACTGATTTCGATGTAACATATTTGTATTGTAAACCATTATGTAATGGTCGTGTGTAAACAGGATATTTTAGATTATCATTATTTGATGATCTACGTAAAGCTTTTTAAACCTTTATTTATGAAATAAAGGTTATGGTTTGTTTTAAAAATGAATGCAGTCTTTGAAAAACGTCTCATATAGAGGTCAAAACCTCGCAACGAAATCAATTAATATGGAACGTTTTTAATCAATAAGAACGGGACATTTCAGTTGGTATCCGAGCGTTGGTCTTAGAGAACCAGAATTTTGCATTAGTGTGTCTTATCGAGTTTGTTAGGATGCATTAGTGAGTCTGGACTTCGACCGTGTTTACTTGAAAAATGATTGCTTAACAAATTTTGTTGGAAACTATATATTTTTAACATGTGAATATTATGTGATATATTAATCTCTTAACGCGTTTGATATTATGTGATAGATGTCTACCTCTAGAACAAGTCCCATTGACTCACCTAATAATAATGAAGAGTCAAATGTAAATTGGAATGATTCGTGGACTGATTCACAAGTTCCCGAAGAGGAACCGGAAGAAGAGTCGGAACCGGAAGAAGAATCAGAACCGAAAGAGGAGGAACCGGATGAAGAAATAGAACCGGTGGGGGAAATAATAAAACGGTTAAGTAAAAGAAAATCCTCAACCAACCGACCAAGGTTAATTATGGTCAATGGTGTTTCCGCTAAGGAAGCAAAATATTGGGAGGATTACCAATTCTCCGATGAATCGGATTCTGACGAGAATTTCGATGATGTTATAGAAATTACCCCAACTGAATTTAAAAAGGCAAAAGAAAGTAATAAGGGAAAGGGCATAAAAATAGAGAAATCTAATTCCAACCCCGATGAACTTTATATGTATCGTCAACCCCCGAAGTCCTTAAGTTGTAACAATGACCCGGGAACCTCTAAACCACCAGGTTTTTCTAAACCAATGTGGAAAATTACGGCTCGTATTAGGGGAACATCATATATCCCTAGAAACCTCGCAAAACGAACCAAAACCGAAGAAGAAGAAACAAGCGAGTCGGAATAAGATAGTTGTATTCATGTGGTGTAATATATGTAATATAGTGTGCTTATGCTTTATGATATATGTAAAAATTGCTTGTATTAATAAGTATTTTTTTTATGAATCTAACTATTGTCTATTTTACTGTATAAAAACACAAAATGGATAGACAACCCAATATTTTAAGAGACCTACCCGGAGACATGATTGATGAAATCTTGTCTAGAGTCAGTCAGAATTCTTCGGCACAACTATTTAAGGCGAGATCAGTTTGTAAGACATTCGAAGAACGTTCCAAGAATGCCTTGGTTTATAAAAAGCTTTCATTCGAAAGATGGGGGATATCACATTGGGAAATCCATAAGTTACGATGTGTTTACTTTGACGCATATATTGCGGGGAACCCAAATGCTATTTTACGCAATGGGTTAAGAAATTATTTTGACTCAATATATCCGAATATTGGACTTCGTGATTTAGAAAAAGCGGCTAACATGCAACATAAAGAAGCATGTTATGCTTACGGATTAGTAATGTTCGCTTCTCACCAAAGTGAGAACAAGAACATCGGGCTACAACTATTAAACAAAACGTTCCCACAAGTGACGGAGTCGGTAATTGGGGTAAGAAATGAGGTTTTTAGATTGTTACGGGACTGTTGGACATTACGTAACCCTCGTCCCTTTGACGACGTTACAACACGCTGTCTTATCAACGGCCATAACGGTTATGTTCCACAAGACCAAGGATGGGAAGTAATCCTAGTAAAACCAGAATGCATGACTTGTTTCTGGACGTATGAATTACGTGTCTTTATTGCCTTTGCTGAACGACTTGTGTACTAGCTAGAATTATCTTCACAACCATCTTGTATCAAATTTATTGTGTGCTATATTTCATGCTATATGTAAAATAAGCGGTATTTTAAGTTTGTAAAATATTGTGTAAAAGTTTGAACGCGAAATATTATTATAATCAGTTTTTCATATAGAATTGTAGTAGTTGAATTATATATTAGCTACTAAGTATGAACTTAACGGGTAGGTACTACCCGAATTTAAATTTATAAAACGCTAATATGAAGAAAAAGCTTTTATAAATGAGTTCATATTATGCTACGAAATACTATTAACTACTCTTAATATTCTGTATGATTAACTTGTTCCATTTGACTATTTTGAAGGAAATGGCACCGACTACTCGACACACCGTGAATATGAATGAAGAGGAATTCTGTACTTTTCTAGCTTCAAACATAGCCGCAGTACAGGCTGCGCTACATACCAACAATAACCTTGGATCTAGCAGTACAGGAAATCGTGTAGGATGCACCTACAAAGAATTCACTGCCTGCAACCCTTTGGAATTTGATGGAACCGAAGGACCGATCGGATTGAAACGGTGGACCGAGAAGGTCGAATCGGTGTTTGCCATAAGTAAGTGTACTGAAGAGGACAAAGTAAAGTATGCTACGCATACCTTCACAGGTTCTGCGTTAACATGGTGGAATACCTATCTAGAGCAAGTGGGACAAGACGATGCGTACGCACTACCGTGGTCAGCATTCAAGCACTTGATGAACGAGAAGTACCGTCCCAGAACTGAGGTCAATAAGCTCAAGACAGAACTTAGAGGGTTACGAACCCAAGGATTTGATATTACCACGTACGAAAGACGATTCACAGAATTATGCCTATTGTGTCCGGGAGCATTCGAAGATGAGGAAGAGAAGATCGACGCGTTTGTGAAAGGATTACCGGAAAGAATCCAAGAAGATATAAGTTCACACGAGCCCGCCTCCATACAACAGGCATGTAGAATGGCTCACAAACTAGTGAACCAGATTGAAGAAAGAATTAAAGAACAGACTGCTGAAGAGGCCAATGTGTAGCAAGTCAAAAGAAAGTGGGAGGAAAACGGTGATAAGAATCACCAATACAACAACAACAGCAATTACAACAATAATCGCAACAATTATCCCAACAATCGCAACATCAATCGCAACTACAACAAATGGCCCAACAACAACAACAACAACAACAACAACAACAACAACAACAACAACAACAACAACAACAACAACAACAACAACTACAACAATCATCCCAACAACAATAATAACCGCAACAACAACAACAATCAGAAGCAGCTATGCCAAAGGTGTGAAAAGTATCACTCGGGGTTCTGCACCAAATTTTGCAACAAGTGTAAAAGAAATGGTCATAGCGTGGCAAAGTGTGAGGTCTACGGACCAGGGGTTAATAGAACGAAAGGAACAAATGGTGTCGGAACGAGTAATGGCAGAGCAAGTAGTTTCGGAGCAAGTTATGCCAATGTAGTTTGTTATAAATGTGGAAAATCGGGCCACATCATTAGAAATTGCCCGAACCAGGAGAACACGAATGGACAAGGCCGCGGAAGAGTTTTCAATATTAATGAGGCAGAGGCACAGGAAGACCCGGAGCTTGTTACGGGTACGTTTCTTATTGACAATAAATCTGCTTACGTTTTATTTGATTCGGGTGCGGATAGAAGCTATATGAGTAGAGATTTTTGTGCTAAATTAAGTTGTCCATTGACGCCTTTGGATAGTAAATTTTTACTCGAATTAGCATATGGTAAATTAATTTTAGCAGATAATATATGTCGGAATTGAGAAATTAAACTGGTTAGCGAAACATTTAAGATTGATTTGATACCAGTAGAGTTAGGGAGTTTTGATGTGATAATCGGTATGGACTGGTTGAAAGAAGTGAAAGCAGAGATCGTTTGTTACAAAAATGCAATTCGCATTATACGAGAAAAAGGAAAACCCTTAATGGTGTACGGAGAAAAGGGCAACACGAAGCTACATCTTATTAGTAATTTGAAGGCACAAAAACTAATAAGAAAAGGTTGCTATGCTGTTCTAGCACACGTCGAGAAAGTACAAACTGAAGAAAAGAGCATCAATGATGTTCCCATTGCAAAAGAATTTCCCGATGTATTTCCGAAAGAATTACCGGGATTACCCCCACATCGATCCGTTGAATTTCAAATAGATCTTGTACCAGGAGCTGCACCAATAGCTCGTGCCCCTTACAGACTCGCACCCAGCGAGATGAAAGAACTGCAAAGCCAATTACAAGAACTTTTAGAGCGTGGTTTCATTCGACCAAGCATATCACCGTGGGGAGCTCCTGTTTTGTTTGTCAAGAAGAAAGATGGTACATTCAGGTTGTGTATCGACTACCGAGAGTTGAACAAACTTACCATCAAGAATCGCTACCCACTACCGAGAATCGATGACTTATTTGATCAACTACAAGGCTCGTCTGTTTATTCAAAGATTGACTTACGTTACGGGTATCATCAAATGCAGGTGAAAGAAGATGATATTCCAAAGACTGCTTTCAGAACACGTTACGGTCATTACGAGTTTATGGTCATGCCGTTTGGTTTAACTAATGCACCAGCTGTGTTCATGGACCTTATGAACCGAGTGTGTGGACCATACCTTGACAAGTTTGTCATTGTTTTCATTGATGACATACTTATTTACTCAAAGAATGACCAAGAACACGGTGAACATTTGAGAAAGGTGTTAGAAGTATTGAGGAAGGAAGAATTGTACGCTAAGTTTTCAAAGTGTGCATTTTGGTTGGAAGAAGTTCAATTCCTCAGTCACGTAGTGAACAAAGAAGGTATTAAGGTGGATCTGGCAAAGATAGAAACTGTTGAAAAGTGGGAAACCCCAAAACCCCGAAACACATACGCCAGTTTTTAGGACTAGCTGGTTACTACAGAAGGTTCATCCAAGACTTTTCCAGGATAGCAAAACCCTTGACTGCATTAACGCATAAAGGGAAGAAATTTAAATGGAAGGATGAACAAGAGAAAGCGTTTCACTTATTGAAGAAAAAGCTAACTACGGCACCTATATTGTCATTGCCTGAAGGGAATGATGATTTTGTGATTTATTGTGACGCATCAAAGCAAGGTCTCGGTTGTGTATTAATGCAACGAACGAAGGTGATTGCTTATGCGTCTAGACAATTGAAGATTCACGAACAAAATTATACGACGCATGATTTGGAATTAGGCGCAGTTGTTTTTGCATTAAAGACTTGGAGGCACTACTTATATGGGGTCAAAAGTATTATATATACCGACCACAAAAGTCTTCAACACATATTTAATCAGAAACAACTGAATATGAGGCAGCGTAGGTGGACTGAATTATTGAATGATTACGACTTTGAGATTCGTTACCACCCGGGGAAGGCAAATGTGGTAGCCGATGCCTTGAGCAGGAAGGACAGAGAACCCATTCGAGTAAAATCTATGAATATAATGATTCATAATAACATTATTACTCAAATAAAGGAGGCGCAAAAAGGAGTTTTAAAAGAGGGAAATTTAAAGGATGAAATACCCAAAGGATCGGAGAAGCATCTTAATATTCGGGAAGACGGAACCCGGTATAGGACTGAAAGGATTTGGGTACCAAAATTTGGAGATATGAGAGAAATGGTACTTAGAGAAGCTCATAAAACCAGATACTCAATACATCCTGGAACGGGGAAGATGTACAAGGATCTCAAGAAACATTTTTGGTGGCCGGGTATGAAAGCCGATGTTGCTAAATACGTAGGAGAATGTTTAACGTGTTCTAAGGTCAAAGCTGAGCATCAGAAACCATCAGGTCTACTTCAACAACCCGAAATCCCGGAATGGAAATGGGAAAACATTACCATGGATTTCATCACTAAATTGCCAAGGACTGCAAGTGGTTTTGATACTATTTGGGTAATAGTTGATCGTCTCACCAAATCAGCACACTTCCTACCAATAAGAGAAGATGACAAGATGGAGAAGTTAACACGACTGTATTTGAAGGAAGTCGTCTACAGACATGGAATACCAATCTCTATTATCTCTGATAGGGATGGCAGATTTATTTCAAGATTCTGGCAGACATTACAGCAAGCATTAGGAACTCGTCTAGACATGAGTACTGCCTATCATCCACAAACTGATGGGCAGAGCGAAAGGACGATACAAACGCTTGAAGACATGCTACGAGCATGTGTTATTGATTTCGGAAACAGTTGGGATCGACATCTACTGTTAGCAGAATTTTCCTACAACAACAGCTACCATTCAAGCATTGAGATGGCACCGTTTGAAGCACTTTATGGTAGGAAGTGCAGGTCTCCGATTTGTTGGAGTGAAGTGGGGGATAGACAAATTACGGGTCCGGAGATTATACAAGAAACTACCGAGAAGATCATCCAAATTCAACAACGGTTGAAAACCGCCCAAAGTTGACAAAAGAGCTACGCTGACATTAAAAGAAAAGATATAGAATTTGAAATTGGAGAGATGGTCATGCTTAAAGTTGCACCTTGGAAAGGCGTTGTTCGATTTGGTAAACGAGGGAAATTAAATCCAAGGTATATTGGACCATTCAAGATTATTGATCGTGTCAGACCAGTAGCTTACCGACTTGAGTTACCTCAACAACTCGCGGCTGTACATAACACTTTCCACGTCTCGAATTTGAAGAAATGTTTTGCTAAAGAAGATCGCACTATTCCGTTAGATGAAATCCAAATCAACGAAAAACTCTAATTCATCGAAGAACCCGTCGAAATAATGGATCGTGAGGTTAAAAGACTTAAGCAAAACAAGATACCAATTGTTAAGGTTCGATGGAATGCTCGTAGAGGACCCGAGTTCACCTGGGAGCGTGAAGATCAGATGAAGAAGAAATACCCGCATCTATTTCCAGAAGATTCGTCAACACCTTCAACAGCTTAAAATTTTGGGACGAAATTTATTTAACGGGTAGGTACTGTAGTGACCCGAACTTTTCCATGTTTATATATATTAATTGAGATTGATATTTACATGATTAAATGTTTCCAACATGTTAAGCAATCAAACTTGTTAAGACTTGATTAATTGAAATATGTTTCATATAGATAATTGACCACCCAAGTTGACCGGCGATTCACGAACGTTAAAACTTGTAAAAACGACATGACGATATATATATGGATATACATATGGTTAACATGAGATTATGATAAGTAAGTATCTCCATAAGTATATTAACAATGAGTTATATACATATAAACAAGACTACTAACTTAAGGATTTCGAAACGAGACATATATGTAACGATTATCGTTGTAACGACATTTAAATGTATATATATCATATTAAGATATATTAATATATCATAATATCATGATAATATAATAATTTAACATCTCATTAGATATAATAAACAATGGTTTAACAACATTAATTGAGATCGTTAACTTAAAGGTTTCAAAACAACACTTACATGTAACGACTAACGATGACTTAACGACTCAGTTAAAATGTATATACATGTAGTGTATTTAGATGTATTAAAATACTTTTGGAAGACTTCAAGACATATATCAAAACACTCGTACTTAACGAAAATAGTTACAGTTACTTTCCCATTCTTTTCTTTCATCAAGAATTCTAGTCGTATTCTTACCCGTATTATACACAGCTTCAAAACGTACTTACTATGGGTATATACCAATAGGAACTAGCATGGGATTCCACTCTTGATTATGTCATGTATGACTAATCAATTTTAACTTCTACCATGAGCTAGTCAACTAACTAGAACTCCTTTTAACCCCACTCACCACTCACCAATTACCACTCATCATTCACTCCATTTCACTTCCAATTCTCTTTCTAATTCTCTCTCAACACACACACACACCCTATTATGAATGTATTTTTCCAGTAGTTAATCATCATCTTCATCAAAAATCACTTCAAGAATCAAGCTATAATCATCATAGGAAGAACACTTCAAGAACACTTCAAAAATCCCTTCAAGTTTACTAATTTACTTCCAAGCTTTCTAATCCATTCCAAGTAATCATCTAAGATCAAGAAACCTTTGTTATATACAGTAGGTTATCTTTCTTATTCAAGGTAATATTCATATTCAAACTTTGATTCAATTTCTATAACTATAAACTATCTTAATTCGAGTAAAAATCTTACTAGAACTTGTTTTTGTGTCATGATCCTACTTCAAGAACTTTCAAGCCATCCAAGATCCTTTGAAGCTAGATCATTTCTTGTCACTTCCAGTAGGTTTACCTACTAAAATTGAGGTAGTAATGATGTTCATAACATCATTCGATTCATATATATAAAACTATCTTATTCGAAAGTTTAAACTCGTAATCACTAGAACATAGTTTAGTTAATTCTAAACTTGTTCGCAAACAAAAGTTAATCCTTCTAACTTGACTTTTAAAATTAACTAAACACATGTTCTATATCTATATGATATGCTAACTTAATGATTTAAAACCTGAAAACACGAAAAACACCGTAAAACCGGATTTACGCCGTCGTAGTAACACCGCGGGCTGTTTTGGGTTAGTTAATTAAAAACTATGATAAACTTTGATTTAAAAGTTGTTATTCTGAGAAAATGATTTTTATTATGAACATGAAACTATATCCAAAAATTATGGTTAAACTCAAAGTGGAAGTATGTTTTCTAAAATGGTCATCTAGACGTCGTTCTTTCGACTGAAATGACTACCTTTACAAAAACGACTTGTAACTTATTTTTCTGACTATAAACCTATACTTTTTCTGTTTAGATTCATAAAATAGAGTTCAATATTAAACCATAGCAATTTGATTCACTCAAAACGGATTTAAAATGAAGAAGTTATGGGTAAAACAAGATTGGATAATTTTTCTCATTTTAGCTACGTGAAAATTGGTAACAAATCTATTCTAACCATAACTTAATCAACTTGTATTGTATATTATGTAATCTTGAGATACCATAGACACGTATACAATGTTTCGACCTATCATGTCGACACATCTATATATATTTCGGAACAACCATAGACACTCTATATGTGAATGTTGGAGTTAGCTATACAGGGTTGAGGTTGATTCCAAAATATATATAGTTTGAGTTGTGATCAATACTGAGATACGTATACACTGGGTCGTGGATTGATTCAAGATAATATTTATCGATTTATTTCTGTACATCTAACTGTGGACAACTAGTTGTAGGTTACTAACGAGGACAGCTGACTTAATAAACTTAAAACACCAAAATATATTAAAAGTGTTGTAAATATATTTTGAACATACTTTAATATACATGTATATATTGTTATAGGTTCGTGAATCAACAGTGGCCAAGTCTTACTTCTCGACGAAGTAAAAATCTGTGAAAGTGAGTTATAGTCCCACTTTTAAAATCTAATATTTTTGGGATGAGAATACATGCAGGTTTTATAAATGATTTACAAAATAGACACAAGTACGTGAAACTACATTCTATGGTTGAATTATCAAAATCGAATATGCCCCTTTTTATTAAGTCTGGTAATCTAAGAATTAGGGAACAGACACCCTAATTGACGCGAATCCTAAAGATAGATCTATTGGGCCTAACAAACCCCATCCAAAGTACCAGATGCTTTAGTACTTCGAAATTTATATCATATCCGAAGGGTGTCCCGGAATGATGGGGATATTCTTATATATGCATCTTGTTAATGTCGGTTACCAGGTGTTCACCATATGAATGATTTTTATCTCTATGTATGGGATGTGTATTGAAATATGAAATCTTGTGGTCTATTGTTACGATTTGATATATATAGGTTAAACCTATAACTCACCAACATTTTTGTTGACGTTTAAAGCACGTTTATTCTCAGGTGAATATTAAGAGCTTCTGCTGTTGCATACTAAAATAAGGACAAGATTTGGAGTCCATGTTTGTATGATATTGTGTAAAAACTGCATTCAAGAAACTGATTTCGATGTAACATATTTGTATTGTAAACCATTATGTAATGGTCGTGTGTAAACATGATATTTTAGATTATCATTATTTGATGATCTACGTAAAGCTTTTTAAACCTTTATTTATGAAATAAAGGTTATGGTTTGTTTTAAAAATGAATGCAGTCTTTGAAAAACGTCTCATATAGAGGTCAAAACCTCGCAACGAAATCAATTAATATGGAACGTTTTTAATCAATAAGAACGGGACATTTCATCTTGTAGGTTGGCGGGTTTGGATGACATTACCCCGTGTTTGATGCTCTTAGGGAGGCCATCCATGTAAAGCTCAAATCTTAGGGATTCGGGAGTCACGAGAGCCGGACACATTAAGGGTAGCTCGGCAAACCGTTGATTATAAGTTTTGAGGTCATTTCCGACCGCTTTTAAAGTTCTTAGCTCGTGTTCGAGCTTGCGGGTCTCTTCACGTGGGAAGTATTAGGTGATCATCTTTTCCCTTAAATCGGCCCAAGAGAGTGCGTGGGCTTCATCGGTGCCCACCGATTGCACATAGGTGTTCCACCAAGTGAGAGCGATACCGGCAAAAGTGTGGGTGGAATATTTGACCTTATCTTGGTCCCGACAACCGCTTATGCTAAAAATGGCTTCCGTTTGTTCAAACCATCGAGTGAGAGCAACCGGTCCCCCGGTTCCATCGAAAGTGTGAGGTTTGCACCCCATGAAGTTCTTGTAGGAGCACCCTTCGCTTGAATTACTGGCTCCATGATTGTTGTTGTTGTTGTGGTTGTTGTTATGGTTGTTGGAGGAGTGACCGGCCATGGCCGCATCTATGGCGGTGGCTATCATTCGTTGAAGAGCTTGTTCGGGAGTTTCATTGCGTGGGACTCGGCGAGGAGGCATTGTTCCTTCAAGACACATGAATATCGTTGATTAGTATTCTCAATAATACTAATCGTGATATGGAATAAAGGTAAAGAGAAAATTTTCCTTAACTCGCCTTAAATTCTTTATGTCATAATGTCGGGACGTCCATATGAGTCACCGTAATATAATCCCGGCAATTATATTACCCCAATTCACATGTGCATCCGACATTACTTCATAAGGTCAAGGTGGATGTCAATCAAATTAAACAACGTGAGATTAAGATGGAATAGAAGTTAGATATGAATATAAGAGTTCGAGTATAAATGCACAAGTAGTCACGTAAGTCCTACTTCAAGTCTATATGCCGGTTGTAGTCTAGACTCACTAATGTACCCTATGACTCGGGGTTGACACCAATGAACTCTAAATCCCTACAACCTAGCTCTGATACCATCTGTAGTGACCCGACAAAATCATCATTGACGGCGCCGTCTACTTAGGTCCCGTTACGTGGTCATAAGTCCTTAAAACAACGTTTGACCCAAAACATGTCGCATTCATTTCAAATGTAAGGATGTTTCAGAGTTTACAAAAGTAGTTCAATGACTAGTTACATTACAACGTTTAAAGTACAAATGAAACGTATGCGACACAATTTAAAGTAAGTCAAAAGACGCCCCATGTATGCATGTATGCTCGACATCCAAGCAAGTATCAAAAAGAGTGCGGAAGCATGTATCACATAGCGTTCAAGGACCTGAGAAAACATATAGAAAACTGTCAACGAAAACGTTGGTGAAATCATAGGTGTATTAATAAACGTTGTATTTGAACCACTAGATTTAATATTTCCATAAAGTTGATTATCTAAATCGTTTGAATTCCAAAAGTTGTTGCACGTTCGCGAGCACCCAATTATCAAAACTTAACTGTTTTGTACCCTGTTACATAGTGTTAGAACATACACTATACTCGAAAATATATTTCATTCGCTAACGGTAGCGAACCATCCGAATGAGGGCTTGTCAAGCCCATGTGATCACATAACATAAGTTCATGTTTACACCCTGCAAGTGTAACTAATGATAATTGAATTGAGGATTTTTATTCTAACTCGCCGTGGAATGTTTGTTTTCGTACTTTTGTTCAAAGCATAAAAGTATGATACATATATGTTTCTCATCCCATGATTTAAAAGTATAAAAGTTATTGAAAGATGGGACTATGATCTCACCTTGAGTGCACGAGTAAATAAGGTACTTCACAAAGTAAACGTGTTCAAGAACGAATGCTAGTCTTGACCTAAACAAGTAGGTCGTGTCAATAACGGTAAACACGGTTGGTCAAAGTTGTTCAATTAGTCCTATGGCTCATTACAACTCGATTATATAGCATGTGAAACAAGTTGTCAAGTTTCATGCAAGAATCAAGTATACAAGAAGATTAGAACGGTTTAAACAAGAATTGGTTAAGTTTGAACAAAAGTAAACTTTGGTCAAGTCAAAGTCAACGAAAAAGTCAACACGTTCGGGTCGGGTCCCGAACTATTTTTCTGAGCTAATTATTCATATATAAGCATGTTAGAACAAGTTATATGTTAATCGGAGGTGCGTAGCATAGTTAGAATTTTTGGTGTAAATGTAAAGTTGATCAGTCCCCAAACCTGCCTAATGACGCGCCGCGACATAGCTGGGCCGCGCCACGGCAATACACGGGAGCTGATCCCTGGGCTGGTGCATGTGTTCAAGACTCGAGCCAAAACTCATTTTAACACAACTAGTGAACCGTAAACACTTAAAATGCATACCATACATCGTTAGAAAGGTAATTTAACGAGGAATACAACTAAACACATTTCATCAACCAAAATCATCATTTACAATAATCAAATCCAAGTTGAAAGTTCATTAAATGTTCACCATAAATGCTTTCAATTTCATAAATGCACTTTGATGATTCGGGAATTAAATGCACACATATGATACACCGTTTCGTAGGTAATTACGCATACAATACAACTAAACACTTACAAACAACATTGCAAAGCATTAAATGCATCAAAAATCCATTTTACTTCTATCAAACCCTAACTCAAAATCATAAATTTAGCAATTAAGTTTATGGAGTCTTTCTAAGTCAACCTACACATCAAATTGAAGCTAGTGATGTTAGTAACACATTTAATACATGCACTTTTAACATCTAACAACATTTAAGCAACCAAATCTCAAGATCAAACACACTCATTTCAAGTTAAGCTAGTTACATCAAAATGACAAGAACAAGCATATAAATCACATATTCATGTTAGACTTGAACCATAGACACTAGTGGAAAGGTGAAAGTAGATGATGAATGTTAGACTTGAATTTAGATTATGAATGTATGATTTGGGTGTTTGAGAGCAAAGGTGAAAGTAGTGGAAATGGGGAGGTTGAAATGAATGGAGGAGGGTGAAGGTTGACTAGTTGACCTAGTCTAATCTTTGGCCTCTTTGCAAGTTTAGTCCCTCAAGTTTAAAAGCGGGTGCGTGAATTAACCAAACGAATTACCTTAAATACGTTAGAGTAAACGAGAGATATTATAATTAAATAACGGACTTTACATTGTTTAAACAGAAAGTAAACGGAAAAAGGCGGGATGTTACATCGATTATACCATCAACTGCAGTTTTTTTAGGTTATTAGTAAACTAGAATATGAAACGATGCAGGTCATGTGAATAACATATGATTCATTAACTTAACGGACGTTTATATCAACTAACAGCAAGGAATAAATTAGGAATGCAAATGGCATTTAAGGACTGTTAAAAACGAGTTTGTATGAGAGGGGCTAAAAAAAGAAATGGAACAAATAGAGGGATGCAAGAAACAAGAAGTTCTTTTTAATTTTAATTTTAGGGATTATCACTAAAATTCTCATTTTTTCTCTCTTTTTTGACTCAGAACCCATGAAAAAATAAGTTGACAATATGCTCGCGCAAGGTGCAAGGTGCCTGTTTGCGACCTTGTTTCCCGATGGGTGCAAGGACGCAAGGTGCCATTTGTGACCTTGCTTCCCAGGGACGCAAGGACTCAATGTGTCTCTTACTCTGCCCGATATCATTATTAATGTTTTATTTCAGACATTTCATCAAATACCTTACGTGATACGGTTTTTTACTCAACACTTTGAGGTATTTAACAATTTGATATGTTCGATATCTTCATGGGCCAGTGAGAATATATTTTTGTTGCATACATGAAAGAGCTGCAAGTGATGTATCTATCTTTAGAGCGGACATACGTTTTAAATCGATGCTTCCAATAGCAAAATCCTTCACTTTCAAGAAGTGGAGGCCTTTGCATGGAGCATCCTTCACTATAGTTCAAATTCTCAAATTTTTGTTCCATGATCTTAAACTCTAAGATTTGCAAAAATTAGTTTTAATTTCAAGTTAGTAATTTTTGACAAAACATTTAGAGCAATCGCTCTGATACCAATTGTAAGTAACTAGAGGGAGGGAGGGGAGTTGAATAGTTACCTAGTCGATTTTTTAAAATTTTCTTTGCATTTTCTTGAACTTGAACTTGATATAGTGTGACTTGAAATGTTTGTTCTCTAATAATACTAACAAGATATATATATGTAAAGATATAATCAAAAAGAGAAGGGAAGAGAGAACAAACACAACGATTTATAGTGGTTCGGGAAGATGTTAACTAATCTTCCTTAATCCACTCCTCAATTCTACGAATTGAGATTTTTCTTCACTATGATACTCTAAACTCGATGGAGTGTCCGGATACAACACTAGTACTTCGATAAGCCGCAACTTGTGAACTCTTACGTCCCTTTGAAGACTTCACAAACACCTATAGCTCTTACCACAAGATCCTAATGAACTATTCTAGTGAAAACACAACTGACCTCTAGATCCCTTTAAGAAGATAGTTTACAAGTAAACTTATAACTTAAGCTTACATGTACTGTTGCTATAATCACTCTAAAAGATTACAATTTTATTATAAGAATGATATCAGTAAATATGAGAACATATGAGTGCAAGAGGTGAGTCTTCAAATGCTTCAAGGCTTGGCTTTTATAGGAAAGAGAAATCAGCCTGGAAGCTACACGGCTCGCTGTACGGTTAACCGTAGTTCGACCGTGTACCTCTGACATCTGATTCATATGGCCGTTTTTATCATTTGAAAATTGTCATTTTCCCTTGTTGAATAGCTGCAACCAAAGGCCAAGTATCTCTAAAATCATCCCTATTACCATTTTTGTTTTGGACATAAGTGTGACGACCCGGGAATTTTCGACCAAATTTAAACTTGATCTTTAATTACTTTCGACACGATAAGCAAAGTCTGTAATGTCGAGTCTTAAAATTTTGAACTATATTTATTTGACCTTCGACCATTCCCGACGATTCACAAAAAACTTGTTGTAAATAGATATGTATATATAAATATATGTATATATATAATAAATTGATATACGTTAAAAATCTAGTATATGATTTTATTTGTTAGTGGAAATTGAAATTATTTTTTTTTACACATTTGTTTTCATATTGACACATTAATAAATATCATAATTGTGTTATTAATAATATATATATACCCTACATGCATAAGCATGACAAAACCAACTACTATATGTTATTGTTTTCTTTCGAACACTACATCACCATTTTTGTTTCTTTGCTTTTACTTCTTTCAACACTTTAACTTTACAACACACACACATGCATGCATTATACCTACTTGTTAACCATTATTGATAATCGATTGTTTCTACTTCTATTTATCTTTGACAATCAACACCATCACTAATTAAAGTACTTGCCAGATAAACTACAAACTGAAATCATGAGATTATGAGTTGTTTGCAAAAATTCTAGAGTGGGGTCCGATAAGCTATGTTTTATTTCCAAAATTTACAAGTATGTTAAACAACTTTATGTGTTCCTTTTCTTGATCAAACCCCACCTAAGATAACAACTTTACAGCTATTTAGATATTCATATTATATTTATGAATCTAGTAACATTAAGCAACCCAATTAACTATCAAACACCATCCTTATTTTCTTTACATTCTTCTACTCTATTTCTTCTTCCTAATTAGAACAAACTCATCAAAAACCACCTCAAAAGCCCAACACAAAATCACTTGTTTTACTACTATCATTCGGTTTACTGTTGACTATAACAACCACCATTCTCTATATATGCATAATTACATATTGCTAGAAACTGTCTGTCATACTGGTTGCTACACATCTGTTTTAATGCATAACTAAACCCCACTTGTATTTCGATGTCATGCTTGCTACTTCTTTCGTACAAAACCCAAAACCTGCAACTATCAACTCTGCCTTCTATTTCATGTTCAATCAACCACCAACGAAGTGCAACTGCTGCAACTTCTTTTCTGTTACAATTGCAGCTATTGTTGTTGCTTCTTTCAAGCATCCAAGGTACCTCACAAACCATCACCATATACGATTGCTTGTTTCTGCTATCTATGTTCATGTTCGGCCAAACAACCAATACCCATTTGATATTACTCGACAACTACTGTACTATTCTGTTTCATTCTTTGTTCGACATCAGACACCATACAACCACCACTTCCCCATTAAACTACCACCACCATCGAACACCCTCTTTAACCCAAACCACCATCTAATATTACATGATTCTGTTTAAATCAAAAACCCTGATAGCCTCCTGTCTACTTGAGCTACTACAGCTGCACCTCGTTTCTGTTTCAACCTTTATAAACTGCAACAATATTTCTGTCTTGTTCGAACCTGCAAACACCCAGCACAACCAAACACCCATTTACCCTTTATTATACGAAATCCCACCACCTGACCACCATCTCCACTGTTAGCTCATGGTTGTTCCTGTTTTTCTGGCCCAAACCATCAAAACACAAGAACACAAGGATTCTCCCTATTCGTTTTCCAAATCAACACAAGAACATAAGGATACAAGCATAATTTTTTTCCTAGGCTATTCAATCAAACTCAAACCATTATCATCATATAATCAACCATGACAACCGTAAGTTGCCATACTCATTTTCATTTTTATTTTTATTTGTTTAAACCATGGTAAAACAAAAAAACTAAATTACCTTATAATTATCACTGCTATACGATTACTATACTGCTTCTTGTTAGATCTATTTTATATCTCAGCTATAAACAGTCGAATCAAACAAATAGATTACAACACCATAAATTTGAATGAATTGATTACTAATTTATAATGATGATGATAAAAAAATATAAATTTACATAAATTGATAAGTAAATAAATAACAATAACACCTTTTACCGACTGGAACAATTACTGGATCGATTTCATAATCAAGCGATGATGAATTGATGCAGCCTCTGTTATTACACGCTGTGGTGTCCAATTTTTCTTACTTGTGGGAACATACACCAACTGAACACCATCTAATACTTCGATTATCTGTTGTTATTCGATAACGATAATGTTTAGGATTAATAAAGACGATTGAATGATGATGATGATGAATCAATGATCTACTGAGCAACGATGATGGTTGCTTGATCGATTTGGTCTGCTGCTGAGTTGAAAAATCCCTAAATCGTGCTACCTCTCTGCGTTTTTGTTTCTCCCATCACGATCTATTTTGGAAATCAAACAAAGACGCGTGATTTTATCTTATAATAGGTATAAATATAATTATTAATTTTATTCTTATATTATTCTAATTCTTATTATTAGTTTTATTATTATTATCATTTTCATATTAAGTATTATTAATAATATTATAATAATTACTATTATTAACAATATTATTAGTATTATTACTTTTATTATTATTATTATTATTATTATTATTATCATCATCATTATTATTATTATTATTATTATTATTATTATTATTATTATTATTATTATTATTATTATTATTATTATTATTATTATTATTATTATTATTATTATTATTATTATTATTATTATTATTATTATTATTATTATTACCACTAGTAGTAAAACTGTTATTTTATAGTATTATTATTATTATCATTATCATTATTTTAACCATTATTACTAAAAGTATCATTAATTTAAGTATCATTATTTATAATAATTATTATTATTACTACTGTTACTACAAAGAAAATGATTATTATTATTATTATTATCAAACTTAGTAATTTCTTTATTAAAACTAATTATTATTATTATTATTATTATTATTATTATTATTATTATTATTATTATTATTATTATTATTATTATTATTATTATTATTATTATTATTATTATTATTACTATTACTATTATTAACATTATTTTAGTATTAGTAAAGTCTTTTTTTTATAAACCAAAAGTTATTCATATAAAAATATACCAAATATATATATAATATTTATATAAATATTACATTACTAAATTAATTAAGTAATATATAATTTAAAATATACAAATGAGTTTGATTATTAATACATGTTAATTATATGTGTTAATATATAAATAAATGATATAGGTTCGTGAATTCGAGGCCAACCCTGCATATTTCAGTTGTTCAATGTCGTCATATGTATTTTTACTACAAAATACAGTATTGTGAGTTTCATTTGATCCCTTTTACTCTTTACATTTTTGGGCTGAGAATATATGCAAATGCTTTATTAAATGTTTTACAATATTTATATGTGTGAGTTTCATTAATCCCTTTTTAAATGCTTTTGCAATATATATTTTTGGGACTGAGAATACATGCGATGTTTTTATAACTGTTTTACGAAATTGACACAAGTAATTGAAACTACATTATATGGTTGAATGATCGAAATCGAATATGCCCCTTTTTATTAAGTCTGGTAATCTAAGAATTAAGGAACAGACACCCTAATTGACGCGAACTCTAAAGATAGATCTATCGGGCCCAACAAGCCCCATCCAAAGTATCGGATGCTTTAGTACTTCGAAATTTATATCATGTCCGAAGGAGGATCCCGAAATGATGGGGATATTCTTATATTCATATTGTGAATGTTGGTTATCAGGTGTTCAATCCATATGAATGATATTTTTGTCTCTATGCATGAGACGTATGTTTATGAGAATTAGAAATATGAAATCTTGTGGTCTATTAAAATTATGAAATAATTCTTTATAATAAACTAATGAACTCACCAACCTTTTTGGTTGACACTTTAAAGCATGTTATTTCTCAGGTATGAAAGAAGTCTTCCGCTGTGCAATTGCTCATTTTAAAGATATTACTTGGAGTCATTCATGACATATTTCAAAAGACGTTGCATTCGAGTCGTTGAGTTCATCAAGATTATTATTAAGTCAATTATAGTTAGATATATTATAAAATGGTATGCACGCCGTCAACTTTTGATGTAATGAAAGATTGTCTTTTCAAAAACGAATGAAATGCTTGTAAAATGTATCATATAGAGGTCAAGTACCTCGTGATGTAATAAATTGTTGTGAATCATTTATAATCGATATGGACTTCGTCCGGATGGATTAGGACGGGTCTTTACAGTTGGTATCAGAGCAGTGGTCTTAGTGAACCAGGTCTTGCATTAGTGTGTCTAACTGATAGTCGTTAGGATGCCTTAGTGAGTCTGGACTTCGACCGTGTCTGCATGTCAAAAGTTTTGCTTATCATTTAGTGTCGAAAAATTATTTGCTTATCATCCTTAAAGTCTAGACACATCTTACTGCCTCTATTGCATAGACAGTGTATAGATAAATTCATATCTTAGCGTATATGTTATTGTTACCTTTGCCTGACAGCTTCCGTAGATTCCTCCTTAACTTATGAAATTTTAGTATTATATATGCATATGTAAATTATGTATTGCAGGGTACTAATCTACATCCTATTCTATTCCT
Source organism: Rutidosis leptorrhynchoides (assembly GCF_046630445.1). Classification (NCBI taxonomy): domain Eukaryota; kingdom Viridiplantae; phylum Streptophyta; class Magnoliopsida; order Asterales; family Asteraceae; genus Rutidosis; species Rutidosis leptorrhynchoides. The sequence goes on from NC_092336.1 coordinate 217,177,309, forward strand.
TATCGAAAATCCTTCATCTGATCGTACGAGATGAGTCCCTCAACCAGTTCGAGTCCCTTAGATTCCGATAACTATTTCGATAGTTATTCCGACAGCTATTCCGACATAGAGTTTCACTCGAGCTCCGAAAGCAGTGTCACCGGAATGAATCAACCAATCAGCCATCCCCAATTCATCTGATGGTTTCGTAGTCGACTAAATCAATGGAGACGAGAAGAAGGCGATCCTTTCCACTCACCAACCTGCACTCTTGGCAATGAACCTGAAGCACTTACTGGCGAACCTGTTCGTAACACCATTTTCTCTCTCATTTCTAGAGTATCTCACCACGACTATATCACAAGTCAGATTTAAAACCTTATACATCCGCTCGTTCTGACCGACAATCATCCCGGAGTAATCGAAGAAGTCAACGAGCTTCGCATTCGAGTAATGATTTTGGAAAATATGGTGCAAAATGTACCAGCTTCAGCAACATCAACGACATCAACTGTACCACTAGCAACAACACAAACCCCAAAAACACACGCCTCAACATCACAATCGGTACCCCGAGCATAATCATCGTTCTACATGACGTTCTGCATCATGTATCTTTGTTCAACATGGCGAATATGTAATCTCTAATGTTTTAGAGATTATATATTCTTGTTCTAACGTAAATCAAATGAGTTTAATATCATATTAACTCATTAAATTCATGATTGCATCTGAAGAAGATATATATACAAGTATATTTTCATAAAGATTGTAATTAAAAATTATTTCGTACAAACTGTTAATGATGAAAATATTTTAACGGGTAGGTAATACCCGAGGAATATTTAAGATTCGCATTAATAAGTTACACTGTACATTCTTCAAATCTGATTCAACATTCATTTACTATCCTACTTACATCTACAGATATACGTATCCGTTCACCGCAGAATAACCATTTTCATTCAATTTCATATTTGGATTTTGACTTATCAGAATCCAACAAGTGGCATAATGAAGAAAACATTGGACAAAATAAAAATTGTTAGAAACAAACAAATTAACTATGATGAAAATTTTGTTAAGGATCCACGCTAACTGTTTCCAGCTAACTGTTCCTAGCTAACTGGTTACATTTTATTTATCGCAATTTAATTATCGCAATTTATATTCTCGCAATTTTATTTATTGTCATTTAATTTCTGTTATTTACTTTGCACAATTTATTTATTGTCATTTAATTTCTGCTATTTATTTTTACGCACTTTAAATATCAGGACACGTATACAAGGTTTTGACATATCATATCGACGCATGTATATATATTATTGGAATAACCATAGACACTCTATATGCAGTAATGATCGAGTTCTCTATACAGGGTTGAGGTTGATTCTCAAAGAATATATATAATTTGAGTTGTGATCGAGTCTGAGACATGTACACGGGTCACGATACGTATTAAGTAATTCGCATATTATGTATTAAACTATATATGAATTATTGGACTGTTAAATGTGGACTATCGACTGTAGACTAATAACATTGGACAATTAAAATAAATTAAAATATTGATTATAACATATGAAACTAATCGATTCTTCAAGTTTGCCACTTGATTTCATCTTAAACCCCATTTGTATCTTGACGATTACAATCTGCGTTCAAACCTTTCATGATTCTTGAAAACACCTCAATCGATAGGATGAATCAACCGCACTTCATCTACGGAAGAAAAGATCGATGCATATAGCTATGCACCTGAAAACATTCGGAACTTGAGTAAACGTTTAATACGTATCTGTACTAGCTTCTTTGGCTTTGTTATTACTGAAAATAACTTTGCAATTCTTTTTTACAATAGTCAATTTTGTCACAGCTTCAGCAAGTCAACTTCGACTTTTCATTCGAAGTAGCCTTACTATAATCCTGATATATACAATTACCCTTTTGATACCGGAGAATTCTTTTATATTCCACCATATTACCAGCAGACGTACCAGCAACCTCGTTGTTTTTTGGCTTAAATATCTCTAAAAAATCATTATATTTATTCATTGAAACCCTATCATATACTCATCCGCATATTGTAAAAAGAACTGCCATAACAATTACCGAGAATTAGCAATCAGTACTTTGAAAACTCACAGCATATCTACATCAACAGTTATATGTATGACATTTATCTCTTAGAATTACGATCTCTCATTCTGAAATTCTGAAAAGCACTCAGTCACAAATCAATACTCTGAATGTTGAAAAAGCTGAATGAAGCAGCAGAAACCATAGACAACCGTAAATGACCTTAACCGTCGAAAGTTTGATGATAAAGAATGGAGTATTGAAAATACTCAATAGAAAATTTAGTACCAAAAAGCGGATTATGCGAAACTATGAAGGAAGCCGTGGACAAATCACAAAGAATAAGTTTGACTTCAAAGAATCCAAATGATTCAATGTCTGCTGAAGTCTTTAGCGAATATCTTGTTCCTTACTCTAAACCCTTGCGAACAATAGTTTCCATCATCCTCTGATCTTAGATATTCAAAAATATTATCGTATATTTCATTACAAATATCGTCCATATTTCTGAAGATATTTTCATAACTATTCTTATCTGAAATCAATAATCTCTTCGTGCTATCAGTGTTACATCATATAGAAACTGTTAGTTTCTATATTCTGTAAACTTTCGAGCTTAAAATATGAATGTTTTTGAAGTAGTGTTGGGAACTGATGCATGAGTTAGTATAATATAATGACACTTGATCAACGTGATTATATTACAGTAAGTCATGTTGAGTTTCTAATAAAACGTGATGATTTATAGACTCTAACGTCATCATGTGACATGTTACACGACTCTTGTATTCTATTTAAACCTCTAAAATATCAAGAAAATATTCCTTGATGATTCGGTCTTTTCCAGGGTATTCTGGTAATTTAACAAACCAAGATCATGCCATTACCATTCCCTTCTTAGAACATTAACAATGTTCATTCTGAAACTTATATCCGCGAATTCTGGATCATTACAAGAGATGCCCAATCGCAAGAAGAAGAAACGAAGGGATAAAGCTCCGAAATAGAAAGTGGAGTATAAATCGCAGCAAATAGGAGGGAGTATTAACTGTGGATAACAATGATTATAGGAAACAGAAATAAGGACCTTGAAATATAAGGGGATATATAAAATCCAATAACAACACGGAAATTACAGACCGTGTATATCAATGTTTATCGCAATATAAAGACACGGGAGAATTAAAAACACTATAACCTCAAGGGCGAAGTAAAAGAAAACAGATTCCTCAGGTGGAAGTTGAAAAAGGAGAATGATTGTTGCAATAGTCAGAATGAGGACAAGGATCAGAACGGGATTAAGCATTTTCAGAATCTTTTGGATGTATGAAACAAGAAGGAAAGTAAGAATGGTGAGAATAATGGAACGGAAGAGTTTAATTTATAATGGAAATATTAGACAGAGTAATCGAGGCAGATCACCGTATTTAATTATAGAGATCTTAATTTCCTTACTCTTCGAAGAATCAAATCTTTTAGATTTCGAAGATTTTCTTTAAATCCCTTGAATTCCGGAATTCAATCGCGACTACGTCAAAAGTTATGGAAAAATCTCCATTTCTTCATCTCGATCTTTTGTGATAGCTTCATTCATACGCTTCTATTAATCGTATCATTTTATCCATATTACTCAATGATGATAAAACTCTATTTATCAACTCATATTCGTCATGAAAACATTTTTATTGTTAGCCATGATCACCTCACTCAAATTTCGGGACGAAATTTCTTTAACGGGTAGGTACTGTGACGACCCGGGAATTTCCGACCAAATTTAAACTTGATCTTTAATTACTTTCGACACGATAAGCAAAGTCTGTAATGTCGAGTCTTAAAATTTTGAACTATATTTATTTGACCTTCGATCATTCCCGACGATTCACGAAAAACTTGTTGTAAATAGATATGTATATATAAATATATGTATATATATAATAAATTGATATACGTTAAAAATCTAGTATATGATTTTATTTGTTAGTGGAAATTGAAATTATTTTTTTTTACACATTTGTTTTCATATTGACACATTAATAAATATCATAATTGTGTTATTAACAATATATATATACCCTACATGCATAAGCATGACAAAACCAACTACTATATGTTCTTGTTTTCTTTCGAACACTACATCACCATTTTTGTTTCTTTGCTTTTACTTCTTTCAACACTTTAAATTTACAACACACACACATGCATGCATTATACCTACTTGTTAACCATTATGGGTAATCGATTGTTTCTACTTCTATTTATCTTTGACAATCAACACCATCACTAATTAAAGTACTTGCCAGATAAACTACAAACTGAAATCACGAGATTATGAGTTGTTTGCAAAAATTCTAGAGTGGGGTCCGATAAGCTATGTTTTATTTCCAAAATTTACGGATATGTTAAACAACTTTATGTGTTCCTTTTCTTGATCAAACCCCACCTAAGATAACAACTTTACAGCTATTTAGATATTCATATTATATTTACAAATCTAGTAACATTAAGCAACCCAATTAACTATCAAACACCATCCTTATTTTCTTTACATTCTTCTACTCTATTTCTTCTTCCTAATTCGAACAAACTCATCAAAAACCACCTCAAAAGCCCAACACAAAATCACTTGTTTTACTACTATCATTCGGTTTACTGTTGACTAGAACAACCACCATTCTCTATATATGCATAATTACATATTGCTAGAAACTGTCTGTCATACTGTTTGCTACACATCTGTTTTAATGCATAACTAAACCTCACTTGTATTTCGATGTCATGCTTGCTGCTTCTTTCGTACAAAACCCAAAACACACCTGCAACTATCAACTCTGCCTTCTATTTCATGTTCAATCCACCACCAACGAAGTGTAACTGCTGCAACTTCTTTTCTGTTACAATTGCAGCTATTGTTGTTGCTTCTTTCAAGCATCCAAGGTACCTCACAAACCATCACCATATACGATTGCTTGTTTCTGCTATCTATGTTCATGTTCGGCCAAACAACCAATACCCATTTGATATTACTCGACAACTACTGTACTATTCTGTTTCATTCTTTATTCGACAGCAGACACCATACAACCACCACTTCCCCATTAAACTACCACCACCATCGAACACCCTCTTTAACCCAAACCACCATCTAATATTACATGATTCTGTTTAAATCTAAAACCCTGATAGCCTCCTGTCTACTTGAGCTACTACAGCTGCACCTCGTTTCTGTTTCAACCTTTATAAACTGCAACAATATTTCTGTCTTGTTCGAACCTGCAAACACCCAGCACAACCAAACACCCATTTACCCTTTATCAAATGAAATCCCAACACCTGACCACCATCTCCACTGTTAGCTCATGGTTGTTCCTGTTTTTCTGGCCCAAACCATCAAAACACAAGAACACAAGGATTCTCCCTATTCGTTTTCGAAATCAACACAAGAACATAAGGATACAAGCATAAGATTTTTCTTAGGCTATTCAATCAAACTCAAACCATTATCATCATATAATCAACCATGACAACCGTAAGTTGCCATACTCATTTTCATTTTTATTTTTTTGTTTAAACCATGGTAAAACAAAACAACTAAATTACCTTATAATTATCACTGCTATACGATTACTATACTGCTTCTTGTTGGATCTATTTTATATTTTAGCTATAAACAGTCGAATCAAACAAATAGATTACAACACCATAAATTTGAATGAATTGATTACTAATTTATAATGATGATGATAAAAAATATAAATTTACATAAATTGATAAGTAAATAAATAACAATAACACCTTTTACCGACTGGAACAATTACTGGACCGATTTCATAATCAAGCGATGATGAATTGATGCAGCCTCTATTATTACACGCTGTGGGGTCCAATTTTTCTTACTTGTGGGAACATACACCAACTGAACACCATCTAATACTTCGATTATCTGTTGTTATTCGATAATGATAATGTTTAGGATTAATAAAGACGATTGAATGATGATGATGATGAATTAATGATCTACTGAGCAACGATGATGGTTGCTTGATCGATTTGGTCTGCTGCTGAGTTGAAGAATCCCTAAATCGTGCTACCTCTCTGCGTTTTTGTTTCTCCCATCACGATCTGTTTTGGAAATCAAACAAAGATGCGTGATTTTATCTTATAATAGGTATAAATATAATTATTAATTTTATTCTTATATTATTCTAATTCTTATTATTAGTTTTATTATTATTATTATCATTTTCATATTAAGTATTATTAATAATATTATAATAATTACTATTATTAACAATATTATTAGTATTATTACTTTTATGATTATTATTATTATTATTATTATCATTATCATTATTATTATTATTATTATTATTATTATTATTATTATTATTATTATTATTATTATTATTATTATTATTATTATTATTATTATTATTATTATTATTATTATTATTATTATTATTATTATTATTATTATTATTATTATTATTATTATTATTATTATTATTATTACCACTAGTAGTAAAACTGTTATTTTATAGTATTATTATTATTATCATTATCATTATTTTAACCATTATTACTAAAAGTATCATTAATTTAACTATCATTATTTATAATAATAATTATTATTACTACTATTACTACAAAGAAAATGATTATTATTATTATTATTATCAAACTTAGTAATTTCTTTATTAAAACTAATTATTATTATTATTATTATTATTATTATTATTATTATTATTATTATTATTATTATTATTACTATTATTAACATTATTTTAGTATTAGTAAAGTCTTTTTTTTATAAACCAAAAGTTATTCATATAAAAATATACCAAATACATATATAATATTTATATAAATATTACATTACTAAATTAATTAAGTAATATATAATTTAAAATATATAAACGAGTTTGATTATTAATACATGTTAATTATATGTGTTAATATATAAATAAATGATATAGGTTCGTGAATCCGAGGCCAACCCTGCATATTTCAGTTGTTCAATGTCGTCATATGTATTTTTACTACAAAATACAGTATTGTGAGTTTCATTTGATCCCTTTTACTCTTTACATTTTTGGGCTGAGAATACATGCAAATGCTTTATTAAATGTTTTACAATATTTATATGTGTGAGTTTCATTAATCCCTTTTTAAATGCTTTTGCAATATATATTTTTGGGACTGAGAATACATGCGATGTTTTTATAACTGTTTTACGAAATAGACACAAGTAATTGAAACTACATTATATGGTTGAATGATCGAAATCGAATATGCCCCTTTTTATTAAGTCTGGTAATCTAAGAATTAGGGAACAGACACCCTAATTGACGCGAACTCTAAAGATAGATCTATCGGGCCCAACAAGCCCCATCCAAAGTATCAGATGCTTTAGTACTTCGAAATTTATATCATGTTCGAAGGAGGATCCCGGAATGATGGGGATATTCTTATATGCATATTGTGAATGTCGGTTACCAGGTGTTCAATCCATATGAATGATATTTTTGTCTCTATGCATGGGACGTATGTTTACGAGAATTGGAAATATGAAATCTTGTGGTCTATTAAAATTATGAAATAATTCTTTATAATAAACTAATGAACTCACCAACCTTTTTGGTTGACACTTTAAAGCTTGTTATTTCTCAGGTATGAAAGAAGTCTTCCGCTGTGCAATTGCTCATTTTAAAGATATTACTTGGAGTCATTCATGACATATTTCAAAAGAAGTTGCATTCGAGTCGTTGAGTTCATCAAGATTATTATTAAGTCAATTATAGTTAGATATATTATAAAATGGTATGCACGCCGTCAACTTTTGATGTAATGAAAGATTGTCTTTTCAAAAACGAATGAAATGTTTGTAAAATATATCATATAGAGGTCAAGTACCTCGCGATGTAATCAATTGTTGTGAATCATTTATAATCGATATGAACTTCGTCCGGATGGATTAGGACGGGTCTTTACAATAAGCATGGAGGTTGACATGTCCATAAAAGAATAAAGTCTTCAAGCTTTGACCATTTGTCATTGATTACTTAAATAGGCAATTGCAGAATTTTGTCTCTTGACAAACCATTATCTTCTAAAAACTTCATCAACCTTTCTTAATTACTTGTCATTTTGCTAATGGGAGTATATTGACCTTTGGAACATTGTTACAACTCAAATGAACTAGTTTGAGTCTAGTTTGAATATAATGATCCTTGTTACAATTTTGACTAGCTTGAACTAATCACATTTTTATACATGTAATGGTACATAGAACTAATGGGAGAGCAACTCTTTAATTGGAACTTCAATGACCTTTATTAGTATGTTTAAATGACATTATGTATTAGGATAAAAAGATATAACACTTGAGTGTTTAATCTAAATTAGGCTTAAAATGTCATTAAGATGTCATTAGGTGTGATTAGTGAAAATTAACATCTTTCGGTTCAAAACTCCTATGAGATCAAAGAGGGAAACTATTATAAGTATGTTTAAAAATGTTTTATAAATTATAGATGCCTCAAAGTGGTAATAGAGAAAACTGCGGTCGAGCTGCGGTCAACCGTGAGGTTAGCCGTAGATTGACAGTTTTAGAAAAACTTGAATTCGTTGGTACATGACATATACGGCCAGTTTCACGGTCGACCGTGGTTCAACCGCGTACCATTTTTACCAAGATGATTACTTATGCATTTGTCTTTTGCTGGAGATAGTTTAGGCTCATGAACTCATGTCGTCTTACATATGATTAATCTCTTATCTCTTTTGTGTCATTATCAAAACAAAGTGATCAACTTTTGAATATTATTATTGGAATCTTAACCAACATTCTCCCCCTTTTTGATGATGACAAACATATGAGTAAGTGTTTTAACTATGTAAGTCGACATAAGTGTTAACATCACTTACCATACACTTTCTCCCCCTTTTGTCGAAGCAAAAAGGTCAGTCCCACTTGGAACTAAGCTCGCCCTAGAGTAATGCTCCCCCTTAAATCGCACACACTTATCAATTGTTCATGCTTATCAATAGAATGGCTCCCCCTTGAACCAATATTAGACATAAAGAGTAACAAACATCATAAACATAGCAAGTACATTACAATAATTAATACATAACAAGTTTCATTCTTAGGACAAGTGTTGTATCTACCCGCCCTTAAAATTATTCTTAACCAACATTGATTTTTCAAGGATAAATGCCATTGGTGCTAAACGCATCGGAGATGGTTGAGATTTCATTGTCGGAAGAGAGAATGATTACTGTATGAGCTTCCCAATAAGTAAGAGGAATTGTTGACACGGTTTGAGGGATATGAGAAGCATTGATGGCACCAACAAATCGAAAAAGTAAATTAAGATGGTTTGATTATGGAAGTGGGTGAGTTCCTAGTTCTCGAAGGTAACCCATTCTTTGAGTAGTGAGATAAGCGAGATTTATGGGTTCATGAGTAAGAAGAGACCACATGACAACAACTTCGGTTCCGGAAATATGAGTAACGGTAGGTTCCCGACAATAGACATTGTTCCGAATGACATTTAAAATGAGTTGAAGATCATGGAAGATTTCGTCATCTTGAATGCGAAGTTGTTGGTTGAGGTTTCGTTGTACTCCAGGAGTGGTAATGAGATCTAAGATGGGTTGCAACGGAAATTTAGGGTTAAGTGATCTTAGATCGGTTGAAGGAGTATAGAAGGAACGCCCATTGGAAGGAATAGCCATAACGGTTGTGAATTGTTCAAAAGACCAAGTGTAAGGTGTATTAAAAGTTGAAATGCAACTTGATCGGGATTTAAAACGTCAAGATTAGCATAAAATTCCCTCATTAACGTTGGATAAATGACTTCATCAAACTCAAGGAATGAGAAGCAATTGTTTTGGGTAAAAAGTTGAGTTAGTTCGGGAAATTCGATATGATGAACAACACGCTCTTCATGAAGTGTTCTAGTCTCCATTTGTTGCCTATTATTCGTAATACATTGATTTCTTGTGTAGGTCATTTCCTAGAAAAACCATAATTTTAGCAAAATAATCAAGTTTATATAAGTTTGAAAAACTATATGCTAAACATGTGTAGATTAGTCCTTGTCTAGACTCATTTTGAAAACATGAATTTGAAATTAAATTGTGCTATTTTTCTTTTTGAAAATTTAGACAAGTTTCATCATTTTGCTTTATGTTTGTCAAGAATAGATACTAGTCATGAAATTCACAAGTATCATAATGATTTGTTCAAACATATGTGTGTGTGCATGAGTGGGTTCAAAGATTTAAAACATATATGAGTTTTTATGCAAGAAATCACTATTATGACACATATGATAAGAAATGCCTTTTACAACAATTTTACTCATATATTTAAGGAATTCATGCAAGAAACAAGTGTTCCTATTAGTTTGGAAAGACTATAATATAATCAATCTAGTAAAATTGAAAGTAAATTTTAGATGCTTACCTTGAAGAGAATTGAAAGAGTATGGACCACTTTTTGAAGAGTATTTAAAAGTAAGACAAAAGTAAATCTAGAAATCCAGTGGTTGGGGTTTAAAGAAGAGATGTGGTTGGTGAAAAAGTTGTTTCGATATTAAAGGGATCACATAAAAGACAAAGAAAATCGTCAGACACCAGGCGGATGTCAACACGGTCGACCGTGATTCGACCGTGCGTGATCAGAATAGTATTTTACGGAGTATGTTCCATCATTCCCAACCCATTCCTAAGCAAGTTAAAGGTTTCCTTTTTAAGAGGCTTAGTGAATATGTCAGCTATGTTTTCCATAGATTCTACCTTATCTATCACGATATTACCATTTTGGATGTGGTCACGAAGGAAATGGTGCCTAATGTCTATGTGTTTAGTCCTAGAGTGTAATATTTGGTTTTTAGATAAGTCTATAGCACTTTTGTTATCACAACATATGGGTATTTCGGATGAGATGATACCGTAATCGAGGAAGGTTTGCTTCATCCATAACACTTGTGCGCATGCTCTTCCCATAGCCACATATTCGGCTTCGGTGGTAGACAATGCAACGGGCGTTTGCTTCTTCGAGAACCATGATATTAAGCAAAGACCCACGAATGTGCATACTCCACTTGTGCTTTTTCTATCAATCATTGATCCTCCGTGATCGGAATCCGCAAAGCACATAATATCAACCCCGGTGAACTTTGGATACCATAACCCAAGATGCATTGTCCCTTTTAAGTATCTAAAGATTCTTTTGACGGCCTCAACGTGCGATGTCTTTGGATTTTATTGAAATCTTGCACACAAGCACACACTAAACATGATATCGGGCTGACTTGTCATTAAAGTATAGAAGGGATCCAATCATTCCCCTATATTTTGTACTATCGAACGGTTCTCCTTCCCCTTCCAAAGTAAGTTTTACATTTGTTGCCATAGGAGTCGCCATTGGTTTTGAGTTCTCCATTCTGAACTTTTTGATCATTTCATGAATGTACTTTTGTTGATTGATGAATGTTTCATCTTCTAGTTGTTTGATTTGTAGTCCGAGAAAGAACTTGAGTTCACCCATCATGTGTGATGGCCCCGTCAAGTACCTGTAACGGCTCTGTCACTTGGTCCCACAGCTTGATCGAACTTTAAATGAATTTAATAAACAACATTGCATTCTTTTATTTAAATAGTTTCCCAAAAAGGAAATTTACCAAAATATGTAGTTTAAACAAACCCAACATATTAAAAAACCAAAGTTGACATAAAACACTGTCAACCAAATACCCACAATCTAATAATCCAAAAGAGAATGCAAGTTCAATATTTCATAAAATGTTTAAAAAAATCTGCCCAAATGCATGCAGACACTCTAACACAGCGGAAGCCCAAACAAATCAAGTACCTGTGAAAACATGCGAGTAAACTGTCAACAAAAATGTTGAGTGAATTATAGATTTAAATAAACGAATAAACTTTAGACCACAAGATTTAAAATGTTAGAAAACATAAAATATTATTTCATTATCTATGAGTCACCTGGTAACCACTTAACCATTTCCATACCCTTACCAAACACAATATATACACAGAACAGGTGTATCTTCAAATAAATACGAAGTACTAATACATTTTGATTATAAATTATTAGCGCGACTAGCTCGAAATGGGGCTGTCAAGCCCGATAGATCTATCTATAGGATTCGCTTTCATCGGTAGAAACCAGTGATTACAGTTACCAGACTAGGGAATATTTTTGTTCAACTCATAATGAATAATTTAAATTTATTTCCACTTGTATCTAAACGTAAAACAAAATGCATGTAATCACATCCCAAAAATACTTTAAAAGTATGAAAAACGAGACTATAACTCACCTTAACATAAACGAAGTAGTAACCTAGAAAACGTGAACTGCACGAAGTAAAGTGATCAAGAATGATCACCACGCCGACCTATAAATAACGCAGGTCGATATAAATAACTAACTTATGTCAAGTCTTAGTATGATAGCTATAGTACTTGTTGCAAGTAGAGATAGAAAAACATTCAGTATGCTTCGGTTTGATCAGAACAGCGTAAGGACACGTACTTTCTATTTTTAAAAAGTTTCTATTTTTAGCAGGTTTCCATTTTTGAAAAGTTTCTATTTTAGGACAGTTTCTATTTTAGGAAAGTTTCTATTTTTGAAAAGTTTCTATTTTAGGAAAGTTTATAACTTAGGAAAGTATCCTTAATTAGAAAGTCAACAAAAGTCAACTAAAAGTCAAAGTCAACCGAAAGTCAACTCAAAAGTCAACCTTGGTCAAACTTAGTCAACATTAAATTTTAAAGTATAAATTATATTAATAATATAAGTTATAATGTTATTTAAAGTCATATATGTATAATTATGTCATATCATAAGTTTAATTAAATTGAATTGAATTATTAAAGTTAACATAAGCTTAAATGATATAATTAATATAACATAAGTATTTAATTAATTAATTAAATATTAATCATAATATAAGTATTATTAATTAATAATAGATTTTAAGTCATATCATAAGTATTATTAATTAATAATGAATTATTAATCATATCATAAGTATTTAATTATAATTATTAGACCATAAGTATTTAGTAATTAAATTATAATTAAATAATAACTAAGCCTTTTAATAATTAAATAATTAATTAATCCTTATTATAAGTTTTATTATAATAATCTCATAACATAAGTTTAATACTTATCATAAGTATTTCTCATTAATAATAAAAGTATTATTAATCATAAGTTTAATTAAATGTTTAATTAAATCATAATGTAATTAATAAATGATATAATAAATATATATATCATAAGTCTTAAATTAAAATAATTACTTTTATATCATAAGTAATTTAATAATAATGAAAATCATTATTTTATATCATAAGTTCCATTTTATAACCATAAGTTTTAATTAAAAGTTCATCGGGTCATAACTTGAGTCCCGGGTATCAGTTTTCGGCGAGTCTTATATATCTTCGCCTAACCAAACCACCCAACACATTAGTGCACTCAAGAAAACTACAGGAAAATCCCCCCATGTCATGACCAACAGCCATAATTCAACTTGGGACTTTAATCCGATCAAAAACAAGTTTTAGTCATAATGGGTGATCTGTGGCTCGGATTTCGATGACCTGAACATGAATATTCATCTAATCATCAATCCTAACACACTAGTACACCCTAGAGACTCCAAAAGTGGTCATAAAGTTGGACCAAACCTGAATACATTCGTTTTTATAGTTTGATTTCATGAAAATACCATTTTAATCATAACTTAAGTTCCGGGAATCGAAATAACATGAGTACGGAGTCTAAAATCAATGTCTTGATGAGAGGAACACATATAGGCACTTTAATTTTACAAATACATCAGTTTAGTTTACAGAAATGATCAGTTACTCCGCTGTCCAAATTCAATCAAACCAAAATCATGTATTAATGAGTGATTCTAATCATACAATCAATTATCCAACAACATACAAGCACTATACTATCATATTAAACATAAAAATCATTAAAATAAAGAAAAGATCAAAAATTTAGGGTTATGGTTCATACCCTAATCGAGAATCAAAGAGTATAGGCGCGTAGATGAGAATGAGAGGAATCCGGATGCGTGAACGATTCAATGATCCAAGCTTAAATTATTGATGAAATGATGATGATGGTGGGTTGTTGGTGCGACGACCAAGAAAGAAAAAGAGGAAGAGGAGAATTGAAATGGGAATTTAGGTTAAATGAGGAATAAGGTGTAAAAATTGAAATGTAAATGCAAATGAGAAAAAAACTAAACACTCCCCCCTTCTCATTGGGTTCGGTTGATTGGCATGGGGGTGGGCCCCATAGTGGGCCAAAAATGTTAAATGGTAATTTGCTTTTAGCCCGAACGCCCGATCGAAGCCCGAAACGCGAAAACGCTACTACGCGATTAATTATTCGGAGAGATAACAAATGCATGAAGAATAAAATATATAAACACTATATATAATCATATGACATAAAAATATCATATTTAAAATAATTTGGATTTAAAAATCCCAAAAGTTTGACCGTTGGTTTGAAAACCGAAAAGATTCGCCGAATAAAAATCCACGACACGTAGAAACATACAATTTAAAATATGAATACAAATATTCACATAACACATAATAATTAATATATTATTACTAAAATAATAATAATATAGGTCATAGAAATGACGTTGCACGAATAACAATTAACGGACGTTAAATAATAAACGGTAAAGGATAACGGAAAAAGTAGGGTCGTGACATCATGCTTATTTCAAACTTATCATGCATTAACTTAGAAAACTCATTGTTAAGAGATTCGTTAGTAGATCCAAATACAGTATTGTAAGATCCTGTTTTCTCAGAAGGTTGGGACGCCGTCCAAATGGTGGGACGCCGTCCAAATTTGAAGGGCTGGACGCCGTCCAGTATTCTGGACGCTGTCCAGATGAACTGGCGAGCCAGCTGTTTTGTTTTTAGATATTACAAATGGGTATTTTGGTAATTTCATTTTATGGACAAATTTAAGGCTCTAGATCAGTTTTTGGAGCACCATTTACTCCATCTTCAACTACCACACCTCTTCCAAATCAATTTAGAGAGAGAAAGGGTTTCTAGAGTGAGAGAGCTCAAATCAAGGAAGAAGAAGGTCGAATCGGGTCTAAGTGCGAGTTCTAAAGTTGTTCATCTAGTCCCTAGCTACATTTTGATTGTAGTGGTAAGTCTTAACCTTGATTTCCTTGTTTTAATTGTTTAAGGGTTAGGGTTTGGGTTAGTGTTGAACATAAAACCCAATTATTAGTGTTTTGGGGGTTTTTGGGTAAGTTTGGGTCATGAGGACTCAAAGATGACTAACTTAGGGTTTTGAAATGTTAAATTGTGTATGTGGGTCTTAAATGTTAGTAAATCACTAGCACACTTAGTGCTTAAAGTGAATGGGTGTATTTGGGTATGATAGTGACCCAAATGAGTGTGTTAACCTTGAAATGGGTCAAATGAGTCTTTGATTACCTAAGTGGGTTAATGAGTGCGAAAATGAGATAACCTTGTGTTAAAAGGTGTATTAAGACCATGATCGAATTGTTGGTAAGGGTTTGACATAATCCCGACCTAGTGTTAGAATGAGTGGTGCAAATGGGTCACGTTTGCACCATGGGCCAAATGGCACTTGGATGGCGGATAAGTTGGTTGACCAACTTGAATGAATGATTGATATATGTGCATAATGTAATAGGTACGTTATTTTGAAGTTGCGAGCTTGGTTTACCAATTCACTGAAGGCGTAAGGTTAGTGGAATAATTATGCGTGTACGTATATAATGTATTTATTTGTGTAGCGTAGAATGTGGGATAGTCGCGGTGTTCAAGACACCACATTCTACGTAACGAATGGAATTGTCGCGATGTTTAAGACACCACACATTGGTTTGATTGACTTGTGGAATTGTCGCGGTGTTCAAGACACCACATTGTCATGGGAGTGGAATTGTCGCGGTGTTTAAGACATCACTCATTGGTTTGATTGACATGTGGAATTTTTGCGGTGTTCAAGACACCACATTGTCATGGGGGGTGAGTTAGTTGCGGTGTTTAAGACATCACCGAGGGATTAGTGATTACGCGACGTATGTACATGATGTTATGCGAGGTGTATATGAAATAACTTATATTTTACAACGAAATACTATTAAATATGATACAATTTTACACAAAATATTTATTTATTTATAGAATGGATATACTTAAACCTTGCTACAACACTTATAGGCAGTGTACCTAATCGTACAGTAGTGTAGTTTTTAGTAAGTCCGGTTCATTCCACAGGGAAATCTTTTAAACAAAGCTTAACGCTATATTAGTTTTAATTTATAAAAAATACAAATATATATATATATATATATATATATATATATATATATATATATATATATATATATATATATATATATATATATATATATATATATATATAAGTAATATTATTATTATAAAGGGGGGTTTTTACCGTTTAATGACCGGTTTGTCGATTTTTAAAACTTAGTCGCAGTTAAAACCTAATGTAAAATAATAAATAAATAAAAGACTTAGTTTAAAGCGTAAAATAAATAACGATAATGAAATTTCAATAAATAAAAGTGAGATAAAATTACGATAATTAAAGAGTACGAAAATTAAAAGTGCAATTAAATACAATGACAATAATTAAAAGTGCAATTAAATACAATAACAATAAATAAAAGTGCAATAATTAGAAGTGCAATTAAATATGAAAATAAAGGAATTATGCTTATTTAAACTTCCGTAATCATGATGTTTGACGTGTTGATTTTAGTTTATTCCCATGGGTTAATTGTTCTTTGTCCTGGATTATTCAATATGTCTGTCTGGTTTTTGTCCATAACAGTCCATCAGTCATAAATATAAAGTGCGAGTATCCTCGTCAAATTATACTTATACCCGAAGTCAAATATTCTAACTAATTGGGAATTTAACTATAACAAGGTTTTAATACTTTGTTTAATAATTATACCAGGATATCGACTGCGTGTAACCCAAGGTTTTAATACTTTGTTAACAATTACGCCAAGTGTCCTTGTACATAATTTCACCCCTGTTTTAATAATTCCATAGACTATTAATCTATTCCCATGTCCGGTTAAATGAACGATTATTCGTACATATAAATATCCCGCCCATCGTGTCCGATCGAGTGTATACGGTTATTTATAGGGACGTCCAATTGTAAATCTTTATATTAAAATTAACAAACTATCATTTAGTTAAACAAATATAAAGCCCATTAATAGCCCATAGTCTAATTTTCACAAGTGTCGTTCTTTTGTCCAAACCCCAATTATGGTACAAAGTCCAATTACCCAATTTTAGTAATTAGCCCAACATCATGATTACTTCGTTTTAAATAAGCATAATAATAACTTAGCTACGAGACATTAATGTAAAAAGGTTGAACATAACTTATAATGATTAAAAATAGCGTAGCGTTACACGGACAGAATTTCGACTTACACCCTTACAACATTCGCTAACATACCCTTATTATTAGAAATTAAAATTAAAATTAAAATTAAAATTAAAATTAAAATTATAATATAAATATAAATATATATATAAATATATATATATATATATATATATATATATATATATATATATATATATATATATATATATATATATATATATATATATATATATATATATATATATATATATATATATATATATCGTATGTGAGTTGGATGGATATATTTGATGCACCAAACTATGACTTCTATAGGCATGTGGGCTGGAAAAGGGCCTCATGCGATCGCATGGGCTTTGCCCTTCAAGGCCATGCGATCGCATGGCCTGCTGGGGAGGCTCAAAAGTCTTTAAAAACGTGGGCTGCTTATTTATTTGTTATATAATATAATATATATAATTAAATTTAATTATATATATTATATTATATTCTTGTACTCCATTGACTTGTAATTTTTTGTCCGTTGCGTCGAGCGTTGAGAGTTGACTCTGGTCCCGGTTCCGAATTTTCGAACGTCCTTGCGTACAATTTAATATCTTGTACTTTGCGTTTTGAATCTTGTACTCTTGTAATTCTGAGACGTTTCTTATCAATAATTGGAACCTCTTTGATTGTACTTTGTACTTTTGAGCTTTTTGGTCGTTTGCGTCTTCAATTCGTCGAATCTGTCTTTTGTCTTCACCTTTTATTATTTAAACGAATATCACTTGTAAATAGAACAATTGCAACTAAAAGCTTGTCTTTCTTGAGGGATAATGCTATGAAATATATGTTCGTTTTTAGCATTATCAAATATTCCCACACTTGAGCGTTGCTTGTCCTCAAGCAATATAGTCTTGAAATACTAGAATCACCTCTTTATTCTTCACACTTTGTACATCAGTGATTTCTATACGGCGGTATAAACAATGGTAGTAACGATGTGGTTTACAGTCCCACATGACTATAAAATTTAGATCCTTTAAGGAAATTGGATCTTTATGAAAACATTTGATCTTTTTGAAAATTCAATCTAGTTTTTACCCTAGATAAGTTTTCCGAAATAACCCTTCACCGATGTTTGCAAAATATTTTTGTGGGTTTGGTGGGTTAATGATATCTAAAATTTTAGCTCAAAACTTGTGGTTTTGTGTCATCCACTTGCTAACCTTGTATTGGGAAAGCAACACGTCTAATATACTTGTTTCGTATATTACCTTTCGGTAAACTACCGTCCGGTTGTAAAGGAAAGTGTTGAACAAGCAACTGTTAAGGCAATGTCCCCTGACATGCTTTTAATTATGGTCTATAACGTGTAGGACGCAATTACTATCCTTTGTAGGAGCAATAGTAAAGCTCACCCTTATAATTTTCCGGTCTGGCACAAGGTCCTGTCTTTGACCATGTTATGCAACCACCGTTCTTACGGTTGACACCCGATTTGGTTCAGGTGACCTAATGAATTCCAAGTGAATTTCTAGGATTTTACATTCAATGGTAATGAACGCATTGAAAATAGGTTTTCAGAAAACAAATCGGTTTGTAATTTGATCAAAATATTTTCTCGTTCAAGTTCGAGTTTAGATATCATTGAATTCCATGAGTTTGAATTCTCAATCTTTAAGGTCAATCTCTAGGATTGAGTAATATCAGTCTTAAAAGCTGATTTTTGATCTTTAAGGTGATTATCCTTTTCTGGGGATCTGATTCATTAGTCTTATCCAGCTAATTTGCACGGCGTCCTCCCCATTTTATAAGACAGATCCTCTCATGGTTAGGATAAGTCTGACCACTTGGCGACCCTGTTTGATGCTGAGGTCCGTGGATTTCCTGCTGATTTTAGAGATGACTTTTCTAGATTTTTCGTCAACCTACAGCTGGTCTGGACGACAACTTCATGACCTAAATCAAGAAGCGCGTTTCTTTTTCGGAAGACTTTACTTCCTTATAATGATGGAATTGATTCATCGTGTAGATCCATTTTTCTTTCAAATATTTTACAGTAAATCGGGTAAAACTTTTTAGAAATTGTCCAAAACAAAAGTATCTTCAGTTATTTGTACAAAAATATGTGATATATGTTTTAAATAACTTGGTAAATTTTCCCACACTTGACTTTTATTTTTTTTTATTTGCCTTTTTATTGTCCTCTATTCCATTTTAAATGAATTCTAACATTTTGATTTGTTTCTCAATTTATGTCCTTTACAAGGTAACAATAATTTCGGTGTTAACACCTAGTTTTATCGTTCATAAATATGTATAAACATGATTTTGAGTTCATTTAATTGAAAATTTTAAAATTTTTTACTAGAATTGGGTAGTCAGTATATAAGACTAGGGCTGTTCTTTATTATCAGAGAGCACTAGATTCTAATACAACTACTGCGTTACTAGTATTTTTAATGGTAACCAAGTGTTTAAATCAAATTTTTTTTAAAATCCGAAAGAATTTAACCCCTTCCCACTCTTAAGATCTTGCAATGCCCTCATTTGCAAGAAATCAGTAACAATTTAAATTATTGAGGGTGATTAGCGTAGAAAAATAATTAAATTTTACCAAAGTTTCCAAACATATTGGCGTTTGTTTGCTGAATGATAAATGGTGCGCATCATTTGTTCATTCCGTCTTGTTGTTACATCACATTTATTTTTCATCTTGTCGTCAAAATTAGTAGCTTTTGCTGAACTTAATGCCAGTCTTTGAAAATGCGCTGTTTTACCCTGTTTTGTACAATCGACAATATATATACATACAAATATAAACATGCATGGTAATTTGAAATGGGACTTAATATCCCACTTTCAAATCCTAAATGTGAAATATTAGTACACAATAATAATAAAAATGATAAAAATTACATAAATATATCCAATAACATAAGTTTAAACATGAATAATTAAAAAGATAAAAACATAAAAATCATAAAAATAACCAACGGAACTAAATCAGTCTGGATAGGGGTTCCAGTTCATCTCGTCAGGTGGGTTCCATTGTTGGTTATAGGTGTCCTGATAGGCTTGGTTATAGTCATACCAGTTAAAGGGTGGTCGGATGTCGGGGCTGTGTGGCGGAAAATGAGCAGGTCGAGTAGGCACGTAATTATTTGGTACCTGATATGATAGCTGGCTCATGATTTGGTGCTGATGAACTAACCAGCTATCGTGTTGGCGTCGCCTATAATCCTCATATACTCGCTCGGAGTTCCACTGCTCGTACATACTATGTCTGGCCACGCTCGTCATTGCTTCCTCATCTATACGAACGTGGACGTCAAGAATAGCATCTCGAAAGACATCCCTAATGTCTTCCGCTTCCTCTATTTCCTCGTCTGAGCCTCTCTCTACCTGAGGATGAGGGCCCTCATAGGGTACTGCCTGGTTGCATCTACTTTTCAATACCTTAGCACCCACATAAACTTTCAATCCTAAAGGCTCAACCTGTTCTCTACAAAGCTGTAATGTACCCCCTTGGTTCCTATCAACACCTAAATACTCTCCAATGAGAGTAACAAAAATACCTCCTCCTATTATACTCC
Source organism: Rutidosis leptorrhynchoides (assembly GCF_046630445.1). Taxonomy (NCBI): domain Eukaryota; kingdom Viridiplantae; phylum Streptophyta; class Magnoliopsida; order Asterales; family Asteraceae; genus Rutidosis; species Rutidosis leptorrhynchoides. Next base: position 217,198,456 of record NC_092336.1, read on the forward strand.
CGTCTTGCATTCCTTCTACCATTTTAGATAAATAAAAACCAACACAGTAAGAGATATTGACAAAGCTTCTAGGATCCCGAATACACTTTAGGTAGAATAAATCATGTAAGGTTATTTTTTCTTTATTGTTACCTCTTTGTGTAATCGATTTAGCCAAAAATCTATGAATGATACGAAGCTCGGCTCTGTCAATATGTGTATAGGAGTGTTCTCCCGCTCGTGTAAAAATATCAAAATGTGACATACGCCTCCAAATGGCGTCAGCGTCAAAGTTGCTATCTACCCTTTTACCATAATGAATCAAATTTGTACAATCGGGTAGTAGCAACTCACCAGGAGTATATATCTGTAAAGCCCTGGCCATGTCCAGCATGGACATTCTGTACATCCTACCGCCAAGGATAAACCTAAGAAATCTTCTATCATCTATTCTAACTATATTTGTATCAAGTGATACAGTACTCATGAGCTCAACACACCATTCCTTATATACAGGTCTACGAATGGTGAAAAGACGTTCCCAATCTATAAAAGAAGAGTTCTCGTACCTCTGAATCAGTAGCAGTCTGACTCTGTTAGCTAGCTGAACTCTTTCCAAAGGATCCCAATCGATTACCCTTGGCACCTCTACATTTTTAGTTACCAATCTGAATTTATTCCTTTGACATGTCTCGTAATCTCTCCATCTTCTATCAAATCTCAGATTAGGATGCAAAGTGTGCTCAGGAATCGTTGGGTATTCTACTGGCGGTCTCATCGGGAATACTATGAATTTAATAACAAACTGTACCGGATCATAATAAGGTACGTGTTGATCAGGCTGTTGTTGTGGTTCCTGTTGTGGTTCTTGTTCGGGTTCTGGCTCGTGTTGCATTTCTGGTCCTGGTTCTGGTGCTGGAGCAGGTCGTCTAGATGATAATGCTCCTGAACCTCCAGTATCGGCTTTCTGCAAAACACATTAAACACAAAATTTGTGCATCCAAGTATGCATTAGTGTTAGCAAAATAACAATTTAAAACAATCACAATAACATGTTAAATCAAAATTAAACTTATACACATTTTCATAATTTTTACAATTCTATACTTTTTCAAATAAGCACATATGAAAATGTAAACAAAGTTCATAAGCATTTAACTCAAATAACATGTCAAAATAGTAATTACTAACAATTAAACAAGTCTCAATTGGCAATTATATCAAATTAATCAAGTTCATGAATTTTCGCCTAAAAAGTCCACTTTAATCTTTAAAAATCATGTTTAGGATCAATGTTTGGATCATTTAACTACCTAAACATGTTACACTACTCAATTTAGCAATAATTCATGACAAAAATCGGCCATAACCTGTTTATATCAAAAAGCCCCAAATTGATCAAGAACACAAACCCTAGATTTCTAAAAATTTTGAAGTTTTTGGCTTCAAATCATGTTAAATAGCATCAATCTAGGTTATACATGCATAAAATACTAACAATTTAACACTAATTACACTAGAAATTAACAAAATTGCATTAGGTAAAATATTGGTAATTAGTTTAGGGGTGTATTTTTTACCTTTTTGCTGAAGAATGAGAATCTAGGCATGATTAGAGCAAAAAATTTGACGAATTACGGTGAATTTTGGAGAATTTTAGAGGTGATTTGGGAGTTGGTTCGTATATGTGTGTGTGTTTATGGACAGAACAACGAGCTGTTCTTTTTATCAAACTGGCCTGGAATCCAGCCTCATGCGATCGCATGAGGTTGGTGTGTAAACCCCATGCGATCGCATGGGGTGCCGGCTACAGTGTTTTCAGCCTTTTTTTTTTTATTTTTATTTTATAAAACCTTACACTTTATAAAACAAAAAATTAATAAAATTTTAAAAATTTGTTTCTTTTTTAGGATGAGGGCGTTTCGGATCGTTGTCCTAGTCCGTCCCTCGACAAAATTTTAAAATTTGTCAATTCAAAGCGCGGTTTTAAAAGTAAAGATTTTTTGGGTTTTTTTAAAATGTTTTTGGCTTACTTTAATTCAATAAGATTAAAAATAATGATAATAAAAGTTCTCGTCCCTCTCTCGGGAAAAGCAATTTCGGTTCAACGACCTAGTCTTCAACTCACGACGAATTTTAAAAATCATATTTTTTAACTTACGAAATAAAGTAAATTTTTGTTTTTAAATTCACACCAAACTTAAATTTAAAATGCATAAAATTAAAAATTCATATTAAAAAATCACACTAAACTTAAATTTAATTTTGTTTTTATACATACAAACTTATATTAAAAATATTAATTTTTCAAATATTTACAATTTTAAATATATTAATTTAAAAAGTTTACAAAATCAATTTATTATTTATATATTAATTTTAAAAACATGGTAAAAATAAAATTAAAAATCTTTTTGGTTTTTATCCCACTTTAATCAAACAAATATTATCAAAAATATACGCCCCTCTTTTCGGTAAAGTAATTTCGGTTATACGACCTAATTTAACTCATGACGAATTTTTGAAATATTTTGGGTTGATTGATTAAAGATATTTATACCTTAAGAATAAACGTTAAATTTCACAGTGATGTAATAAATTTTTGTATGATATCAATAATTTCGGTCGCAAGACCTAATTTTATTGAATATCAATTTAATACTTTATAGCGAACAAATTAGCGTTTATTATCAAAAGGTTAAAAATAAAAAATAAAAATAAAAATTGAAAACTGTACAAACTTACATGTGAGATAGTATTCTTAGTGATATGCTCTAGCCCACTCATAAGATAGTCGGACTAATTGATTTTCCATGGCTACATAGGCGTAACCTCGAGCATTTATCATTTTTTCTTCTAAACATATGAACGGTCCGTCTCTGCATAAAGTAACAAATTCCGCATTTGTGACATCTTTCAAGGTGTCGTGCTCTTCTTTTCGCTGGGGATTTTGATTTTCCTTTACCAAATTGTAACTTATTATCTTCGCATCTGGATTCTTTTCTTACTCCGTCCAATTTGCCTCTGATTAATGATACCAGTTCACTCGAAAGTGTGTCATTATTACGTTTAGTAATCAAAGCGTGTAGCATTAGACCATGGTTTAATTCACAGGAAGTCTTCATTTCGAAAAACCTAAAAAAAATAAAAATTCAGAATGGGGGGAGAAGACTAGTTCTTTAGGGTCTGCTAGGGAAAGACCATTCGGGTTCCATTTTCGAAAACTACACAAAAACAGAAAATCTAACTCTAACAGAAATACATATTATTCTTTAAAAGACTTGATTCTCCCCACACTAAGTTAGCTGAGGTATCGAAATTGTGATTAACTTCGTTGTCAACTTCCATCGGACTATCTATGTAATGTTTAACTCTGTGACCATTAACTTTAAATTCAATCCCATTTGAATTTATTAATTCTACTGTTCCGTATGGAAAAACTCTTTTAACTATGAATGGTCCACTTCAATTCCTTCCTTTGAAAGTTTATGTCCAAGAACGATGCCTTCTTTAACCATGAAATGGCATTTTTCCCAATTAAGTACGAGATTTGATTGTTCACATCTAATAAGCATTCGTTCAAGATTAACTAAACATGATTCAAATGTATCACCGAAGACTGAAAAGTCATCCATGAAAACTTCCATGCATTCTTCTATCATGTCGTAAAAAATCGCCATCATGCACCTTTAAAAGGTTGCAGGGGCGTTGCAAAGTCCAAATGGCATGCGTTTGTAAGCAAAAGTACCATAAGGGCACGTGAATGTGGTTTTCTCTTGGTCCTCGGGTGCTATTGGAATTTGAAAATATCCGAAAAAACCATCAAAAAACAATAGTAACTGTTTCCGGCTAATCTTTCCAACATTTGATCAATAAAAGGTAAGGGAAAGTGATCTTTTCTGGTGGCGTCATTCAATTTTCTATAATCAATACAAACACGCCATCCTGTTACAGTCCTAGTAGGAATAAGCTCATTTTTCTCATTTGTGATGACAGTCATGCCACCCTTCTTAGGCACGCATTGAACTGGGCTTACCCATGGACTATCAGAGATTGGATAAATTAAACCTGCATCAAGCAGTTTAATAATTTCTTTCTTAACAACATCTTGCATATTAAGATTTAGTCTTCTTTGACGTTGCACATATGTTTTATGACCTTCTTCCATAAGGATTTTATGTGTGCAATACGAAGGACTTATTCCTTTAATATCATGAATTTTCCATGCAATAGCTGGTTTATGAGTTTTTAGCACAGAAATGAGTTGAGATTTTTCATTTTCAGTAAGAGAAGACGATATTATTACATGTAATTCAGATTCACCATGTAAATAAGCATATTCCAAATGGTTTGGAAGTGGCTTTAACTCTAATGTCGGTGGTTCTTCTATCGATGATTTATATCGATATCTGTCTTCTTCTTTTAGCATTTGAATTTCTTCTGTTGTTGGTTCATATCCATTAGCCATTAGTGTAGCTAATATTTCAGTTTCATCAATTGGTTCAGTTCCTTCTCCTAAAGAACATTCTCCTGTTTCTTGTAATTCTGGAAATTCTTCTAACAATTCTGCATGTGATTCTATAGTTTTAATATAATAGCATGTATCATCTGCAGATTGCGGTTGTTGCATAGCTCTATCAACTGAAAAGGTAACACTCTCGTCCTCTATACTTAGGGTTAGTTTCTTACCAAATACGTCTATCATTGCTTTAGCCGTGTTTAAGAATGGTCTTCCTAATATGAGAGAAACTTGAGAATCTTCTTCCATGTCCAGAACAACAAAATCTACTGGAAATACTAAAGTACCAACTTTAACTAGCATGTTCTCCATTATTCCTCTAGGATATTTTACTGATCGATCGGCTAGTTGTATGCTTATTCGTGTTGGTTTCAATTCTCCAAGGCCTAGTTTAGCGTATAGTGAATACGGCATTAAATTTATACTAGCACCTAAGTCTGCCAATGCTTGTATTGAACTAAGACTACCCAGAAAACATGGAATTGTGAAACTTCCTGGATCAGATAATTTTTCTGGTATCTTATTCAACAGCACTGCTGAACAATTAGCATTCATAGTAACGGCCGAGAGTTCTTCCATTTTCTTTCTATTCGTGATTAGATCTTTCAGAAATTTAGCATATCTAGGCATTCCTGAAATCACATCAATGAAAGGAAGATTTACATTTATCTGTTTAAACATATCCAAGAATTTGGATTGCTCGGCTTCAAGTCTCTCTTTTTTCATTGTACTCGGGTAAGGAAGTGGTGGTTGGTATGGTTTAACATAAGGTTTAGCTTTAACTGTGTTATCTTCATTAACCTTTTCAACTACCGGTTCTTTTTCCTTATCTTGTTCAGGTTGTGGTTCTTGTGGAGTAGGAATAGTTTCCTCAGAAATTACAGGTATTTTAGGTGGTTTAAGTGTAATACCACTTCTTGTGGTAATGGCTTTAGCTGTTTCATTCCGGGGGTTAGCATTTGTATCACTAGGTAGACTTTCCGGTTTTCTTTCACCTATTAACCTTGCTAGGTTGCTCACTTCTTGTTCCAAATTTTGAATAGAAGTTTGTTGATTTCTAAATGCTTGAGCATTTTGTTCATTGGTTTATTTCTGAGATGTGAAATACTGTGTTTGAGATTCAACTAGCTTCGTCATCATATCTTCTAAATTCGGCTTTTTATCATCGGTTTGTGGTGGTTTGTTTTGAAAATTAGGTCTTTGCTGATTGTAAGTATTATTAGATACTTGTTGATTACTTGGACCTTGTTGGTTGTTGTATGGAACATTTCGATTATAATTCTGGTTTTGATTGTAAATTGGTCTTGGCGGTTGATAATTATTTCCAGGCCTTTGGTTTATGTATGAAACATTCTCTCTTTGTTCCATTGTTAGTTCAATACTGAGACAATCTTTTGTTAAATGTGGTCCTCCACACTGCTCATAACTAATTCGTATTGAGTGAATATCTTTAGTCATCTTTTCCATTCGTCTCTCGACAGCATCTATCTTTGCAGAAATGGAATCTAAGTCATGGCTAGAATCGGCTCTAGCTGCTTTAGATGATCTAACGATATCTTTTTCTTGGTGCCACTCATGTGAGTGGGAAGCAGTGTTATCAATAATTTTGTAAGCATCAGTTTATGTTTTCTTCATAATGGAACCACTAGCTGCTATGTCTATGTCTTTTCTTGTAGTGATGTCGCATCTTTGGTAGAATATTTGTACTATTTGACAGGTGTCTAAACCATGTTGCGGACATCCTCTCAATAACTTTCCAAATCTGGTCCATGCCTCATATAGAGTTTCATTTGGCTTCTGTGTGAACGTAACAATTTCTCCTTGAAGTCTCACGGCTTTAAATGCCGAAAAGAATTGCTTAAGAAATTTTTCAACTAAAACGTCCCATGTATCAATCGCCCCTTCTGGTAACGATTCCAACCAATCTTTGGCTTCTCCCTTTAAAGTCCAGGGAAATAACATGAGATATATCTGTTCATCTTCAACTTCTCTTATTTTAAATAGAGTGCAGATCCTATTAAAGGTACGAATATGTTCATTTGGATCTTCCTTCGGCGCACCACTAAATTGGCATTGATTAGTTACCATGTGTAGGATTTGTCCTTTGATTTCATAATCTGGCGCATTAATGTCAGGTTGAGTAATTGCGTGACCTTGGCCAGTGCATTTAGCTCTCATTCGGTCTTCCATACTTAGAGGTTCCAGATTTTCCATGATTGAATTTGTTGAATCTGAATCACTAGAGGATTCTGATTTAATGGTTCGTTCCTCAACAATCTCTGTTTGAATGATTGGTGGTTCTGGAGGAAAGATTAGTTTCAGGATCTATGAATCGTCCCTGAATATTCTCCGAATTCTCAATTGTGAGGTCGGGTTCAAAATATGGATTATCGGAAATTTTAATTGGAGTACTTGGTCGACTGGATGACGATTCTAAAGAAAAATCAACGGCGACAATATTTGCTAGATGTCTTGATCGAGTTACAGGTGGTGAACGTACAAAAGGTGGTGAACATTTTGCTCGGTGTATTCACTGAATATTCTATTAGTTTTTAAAAAGGAAGAAAAATTATATAAGTTATCCAATTAATAGACTTTTCTGATTTTGCCCACGTTTCGAATAGCCAAAAGATGCAGCAGAGGGGCAGGATTCGTTTGGTCTCAATATAAATGAGTACTGTTTGGCTCCAATAACCCGGTCCACGTACAAATCCAACTATTACTACGAACCAGAAAATTTTGATGTCTATCAATTTAACTACTTAAAATAAATTTTCGTAATTTAAAGAAATTTAGAGAAGAAGTAGAAAAATTCTATGTCCTAAAAACTAGAATGGCGAGAAATAAGAGAGAAAAAGAGCGCGTCGGTATTAAAATTGGAGAAATAAGAAAGAAAAAGAGTGACTTATAAAACTTTAAAACACTCGACTAACCCAACCTTATTATTATCACTAACTTAAAATTAAAATTGCAAATTGAGATTACTAATTGGAGTGATAATTGATACATAGGTAAAAGGCGTCGAAAAATAAAAATAAGAAAGTAGCGCGTTGAAACTTAAAAAGGAACTAAAAACTAAGAATTAAAAGTTGCGTCTAAAAATATTAAAGCTTACAAGTAAAACTATATCCCAAATGGCAATAACTTAAAAAGGTACTAAAACTTAAAAACAGCGTCGCAAAATTCTAAAGCACCTAAATCTTAGTCTAAAGAAAAAGCACTTAAGGGATTTTACGGCAAATCTTAAAAATCTAGAAGTAAAAATAACTATGGCAAAAACTATATCTTAAAACTAAATACGAGCGAAAAATACAAATATTACGCTAAAATGAATAAAAAGGGACAAAATATAAAAATATACTAAAAGTTGTAAAAAGTACAATTTTTATAAAAATATTATTTTTATATTATTTATTTTATAAAACTATTAATTTTAAAACTAATTAAACTAAAATAAAACAAATTAAAAACTAAAATTAATTAATATTAAAAGTATAACCCTAATTAGGGTTAAAGTATAATAATAATAAATATACCCCGTAATTAATGCAGTACGATTTCAACTGTGGCGTGTCTGCAGGGCTCATGCGATAGCATGAGTCCTAAGTTACCCGGCCATGCGATCGCATGAGTCCTAAGTTACCCGGCCATGCGATCGCATGGGCTAGGGTTTCGGGCCAGTGACTGGGCTGCTACAGTACTGGACTCGAATTTATTTATATTTTTTTTTCTGTTTTATATATTTATATAATATATTTATATAAATTAAATAAAACTTATATTTTTATAAAATAAAGATAAAGAAACTTTTATAGAACTTAAATATTTAACTAACTCTTAAAAATATTTATATTTTTGTTTTTCTTTTTATATTTTAGAATATTTAAAACGTATTTTTACAAAAGCGTATTTTTTTTATAAAAGTAAACTTAAAAATAAAATTATTTTTTTTATATATATAGCGTTACGCTTCCGGCTTTTAAGCTAGATTTGTTCCCCAGCAGCGGCGCCAAAAATACTTGATGTTATGCGAGGTGTATTTGAAATAGCTTATATTTTACAACGAAATACTATTAAATACGATACAATTTTACACAAGATATTTATTTATTTATAGAATGGATATACTTAAACCTTGCTACAACACTTATAGGCAGTGTACCTAATTGTACAGTAGTGTAGTTTTTAGTAAGTCCGGTTCGTTCCATAGGGAAATCTTTTAAACAAAGCTTAACGCTATATTAGTTTTAATTTATAAAAAATACAAATATATATATAAGTAATATTATTATTATAAAGGGGGGTTTTTACCGTTTAATGACCGGTTTGTCGATTTTTAAAACTTAGTCGCAGTTAAAACCTAATGTAAAATAATAAATAAATAAAAGACTTAGTTTAAAGCGTAAAATAAATAACGATAATGAAATTGCAATAAATAAAAGTGCGATAAAATTACGATAATTAAAGAGTACAAAAATTAAAAGTGCAATTAAATACAATGACAATAATTAAAAGTGCAATTAAATATAATAACAATAAATAAAAGTGCAATAATTAGAAGTGCAATTAAATATGAAAATAAAGGAATTATGCTTATTTAAACTTCCATAATCATGATGTTTGACGTGTTGATTTTAGTTTATTCCCATGGGTTAATTGTCCTTTGTCCTGGATTATTCAATATGTCCGTCTGGTTTTTGACCATAACAGTCCATCAGTCATAAATATAAAGTGCGAGTATCCTCTTCAAATTATCCTTATACTCGAAGTCAAATATTCCAACTAATTGGGGACTTAAACTGTAACAAGATTTTAATACTTTGTTTAATAATTACCCCAGGATATCGACTGCGTGTAACCCAAGGTTTTAATACTTTGTTAACAATTACGCCAAGTGTCCTTGTACATAATTTCACCCCTGTTTTAATAATTCCATAGACTATTAATCCATTCCCGTGTCTGGTTAAATGAACGATTATTCGTACATATAAATATCCCGCCCATCGTGTCCGATCGAGTGTATATGGTTATTTATAGGGACGTCCAATTGTAAATCTTTATATTAAAATTAACAAACTATCATTTAGTTAAACAAATATAAAGCCCATTAATAGCCCATAGTCTAATTTTCACAAGTGTCGTTCTTTTGTCCAAACCCCAATTATGGTACAAAGCCCAATTACCCAATTTTAGTAATTAGCCCAACATCATGATTACTTCGTTTTAAATAAGCATAATAATAACTTAGCTACGAGACATTAATGTAAAAAGGTTGAACATAACTTAAAATGATTAAAAATAGCGTAGCGTTACACGGACAGAATTTCGACTTACACCCTTACAACATTCGCTAACATACCCTTATTATTAGAAATTAAAATTAAAATTATAATTATAATATAAAAATATATATATATATATATATATATATATATATATATATATATATATATATATATATATATATATATATATATATATATATATATATATCGTATGTGAGTTGGATGGATATATTTGATGCACCAAACTGCGACTTTTATAGGCATGTGGGCTGGAAAAGGGCCTCATGCGATCGCATGGGCTTTGCCCTTCAAGGCCATGCGATCGCATGGCCAGCTGGGGAGGCTCAAAAGTCTTTAAAAACGTGGGCTGCTTATTTATTTATTATATAATATAATATATATAATTAAATTTAATTATATATATTATATTATATTCTTGTACTCCGTTGACTTGTAATTTTTAGTCCGTTGCGTCGAGCGTTGAGAGTTGACTCTGGTCCCGGTTCCGGATATTCGAACGTCCTTGCGTACAATTTAATATCTTGTACTTTGCGTTTTGAATCTTGTACTCTTGTAATTTTGAGACGTTTCTTATCAATAATTGGAACCTCTTTGATTGTACTTTGTACTTTTGAGCTTTTTGGTCGTTTGCATCTTCAATTCGTCGAATCTGTCTTTTGTCTTCACCTTTTATTATTTAAACGAATATCACTTGTAAATAGAACAATTGCAACTAAAAGCTTGTCTTTCTTGAGGGATAATGTTATGAAATATATGTTCGTTTTTAGCATTATCAGTACACTAATGGATGTTATGAATTCCGATGGTCTTTGGCGAGTACCATTCCCTTGTACGATTGGTTAACCATGGTTGTGTAAATTTTTGTATTAGCATATTTAATTGTGAACTATATGCTATTGTTGTCGCTAGCTTATTATGAATTACGGATATTGGTTTATGCATAATGTTTGCATAGTTGTTAAATTGCTAGCTTGTATGTGGTATTGTGTAAGTGATTGCAAGTAAGTAGGTTATATATGTATATGTATAACTATTGCACTCACTAAGCTTTAGCTTACCCTCTCGTTGTTTACCTTTTTAGGCTCTGGCATAGACAAGGGCAAAGGTATTCATTTGGAATAGTAGAGGCTCTCGGGGATTTTAGCTTTTTGGAAGTTCGGCCAAGATTTGGGTAGTTTAACCTCAAACACCATGCTCTAGTGTCGTTTGGAAATTAAACTAGAACGGTCGAAACTTGTATTTTTGTATGAAATGTGTAATTCAGGCCGATGTGGGCCCGGCGATGTAAAACTTGTTTTGATGATGGAAATCTCTTAGTTTAACTTATTATGACATGTTGTGAAAAGGTTTTCGTTTAAAAGTGTCGGGAAGCGGGTTTTCCGCTCATGTAATTTGGACACCTTGATCAGAATTTTGTAGTTCATTTGGACGCCGTCCAGATCTTCTGGACGCCGTCCAAGTCTTCTTTGCTGGACGCCGTCCAGATAACTGGACGCCGTCCAGATGTACTGTTTCAGATTTTTTTTTTAAATCGTGTTTTTGGTATAACGAAGTCGGGTCGTTACAAATGGTATCTGAGCATGGTCTAAGGGATTTAGGTGACTTGAGATAGGTGCCTAGACTTAGACTTGAATTGTGTATGCGCGTTATGCGGGACTTTTAGGAGACGGGTCGGACCGGGGATTGGTTAGTGCCTAGATTTAGGTGAGCTAACTATGCGCTAATTGTTTTGGGTGGTGTTTTGCGATCATCAAGCGAGATAGACATTGTACTAGCTAGTTAATGCGACATGCTCGCGTAACAATGACTAGCTACCATTGTTACGGGTTCAAGTCGTGTCAAACAAGCGATGTACAACGAGTATTGAGCAAGATGGGACGGTGATATATATATATATATATATATATATATATATATATATATATATATATATATATATATATATATATATATATATATATATATATATGTCGTTTCTTTCGTTTCGTTGTTTAACCTATTCCGTTTTATAGCATGAAGACAAGAAACGGACCCGATAACGAAAATGGGGGCACGAGTGAGGACCCCGAGTTTACGGCCAAAGTTGAGGCCATTATGCAAAGGCGTTACGTGACCTTTTTAGGCGATGTTAAGAAGATGTTCTTAGACTCAATTGACGAGCAAGTGGTTAATCTAGTCAAGGAACAAGTAAAGGTTGTTCTTCACAAAGATAATGTGGGGAGACAAGACTTTTACTACAAAAATTTCAAGGATGCTCAACCCCTACTTTTGATGGCGAAAGGGATCCTCTAAAGAGCAATCGTTGGATCTTCGATATGGAGGGGGCTTTTCGTACTTGTGAATGCCCTCTCGAAAAGAAGATGAGGTATGGTTGTAGCATGTTAAGGGGTGATGCCAAGTTGTGGTAGGACGCGAAAATCCAACTTTACGGTGAAGAACAATGTATGGACTTCATTTGGGACGAGTTCAAGGCGGAGTTTTTCAACGAGTACCGAACTTCAGCCGATCTTACTAGACTTAAGGACGAGTTGCGTGCCTTGAGGCAAGGGTCAATGGATTTGAACACTCTCAAATCCGTTTTCTTGTCAAAGACCCAATTTTTCCTGGAGTATGTCGGGAATGATAAAATGTTGAAGGAGGACTTCTATCAAATCTTGAATGACAACTATCAAGATAAGATTAGTGTAAACATGGTGAAAAGTTTTGATGAGTTGTTTGATATGGCCAAAGGTTTTAAGTTGCTCGCTTTGAGAAAGAGTGGCTTTACTTTTGGCAAGAGGAAGTTCGAAGCTACTAGTCATTCGAACAAGAAGAGTAAAGGTGCAATCGAGAGTGTTGGTAGTGTGAAGAAAGGTTCTTCCAGAGTTTTTCCTTATTCTTGTGACAATTGTGGACGAAGGGGGCATATTACCCGTGATTGCACCAAACCCTCTTCTATAACCAAACTCACTTGTTATAATTGTGGTAAAGAAGGGCACCGAGGGCCGGAGTGTTTCGATTTGAACACTGATCATGTTAAACGGTTGGAGAAAGCGGTGGGCACGGCTAGGGGTCGCAACTATTTGATGACGAATGATGAAGCCAAGCAATCCAATGAAGTTGTCTCAGGTACTTTCATGGTTAACTCTAATCTGGCAAGGATTCTATTTGATAGAGGTGCTAATTTGTCGTTTGTTTCTCTAAGATTCGTGCCTAAACTAAATAAGGCGCTAGCTAAGTTGAGTTATCCGGTAGAAGTTGAAATAGCGGATGGTAAGACGGAGCTAGGGTTTGATGTGTGTAATGATTGTGATATTGTGTTTGGTACCGAAATGTTCAAAATTGATCTTATCCCGTGTAGTGACCCAAACTTTTTCATGTTTATATATATATTAAATGAAATTGTTATTTACATGATTAAGTGTTTCCAACATGTTAAGCAATCAAACTTGTTAAGACTTGATTAATTGAAATAGGTTTCATATAGACAATTGACCACCCAAGTTGACCGGTGATTCACGAACGTTAAAACTTGTAAAAACTATACGATGACATATATATGGTTATATATATAGTTAACATGATTTTATTATAAGTATGTATCTCATTAGGTATTTTAACAATGAGTTATATACATAAAAATGAGACTATTAATTTAAGAAACTCGAAAACGATATATATAACGATTATCGTTATAACAACGTCTTACTAGGTACATATGAATCATATTAAGATATTGATACACTTGGTTAATTATGTTAAATGATAAGTAAATATATTATTAAGTGTATTAACAATGAAATACATATGTTAAAATAAGACTACTAACTTAATGATTTCGAAACGAGACATATATGTAACGATTATCGTTGTAACGACATTTAACTGTATATATATCATACTAAGATATATTATATATCATAATATCATGATAATATAACAATTTAACATCTCATTTATTATAATAAATAATGGGTTAACAACATTCAACAAGATCGTTAACCTAAAGGTTTCAAAACAACATTTACATGTAACGACTAACGATGACTTAACGACTCAGTTAAAATGTATATACATGTAGTGTTTTAATATGTATTCATACACTTTTGAAAGACTTCAAGACACTTATCAAAATACTTCTACTTAACAAAAATGCTTACAATTACATCCTCGTTCAGTTTCATCAACAATTCTACTCGTATGCACCCGTATTCGTACTCGTACAATACACAGCTTTTAGATGTATGTACTATTGGTATATACACTCCAATGATCAGCTATTAGCAGCCCATGTGAGTCACCTAACATATGTGGAAACCATCATTTGGCAACTAGCATGAAATATCTCATAAAATTATAAAAATATGAGTAATCATTCATGACTTATTTACATGAAAACAAAATTACATATCCTTTATATCTAATCCATACACCAATGACCAAAAACACCTACAAACACTTTCATTCTTCAATTTTCTTCATCTAATTGGTCTCTCTCAAGTTCTATCTTCAAGTTCTAAGTGTTCTTCATAAATTCCAAAAGTTCTAGTTTCATAAAATCAAGAATACTTCCAAGATTACAAGTTTACTTCCAAGTTTTTTAAATCCATTCCAAGTAATCATCCAAGATCAAGAAACCTTTGTTACTTATAGTAGTTTATATTTCTAATACAAGGTAATAATCATATTCAAACTTTAATTCAATTTCTATAACTATAACAATCTTATTTCGAGTGGAAATCTTACTTGAAATTGTTTTCGTGTCATGATTCTGCTTCAAGAACTTTCAAGCCATCCAAGGATCCTTTGAAGCTAGATCTATTTTTCTCATTTCTAGTAGGTTTATCCAAGGAACTTGAGGTAGTAATGATGTTCATAACATCATTCGATTCATACATATAAAGCTATCTTATTCGAAGGTTTAAACTTGTAATCACTAGAACACAGTTTAGTTAATTCTAAACTTGTTCGCAAATAAAAGTTAATCCTTCTAACTTTACTTTTAAAATAAACTAAAAACATGTTCTATATCTATATGATATGCTAACTTAATGATTTAAAACCTGGAAACATGAAAAACACAGTAAAACCGGATTTACGCCGTCGTAGTAACACCGCGGGCTGTTTTGGGTTAGTTAATTAAAAACTATGATAAACTTTGATTTAAAAGTTTTTATTCTGGGAAAATGATTTTTATTATGAACATGAAACTATATCCAAAAATTATGGTTAAACTCAAAGTGGAAGTATGTTTTCTAAAATGGTCATCTAGACGTCGTTCTTTCGACTGAAATGACTACCTTTACAAAAATGACTTGTAACTTATTTTTCCGACTATAAACCTATACTTTTTCTGTTTATATTCATAAAATAGAGTTCAATATGAAACCATAGCAATTTGATTCACTCAAAACGGATTTAAAATGAAGAAGTTATGGGTAAAAAAGATTGGATAATTTTTCTCATTTTAGCTACGTGAAAATTGGTAACAAATCTATTCCAACCATAACTTAATCAACTTGTATTGTATATTATGTAATCTTGAGATACCATAGACACGTATACAATGTTTCCACCTATCATGTCGACACATCTATATATATTTCGGAACAACCATAGACACTCTATATGTGAATGTTGGAGTTAGCTATACAGGGTTGAGGTTGATTCCAAAATATATATAGTTTGAGTTGTGACCAATACTGAGATACGTATACACTGGGTCGTGGATTGATTCAAGATAATATTTATCGATTTATTTCTGTACATCTAACTGTGGACAACTAGTTGTAGGTTACTAACGAGGACAGCTGACTTAATAAACTTAAAACATCAAAATATATTAAAAGTGTTGTAAATATATTTTGAACATACTTTTATATATATATGTATATATTGTTATAGGTTCGTGAATCAACCAGTGGCCAAGTCTTACTTCCCGACGAAGTAAAAATCTGTGAAAGTGAGTTATAGTCCCACTTTTAAAATCTAATATTTTTGGGATGAGAATACATGCAGGTTTTATAAATGATTTACAAAATAGACACAAGTACGTGAAACTACATTCTATGGTTGAATTATCGAAATCGAATATGCCCCTTTTTATTAAGTCTGGTAATCTAAGAATTAGGGAACAGACACCCTAATTGATGCGAATCCTAAAGATAGATCTATTGGGCCTAACAAACCCCATCCAAAGTACCGGATTTTAGTACTTCGAAATTTATATCATATCCGAAGGGTGTCCCGGAATGATGGGGATATTCTTATATATGCATCTTGTTAATGTCAGTTACTAGGTGTTCACCATATGAATGATTTTTATCTCTATGTATGGGATGTGTATTGAAATATGAAATCTTGTGGTCAATTGTTACGATTTGATATATATAGATTAAACCTATAACTCACCAACATTTTTGTTGACGTTTAAAGCATGTTTATTCTCAGGTGAATATTAAGAGCTTCCGCTGTTGCATACTAAAATAAGGACAAGATTTGGAGTCCATGTTTGTATGATATTGTGTAAAAACTGCATTCAAGAAACTGATTTCGATGTAACATATTTGTATTGTAAACCATTATGTAATGGTCGTGTGTAAACAGGATATTTTAGATTATCATTATTTGATAATCTACGTAAAGCTTTTTAAACCTTTATTTATGAAATAAAGGTTATGGTTTGTTTTAAAAATGAATGCAGTCTTTGAAAAACGTCTCATATAGAGGTCAAAACCTCGCAACGAAATCAATTAATATGGAACGTTTTTAATCAATAAGAACGGGATATTTCAGTTGGTATCTGAGCGTTGGTCTTAGAGAACCAGAAAATTTGCATTAGTGTGTCTTATCGAGTTTGTTAGGATGCATTAGTGAGTCTGGACTTCGACCGTGTTTTCTTTAAAAATGATTGCTTAACATTTTTGTTGGAAACTATATATTATTAACATGTATATATTATGTGATATATTAATCTCTTAACATGTTTGATATTGTGTGATAGATGTCTACCTCTATCACAAATCCCATTGACTCACCTAATAATAACGAAGATTCGAATATATATTGGACTGATTCACAAGTTCCCGAAGAAGAACTGGAAGAAGAATCAGAACCGGAAGAAGAATCAGAACCGGAAGAGGAGGAACCAGAGGAGGAAATAGAACCGGTGGGGGAAATAATAAAACGATTAAGTAAAAGAAAATCCTCAACCAACCGACCAAAGTTAATTATGGTCAATGGTGTTTCCGCCAAGGAAGCAAAACATTGGGAGGATTACCAATTCTCCGATGAATCGGATTCCGACGAGAATTCCGATGATGTTATAGAAATTACCCCAACTGAATTTAAAAAGGCAAAAGAAAATAATAAGGGAAAGGGCATAAAAATAGAGAAATCTAATTCCAACCCCGATGAACTTTATATGTATCGTCAACCCCCGAAGCCCTTAAGTTGTAACAATGACCCGGGAACCTCTAAACCACCAGGTTTTTCTAAACCGTTGTGGAAAACGACAGCTCGTATTATGGGAACATCATATATCCCTAGAAACTTGGCAAAACGAACCAAAACCGAAGAAGAAGAAACAAGCTAGTCGGAATAAGATAGTTGTATTCGTGTGCTGTAATATATGTAATATAGTGTGCTTATGCTTTATGATATATGTAAAAATTGCTTGTATTAATAAGTATTTTTTTTATGAATCTAACTCTTGTCTATTTTACAGTATAAAAACACAAAATGGATAGACAACCCAATATTTTAAGAGACCTACCCGGAGACATGATTGATGAAATCTTGTCTAGAGTCGGTCAGAATTCTTCGGCACAACTATTTACGACGAAATCAGTTTGTAAGACATTCGAAGAACGTTCCAAGAATGTCTTGCTTTATAAGAGACTTTCGTTTGAAAGATGGGGGATATCACATTGGGAAACCCATAAGTTACGATGTGTTTACTTTGACGCATATATTGCGGGGAACCCAAATGCTATTTTACGCAACGGGTTAAGAAATTATTTTGACTCAATGTATCCGAATATAGGACTTCATAATTTAGAAAAAGCAGCTACCATGCAACATAAAGAAGCATGCTATGCTTACGGGTTAGTAATGTTCGCTTCTCACCAAAGTGAGAAAAAGAACATCGGGCTACAACTATTAAACAAAACGTTCCCACAAGTGACGGAGTCGGTAATTGGGGTAAGAAATGAGGTTTTTAGGTTATTACGAGACTGTTGGTCATTACGTAACCCTCGTCCCTTTGATGATGTTACAACACGCTGTCTTATCAACGGCCATAACGGTTATGTTCCACAAGACCAAGGATGGGAAGTAGTCCTAGTAAAACCAGAATGCATGACTTGTTTCTGGACGTATGAATTACGTGTCTTTATTGCCTTTGCTGAACGACTTGTGTACTAGCTAGAATTATCTTCACAACTATCTTGTATCAAAGTTATTGTGTGCTATATTTCATGCTTTATGTAAAATAAGCGGTATTGTAAGTTTGTAAAATATTGTATAAAAGTTTGAACGCGAAATATTATTATAATCAGTTTTTCATATAGAATTGTAGTAGTTGAATTGTATATTAGCTACTAAGTATGAACTTAATAGGTAGGTACTACCCGAATTTAAACTTATAAAACGCTAATATGAAGAAAAAGCTTTTATAAATGAGTTCATATTATGCTATGAAATACTATTAACTACTCTTAATATTCTGTATGATTAACTTGTTCCATTTGACTATTTTGAAGGAAATGGCACCGACTACTCGACACACCGTGAATATGAATGAAGAGGAATTCCGTACTTTTCTAGCTTCAAACATAGCCGCAGTACAGGCTGCGCTACATACCAAAAATAAACTTGGATCTAGCAGTACAGGAAATCGTGTAGGATGCACCTACAAAGAATTCACTGCCTGCAAACCTTTGGAATTTGATGGAACTGAAGGACCGATCGGATTGAAACGGTGGACCGAGAAGGTCGAATCGGTGTTTGCCATAAGTAAGTGTACTGAAGAGGACAAAGTGAAGTACGCTACGCATACCTTCACAGGTTCTGCGTTAACATGGTGGAATACCTATCTAGAGCAAGTGGGACAAGATGATGCGTACGCACTACCGTGGTCAGCATTCAAGCACTTGATGAACGAGAAGTACCGTCCCAGAACCGAGGTCAATAAGCTCAAGACAGAACTTAGAGGGTTACGAACCCAAGGATTTGATATTACCACATACGAAAGACGATTCACAGAATTGTGCCTATTGTGTCCGGGAGCATTCGAAGATGAGGAAGAGAAGATCGACGCGTTTGTGAAAGAATTACCGGAAAGAATCCAAGAAGATATAAGTTCACACGAGCCTGCCTCCATACTACAGGCATGTAGAATGGCTCACAAACTAGTGAACCAGATTGAGGAAAGAATTAAAGAACAGACGGCTGAAGAGGCCAATGTGAAGCAAGTCAAAAGAAAGTGGGAGGAAAACGGTGATAAGAATCACCAATACAACAACAACAGCAATTACAATAATAATCGCAACAATTATCCCAACAATCGCAACATCAATCGCAACTACAACAAACGGCCCAACAACAATAACAACAACAACAAAAACAACAACAACAACATCAACTACAACAATCATCCCAACAACAATAACAACCGCAACAACAACAACAATCAGAAGCAGCTATGCCAAAGGTGTGAAAAGTATCACTCGAGGTTCTGCACCAAATTTTGCAACAAATGTAAAAGAAATGGTCATAGCGCGGCAAAGTGTGAGGTCTACAGACCAGGGGTTAACAGAACGAAAGGAACAAATGGTATCAGAACGAGTAATGGCGAAGCAAGTAGTGTCGGAGCAAGTTATGCCAATGTAGTTTGTTATAAATGTGGAAAACCGAGCCACATTATTAGAAATTGCCCAAAACAGGAGAAAACGAATGGACAAGGCCACGGAAGAGTTTTCAATATTAATGCGGCAGAGGCACAGGAAGACCCGGAGCTTGTTACGGGTACATTTCTTATTGACAATAAATCTGCTTACGTTTTATTTGATTCGGGTGCGGATAGAAGCTATATGAGTAGAGATTTTTGTGCTAAATTAAGTTGCCCATTGTGTAACGACCCGGAAATTTCCGACCAAATCTAAACCTTAAACTCTATACGTTTCCGACACGATAAGCAAAAACCTGTAATATTGAATCTAGAAAGTTTGAAATCTATATTGGGATGACTAGTTACTCATTTGACCAGTTCCGACGATTCACGAACAATTATGTGTAAATAGATATACATATGTGTGACTATTAAAATTAAGATTTTGTTTGTAGACTCTTTATCTGCCATTAATGAACAACAGTGTTATCATTACTAAACATAAATAGAAAACTTGATACAATTGATTTGTTAATTTTTTTTTACTTATTAATAATAATATTAAAATAACTATAATTACTAATTAATAGTAAAATTATAATTATTATTATTAATTTTTTTTTAACAATTATCATTTTCATTTATAATCCTATTTATCAATATTTTTATTACCTTTAACATCATTCTTATTATTATTAGTATTATTTTTATTATTATTTTTAGCATTATTAGGAGTATTGTTGTTACTAATTTTATTTATTATTTATTATTTCTATTACTAATATTAATATTATATACATATAATTATTAAATGTTCAACTATATATATATATAAAGATAGACACATACGGATATATATTACATAAATACGCGGATATATATATATATATATAGATTCACAATTTAGGAGAATCAGAATTCGTTTTATTTTGATTATTTTTTTTATTAAAATTATTAATGATTGAATTAAAATAACATATAAATGATATATATTCTATTATATAAATAAAAAAAAAATTGTTAAAGAAAAC
The DNA here is from genome assembly GCF_046630445.1 of Rutidosis leptorrhynchoides. NCBI lineage: Eukaryota > Viridiplantae > Streptophyta > Magnoliopsida > Asterales > Asteraceae > Rutidosis > Rutidosis leptorrhynchoides. The sequence continues at coordinate 217,219,159 of NC_092336.1, forward strand.
TTTATTTATAAATATCAAATACTGATATATCATGTCACGATCATCTATTTTTTTTTCCAACCTACTGCTCGTCCGTGATTTTTTTTTGTCTGCTTGAGAGTAATCGAGAATCCCTTTGGCTATTTAATCAGTCCTTTACAGTAGTATTAACAGATACAGTGGATTCAAGATAAACTGAATTGTATATTTTTTTTTTACTCGACACCCCTGTTCCTACTCCTTTTTATCAAAACCAAGAAATCGATTGAATTTTTCAAAATCTAAAATTTGCAGAAGTAATCTAAATCATATCGTGTTACTTTCTGTAAAATCTCAACATCTAATTCATTATATTCAACTCGAATTTTGAAAGTCAAGGTGAATATTCAAAAGGTCAAACGAGGTGATTCATAGTGAAATTCGAACTTGTTTAAAAGTTATGAGTTAAATGGATGATTCCATTAGTTTCTAAAAGAGTTTCTAAACCTATTTCATGTTGTAACAATTGGCCAAATCCCTATAGAATTCGAAATCAAATAAAGTTTTTTAAAAAGGCCTGCGACGAACAGACCCTTCGAAGGAGACTGTTTCAATTTTTTTTTTTTTTAATTCGTTTGATTACATTGGATCACCACACGTTTATGAATCATGTCTGTTTAATTTAAGATGACTGAAAATAACAATTAATTCGTGGTTATGTGGGGATTTGATCTGTGGAGGATCTTAGAGGTGAAGATGATGAACTTAAGAAATTACGGGTTAAATAAGTATCAGTCTTGTTATAAATCAGAAAACGGGCATCAGCCCAAACGGTTTAAGGACGTGTTTGGTAACCGAGGGGTCGGGAGATCGAGTCTATGGAATGGCTTTTATTTTTTGGAACTCTTTTCATGAAAGGTAGTTTCCTTATTTATTATTAATTATTATTATATATAATTATTAATAACTAGTATTAATTATTATTATGATATTTGTTAGGATTGTTATTATAATTGTTATTATTAGTATTATACTTATTACCATACTTAAAAGTATTATAATCATGGTCATTATTATTATTAAAAGTATTTATAACATTATTATTAATAATCTTATCATTTTAGAACTAGTATTATTATCATTATTAGACTTACTATTAATATTACTATGTAATTACTAAGATCAGCAACATAACTAACTTTAACTGTAAAAATTAATATCATTATGATTACCATTAAGTATTATAATTATTATCAATTTTATCACTACTAATATTATTTATTATAACTATCATTATTAATAAACAAATATATATGTTAAAAATATATTTAATACATAGGACATAACAAAAAGTAATAACAAAATGATTATATGAAATATATATATTGTACGGTCACAATTATGTATATTAATAAATATACAAATGTTATAGGTTCGTGAATCCGAGGCCAACCTTATAATTGATCAATGGTGTTATATGTATTTTTACTACAAAATACAGTATGGTGAGTATATAGTCCCACTTTTAAACTCTAAATATTTCGGGATGAGAATACATGTATTTTATGTTTTACGACATGGACACAAGTAACTGAAAAATATATTCTACGTTGAGTTGTACCACTGGCATACTTCCCTGTAGCTTAGTAACTATTATTTACAGCGGTATTGTAAACGCGAATCCTGTTGATAGATCTATCGGGCCTGACAACCCCAACCGGACTGGACGACCAGTATTCAACGGTTGCACAGTACTTCGTTTCGTGACTACACTTGGTACGGTGTAGTAAGATTTCATAATAAAGGGAATATGCGACGTGATTAAATGTTAAGTATGGTTACCAAGTGCTCAACCACTTAGAATATTTTTATTAAAATGTTTAACTATATGAAATCTTGTGGTCCATAGTTATAACGCTGCTAGCATCAAACCTATATATCTCACCAACTTTATGTTGACATTTTAAAGCATGTTATTCTCAGGTACAAGTTGAGTCTTCCGCTGTGCATTTACTCATGATAAGGACATTACTTGGAGTCGATCATCGCAATGGAACTAAATGTTGAAGATTTCGTCCAGGGGATAAGGACGGGTCTTCACAGGTGGTATCAGAGCGGTGGTCTTAGTGAACCAGGTCTTGCATTAGTGTGTCTAACTAGTAGCTGTTAGGATACATTAATGAGTCTGGACTTTGACCGTGTCTACCTGTCAAAAAGTTTTGCTTATCATTTCTAGTCGTAAATTATTTGCTTATTATCCTTAGGGAATTGCCTGCTTATCATTCATAAGTCTAGACACGTCTTACTGCATTTAGTGCATCGATAGTGTATAGACAAAATTCATATCTTAGCATATCTGTTACTTTGGACTTTAGTTGACATCTTTTCAAAGATTCTCCGTAATTTACGGGATTTTGGTATTATATATACATATGTAAAGTATGTATAGAAGAGTACCAAATCTAACTTCTATAATCTATTTCATACCAAAAATTCATTTTTCCGATTATACAAGATGGATTCCGCATCTAGTTCGAATTCCTCAGATTATGACGGCTATGCCGATATGGATTTTCATTCAAGCTCCGAAGGCAGCATCACCGGAATGGATCAACCAATCTCCCATCATCTATTCTGGATGAATTGGGGGTGGGTTCGTAATATACTAAGTCACTGGAGACATGAAGAGGGTGATCCCTTCCATCCACCAAATTGCCCTCTTGGCGATGAACCTGAAGCACTTACCGGCGAACCTGTTCGAAAAACCATTTTCTCTCTCATTTCTAGAGTATCTCGTCACGATTATATACTATCCCATATTTCAGATCTTGTTCATTCGCTCACTCCAACCACCAATCATCCCGGTGTACTAGCAGAAGTTAACGAACTTCGCGCTCGCGTGACGGCTTTGGAGAATATGGTGCGAAGGTTACAAACACCAGCAGCAGCACCAGCAGCATAATCCGTACCACCATCATCAACACCGACAGTACCCATATCACCCTCAACCACAACCGCGTCGTAAACCTCAACATCACAATTTGTACCTCGGATATCAACATCACACACCTCAATATCACTATCTGTACTTCGAGTATGATCTTCGTTTTACATATCATTCTATATCGATTATCTTCGCTTTACTTATCGTTCTATCTCATTTATCTTCGTTCGACATGGTAATTATGTAATCTTTAATGTTTTAGAGATCCTGTAATCAAGTATTAACGATAAATCAAAAAAAAAAAAAAATTTAATATCTTATTGACTCATTAGATCCATGATTACATCCGAAGAAAATATATATACAAGTATATTTTCATAAAGATTGTAATTAAAAATTCTTTCGTACAAACTGTTAATGATGAAAATATTTTAACGGGTAGGTAGTACCCGAGGAATATTTAGATCTCACATTAATAAGTTACAGTGTATATTCTTCGAATCTGATTCAACGGTTATTTGCTATCTCACCTACAATCACCGATATACGTATCTGTTCACCCCAGATTTACCATTTCCATTTCAATTTCAAATTTGGATTTTTATCTATCAGAATCCAACAAGTGGCATAAAGAAGAAACATTGGACAAATTAAAAATTGTTAGAAACACACGAATTAACTAATTGAAATCTGTTAAGGATTCCACGCTAACTGTTCCTAGTTAACTGTTCCCAGCTAACTGTTAATTCCGTATTACATTTTATCGCAATTTAGTTTATTGTCATTTAAGTTCTGTTATTTATTTTACGCACTTTAAATAACGGGACACGTATACAAGGTTTCGACCTATCATATCGACCCATCTATATATATATTTCGGAACAACCATAGACACTCTATATGTGAATGTTGGAGTTGGCTATACAGGGTTGAGGTTGATTCCAAAATATATATATACTTTGAGTTGTGATCGACACTGAGACTGGTACACGGGTCACGATACGTATTAGTTAATTCAAATATTATATATTTAATTTATATATGAATATATTGGATCATTGTACAATCGGACTATTGGACTGCTAACTTTGGACAAGTAAAATGAATTAAAATATTGATTATAACATATGAAACTAAACTAATCTTCAAGTTTGCCACTTGATTTCATCTTAAACCTCATTCGTATCTTGACGATTACAATCCGCGTTCAAACCTATCATGATTCTTAAAAACACCCGACTGAGAAGTTGAACCAGCCGCACCTCGTCTACGGAAGAAAGATTTATGCATACAGTTATGCACCTGAAAAATTTTCGAAACCGAAGTTATAGTTAAAACGTATCCGCGTCGAATTCCCTATCATTCATTAGCAAAAACAACCTTGCAATTCCTTTTCAAAGTAACTAAATTTTGTTACAGCTCCAGCAAGATAGCTTCAACTTTTCAGTGAGACTAGTCTTATTATAACCTCGAAATATATACGTTGTCCTTTCACCATCGTTACCGGGGAATCTTTTATATTCCCCCATACTACCATAAGCGTTTAATCATCTAAAAACACAATTCGTCCGAAAACACCTCGGATTGATAATCGACGATTCAGATATGGCTGCATTAAATGCAGAGGAAACAGTAAAATTGAAGATGGCCTAAATGGCTTAAAGTTGATGATAAAGAAGGGAGTGTTGGGAACGCTCGATAGAAAAATTTGGTACTGAAAAATGGATTGAGCTAACCGTGAAGGAAACAAAGAACAAATACAAGGACTGAATCTGCTTTCAAAGAATTCAAACGATTCAGTGTCTGCTGAAACCGTTAGTAAGAACCCTACTCTTTATTCTAAACCTTTCCCGGATGATATTCTTCATCATCATTTTATCTTAGATATTATAAGATATCTTCATATCTTCCGTTATACATATTCTCCATATTTCTGGAGATATTTTCACAACTACCTTTATCTGAAAACATTTACCATTCCGTAACATCTGCGTTACAACATAAAAGAAACTGTGTTAGTTTCTAAGTTCTAAAATCTTCGAGTTTAAATATGAATGTTTTGAAGTAGTGTTGGAAACTGATGCATGAATTAGTATAATATAATGAAACTTGATCAACTTCATTATATTACAGTAAGTCATGTTAAGTTCCTAATAGAATGTGATGATTCACAGTACCATCATCATGTGCCATGTTACACGGCTCTTACATTCTATCTAATCCCCAAACGTAATAGGAGCATATCGTTTTGATAGTCCGATCTTTTCCAGGATATTCTGGTAATTGGACAAATCAAAACCGTGCCATTACCATTTCTTTCTAAGAGCATTAGCTATGTTCATACCTACGAATTTCGGATCATTACTCGCTTGACCCGAGGACGGGAAGAAGAAACAAAAGGACAAAGCCCCAAAATAGAAATTGGAGTATAGATCACAACAAATAGGAAAAAGTATTAACTATGGATGACAATGATTATAGAAAACAGAAACAAGAGTATTGAAGTGTAAGGGGAGATAATAAACTCAACAACCACCCAGGATTTACAAACCGTGTATATCAATGCCGATAGCAATATAGATACACGGGAGAACTAGAAAACACTATCAACGCAAGAGTATAGTAGAAGATATGGGATAGGGAAATAAGGAAACGAAGGGGGTGGTTTTTATAGTAAAATATCCGACAAAGAAATCAAAACTGATTTTGCCGCATTAACTCAAAGAAGATCTTGATCACCGAAGAACCAAATCTTATTACGTAAGATTTTTCTTAAATCCCTTAAATCCCGAAAATCAATCATAACCACGTCATCGGTTAAAACAATTCCATATTCACTCATTTCATTCTTTTGTGATAGCTTCACTCGTGTGCTTCACATAATCGAATCGTTTTATCTATATCTTCCAATAATGATAAAACTCTATTATTACCTCATATTCGTCATGAAAACATTCCTATTGTTATTTATGACAACCTCTACCAAATTTCGGGGACGAAATTTCCTTAACGGGTGGGTACTGTAACGACCCGGAAATTTCCGACCAAATCTAAACCTTAAACTCTATACGTTTCCGACACGATAAGCAAAAACCTGTAATATTGAATCTAGAAAGTTTGAAATCTATATTGGGATGACTAGTTACTCATTTGACCAGTTCCGACGATTCACGAACAATTATGTGTAAATAGATATACATATGTGTGACTATTAAAATTAAGATTTTGTTTGTAGACTCTTTATCTGCCATTAATGAACAACAGTGTTATCATTACTAAACATAAATAGAAAACTTGATACAATTGATTTGTTAATTTTTTTTTTACTTATTAATAATAATATTAAAATAACTATAATTACTAATTAATAGTAAAATTATAATTATTATTATTAATTTTTTTTAACAATTATCATTTTCATTTATAATCCTATTTATCAATATTTTTATTACCTTTAACATCATTCTTATTATTATTAGTATTATTTTTATTATTATTTTTAGCATTATTAGGAGTATTGTTGTTACTAATTTTATTTATTATTTATTATTTCTATTACTAATATTAATATTATATACATATAATTATTAAATGTTCAACTATATATATATAAAGATAGACACATACGGATATATATTACATAAATACGCGGATATATATATATATATATATATATATATATATATATATATATATATATATATATATATATATATATATATATATATATATAGATTCACAATTTAGGAGAATCAGAATTCGTTTTATTTTGATTATTTTTTTTATTAAAATTATTAATGATTGAATTAAAATAACATATAAATGATATATATTCTATTATATAAATAAAAAAAAAATTGTTAAAGAAAACTTTATTTATAAATATCAAATACTGATATATCATGTCACGATCATCTATTTTTTTTTCCAACCTACTGCTCGTCCGTGATTTTTTTTTGTCTGCTTGAGAGTAATCGAGAATCCCTTTGGCTATTTAATCAGTCCTTTACAGTAGTATTAACAGATATAGTGGATTCAAGATAAACTGAATTGTATATTTTTTTTTTTACTCGACACCCCTGTTCCTACTCCTTTTTATCAAAACCAAGAAATCGATTGAATTTTTCAAAATCTAAAATTTGCAGAAGTAATCTAAATCATATCGTGTTACTTTCTGTAAAATCTCAACATCTAATTCATTATATTCAACTCGAATTTTGAAAGTCAAGGTGAATATTCAAAAGGTCAAACGAGGTGATTCATAGTGAAATTCGAACTTGTTTAAAAGTTATGAGTTAAATGGATGATTCCATTAGTTTCTAAAAGAGTTTCTAAACCTATTTCATGTTGTAACAATTGGCCAAATCCCTATAGAATTCGAAATCAAATAAATTTTTTTAAAAAGGCCTGCGACGAACAGACCCTTCGAAGGAGACTGTTTCAATTTTTTTTTTTAATTCGTTTGATTACATTGGATCACCACACGTTTATGAATCATGTCTGTTTAATTTAAGATGACTGAAAATAACAATTAATTCGTGGTTATGTGGGGATTTGATCTGTGGAGGATCTTAGAGGTGAAGATGATGAACTTAAGAAATTACGGGTTAAATAAGTATCAGTCTTGTTATAAATCAGAAAACGGGCATCAGCCCAAACGGTTTAAGGACGTGTTTGGTAACCGAGGGGTCGGGAGATCGAGTCTATGGAATGGCTTTTATTTTTTGGAACTCTTTTCATGAAAGGTAGTTTCCTTATTTATTATTAATTATTATTATATATAATTATTAATAACTAGTATTAATTATTATTATGATATTTGTTAGGATTGTTATTATAATTGTTATTATTAGTATTATACTTATTACCATACTTAAAAGTATTATAATCATGGTCATTATTATTATTAAAAGTATTTATAACATTATTATTAATAATCTTATCATTTTAGAACTAGTATTATTATCATTATTAGACTTACTATTAATATTACTATGTAATTACTAAGATCAGCAACATAACTAACTTTAACTGTAAAAATTAATATCATTATGATTACCATTAAGTATTATAATTATTATCAATTTTATCACTACTAATATTATTTATTATAACTATCATTATTAATAAACAAATATATATGTTAAAAATATATTTAATACATAGGACATAACAAAAAGTAATAACAAAATGATTATATGAAATATATATATTGTACGGTCACAATTATGTATATTAATAAATATACAAATGTTATAGGTTCGTGAATCCGAGGCCAACCTTATAATTGATCAATGGTGTTATATGTATTTTTACTACAAAATACAGTATGGTTAGTATATAGTCCCACTTTTAAACTCTAAATATTTCGGGATGAGAATACATGTATTTTATGTTTTACGACATGGACACAAGTAACTGAAAAATATATTCTACGTTGAGTTGTACCACTGGCATACTTCCCTGTAGCTTGGTAACTATTATTTACAGCAGTATTGTAAACGCGAATCCTGTTGATAGATCTATCGGGCCTGACAACCCCAACCGGACTGGACGACCAGTATTCAACGGTTGCACAGTACTTCGTTTCGTGACTACACTTGGTACGGTGTAGTAAGATTTCATAATAAAGGGAATATGCGACGTGATTAAATGTTAAGTATGGTTACCAAGTGCTCAACCACTTAGAATATTTTTATTAAAATGTTTAACTATATGAAATCTTGTGGTCCATAGTTATAACGCTGCTAGCATCAAACCTATATATCTCACCAACTTTATGTTGACATTTTAAAGCATGTTATTCTCAGGTACAAGTTGAGTCTTCCGCTGTGCATTTACTCATGATAAGGACATTACTTGGAGTCGATCATCGCAATGGAACTAAATGTTGAAGATTTCGTCCAGGGGATAAGGACGGGTCTTCACACATTGACGCCGTTGGATAGTAAATTTTTACTCGAATTAGCAAACGGTAAATTAATTTCAGCAGATAATATATGCCGAAATCGAGAAATTAAACTGGGTAGCGAAATATTTAAGATTGATTTGATACCAGTAGAGTTAGGGAGTTTTGATGTAATAGTTGGCATGGACTGGCTGAAGAAGGTGAAAGCAGAGATCGTATGTTATAAAAATGCAATTCGCATTGTACGAGAAGAAGGAGAACCCTTAATGGTGTACGGAGAAAAGGGCAACATGAAGCTACATATTATTAGTAATTTGAAGGCACAAAAACTAATAAGAAAAGGTTGCTATGCTGTTCTAGCACACGTCGAGAAAGTACAAACTGAAGAAAAGAGCATCAATGATGTTCCCGTCGCAAAAGAATTTCCCGATGTATTTCTGAAAGAATTACCGGGACTACCTCCACATCGATCTGTTGAATTTCAAATAGATCTTGTACCAGGAGCTGCACCAATAGCTCGTGCTCCTTATAGACTCGCACCCAGCGAGATGAAAGAACTGCAAAGCCAACTGCAAGAACTATTAGAACGTGGTTTCATTCAGCCAAGCACATCACCATGGGGAGCTCCTGTTTTGTTTCTCAAGAAGAAGGATGGTACATTTAGGTTGTGTATTGACTACAGAGAGTTGAACAAACTTACCATCAAAAACCGTTATCCACTGCTGAGAATTGACGACTTATTTGATCAACTACAAGGCTCGTCGATTTATTCGAAGATCGATTTACGTTTTGGATATCATCAAATGCGAGTAAAGGAGGATGATATTCCAAAAACTGCTTTTAGGACGCGTTATGGTCATTACGAGTTTATGGTTATGCCGTTTGGATTGACTAACGCACCAGCTGTGTTCATGGACCTTATGAACCGAGTGTGTGGGCTATATCTTGACAAGTTTGTCATTGTTTTCATCGATGACATACTTATTTACTCAAAGAATGATCAAGAGCACGAAGAACATTTGAGAAAAGTGCTAGAAGTATTGAGGAAAGAAAAATTGTACGCTAAGTTTTCAAAGTGTGCATTTTGGTTGGAAGAAGTTCAATTCCTCGGTCACATAGTGAACAAAGAAGGTATCCAGGTGGACCCAGCAAAGATCAAAGCCGTTGAAAAGTGGGAAACCCCAAAAATTCCGAAGCATATACGTCAATTTTTAGGATTGGCTGGTTACTACAGAAGATTCATCTAAGATTTCTCCAAAATAGCAAAACCCTTGACTGCATTAACGCATAAAGGGAAGAAATTTGAATGGAAGGATGAACAAGAGAAGGCGTTTCAATTATTGAAGAAAAAGCTAACTACGGCACCTATATTGTCATTGCCTGAAGGGAATGATGATTTTGTGATTTATTATGACGCATCAAAGCAAGGTCTCGGTTGTGTATTAATGCAACGGACGAAGGTGATTGCTTATGCGTCTAGACAATTGAAGATTTACGAGCAAAATTATACGATGCATGATTTGGAATTAGGCGCAGTTGTTTTTTCATTAAAGACTTGGAGGCACAACTTATATGAGGTCAAAAGTATTATATATACCGACCACAAAAGTCTTCAATACATATTTAATCAGAAACAACTGAATATGAGGCAGAGTAGGTGGATTGAATTGTTGAATGATTACGACTTTGAGATTCATTACCACCCGGGGAAGGCAAATGTGGTAGCCGACGCCTTGAGCAGAAAGGACAGAGAACCCATTCGAGTAAAATCTATGAATATAATGATTCACAATAACCTTACTACTCAAATAAAGGAGGCGCAACAAGGAGTTTTAAAAGAGGGAAATTTAAAGGATGAAATACCCAAAGGATCGGAGAAGCATCTTAATATTCAGAAAGACGGAACCCGGTATAGGGTTGAAAGAATTTGGGTACCAAAATTTGGAGATATGAGAGAAATGGTACTTAGAGAAGCTCATAAAACCAGATACTCAATACATCCTGGAAAGGGGAAGATGTACAAGGATCTTAAGAAACATTTTTGGTGGTCGGGTATGAAAGCCAATGTTGCTAAATACGTAGGAGAATGTTTGACGTGTTCTAAGGTCAAAGCTGAGCATCAGAAACCATCAGGTCTACTTCAACAACCCGAAATCCCGAAATGGAAATGGGAAAATATTACCATGGATTTCATCACTAAATTGCCAAGGACTGCAAGTGGTTTTGATACTATTTAGGTAATAGTTGATCGTCTCACCAAATCAGCACACTTCCTGCCAATAAGAGAAGATGACAAGATGGAGAAGTTAGCACGACTGTATTTGAAGGAAGTCATCTCCAGATATGGAATACCAATCTCTATTATCTCTGATAGGGATGGCAGATTTATTTCAAGATTCTGGCAGACATTACAGCAAGCATTGGGAACTCGTCTAGACATGAGTACTGCCTATCATCTACAAACTGATGGGCAGAGTGAAAGGACAATACAAACGCTTGAAGACATGCTACAAGCTTGTGTTATTGATTTCAGAAACAGTTGGGATCGACATCTACCGTTAGCAGAATTTTCCTACAACAACAGCTACCATTCAAGCATTGAGATGGCGCCGTTTGAAGCACTTTATGGTAGAAAGTGCAGGTCTCCAATTTGTTGGAGTGAAGTGGGGGATAGACAGATTACGGGTCCGGAGATAATACAAGAAACTACCGAGAAAATCATCCAAATTCAACAAAGATTGAAAACCGCCCAGAGTCGACAAAAGAGCTACGCGGATAGTAAAAGAAAAGATATAGAGTTTGAAATAGGAGAAATGGTCATGCTTAAGGTTTCACCTTGGAAAGGCGTTGTTCGATTTGGTAAACGGGGGAAACTAAATCCAAGGTACATTGGACCATTCAAGATTATAGATCGTGTCGGACCAGTAGCTTACCAACTGGAGCTACCTCAACAACTCGCGGCTGTACATAACACTTTCCATGTCTCAAATTTGAAGAAATATTTTGCTAAAGAAGATCTCACTATTCTGTTGGACGAAATCTAAATCAATGAAAAACTTCAATTCATTGAAGAACCCGTCGAAATAATGGATCGTGAGGTTAAGAGACTTAAACAAAACAAGATACCGATTGTTAAGGTTCAATGGAATGCTCGTAGAGGACCCGAGTTCACCTGGGAGTGTGAAGATCAGATGAAGAAGAAATACCCGCATTTATTTCCAGAAGATACGTCAACACCTCCAACTGCTTAAAATTTCGGGACGAAATTTATTTAACGGGTAGGTACTGTAGTGACCCAAACTTTTCCATGTTTATATATTTATTAAATGAAATTGTTATTTACATGATTAAGTGTTTCTAACATGTTAAGCAATCAAACTTGTTAAGACTTGATTAATTGAAATAGGTTTCATATAGACAATTGACCACCCAAGTTGACCGGTGATTCACGAACGTTAAAACTTGTAAAAACTATACGATGACATATATATGGTTATATATATATAGTTAACATGATTTTATTATAAGTATGTATCTCATTAGGTATTTTAACAATGAGTTATATACATAAAAATGAGACTATTAATTTAAGAAACTCGAAAACGATATATATAACGATTATCGTTATAACAACGTCTTACTAGGTACATATGAATCATATTAAGATATTGATACACTTGGTTAATTATGTTAAATTATAAGTAAATTTATTATTATGTGTATTAACAATGAAATACATATGTTAAAAAAAAACTACTAACTTAATGATTTCGAAACGAGACATATATGTAACGATTATCGTTGTAACGACATTTAACTGTATATATATCATACTAAGATATATTATATATCATAATATCATGATAATATAACAATTTAACATCTCATTTATTATAATAAATACTGGGTTAACAACATTCAACAAGATCGTTAACCTAAAGGTTTCAAAACAACATTTACATGTAACGACTAACGATGACTTAACGACTCAGTTAAAATGTATATACATGTAGTGTTTTAATATGTATTCATACACTTTTGAAAGACTTCAAGACACTTATCAAAATACTTCTACTTAACAAAAATGCTTACAATTACATCCTCGTTCACTTTCATCAACAATTCTACTCATATGCACCCGTATTCGTACTCGTACAATACACAGCTTTTAGATGTATGTACTATTGGTATATACACTCCAATGATCAGCTCTTAGCAGCCCATGTGAGTCACCTAACATATGTGGGAACCATCATTTGGCAACTAGCATAAAATATCTCATAAAATTACAAAAATATGAGTAATCATTCATGACTTATTTACATGAAAACAAAATTACATATCCATTATATCTAATCCATACACCAACGACCAAAAACACCTACAAACACTTTCATTCTTCAATTTTCTTCATCTAATTGATCTCTCTCAAGTTCTATCTTCAAGTTCTAAGTGTTCTTCATAAATTCCAAAAGTTCTAGTTTCATAAAATCAAGAATACTTCCAAGATTGCAAGTTTACTTCCAAGTTTTCTAAATCCATTCCAAGTAATCATCCAAGATCAAGAAACCTTTGTTACTTACAGTAGGTTATCTTTCTAATACAAGGTAATAATCATATTCAAACTTTAATTCAATTTCTATAACTATAACAATCTTATTTCGAGTGGAAATCTTACTTGAAATTGTTTTCGTGTCATGATTCTGCTTCAAGAACTTTCAAGCCATCCAAGGATCCTTTGAAGCTAGATCTATTTTTCTCATTTCCAGTAGGTTTATCCAAGGAACTTGAGGTAGTAATGATGTTCATAACATCATTCGATTCATACATATAAAGCTATCTTATTCGAAGGTTTAAACTTGTAATCACTAGAACATAGTTTAGTTAATTCTAAACTTGTTCGCAAATAAAAGTTAATCCTTCTAAGCATGTTTATTCTCAGGTGAATATTAAGAGCTTCTGCTATTGCATACTAAAATAAGGACAAGATTTGGAGTCCATGTTTGTATGATATTGTGTAAAAACTGCATTCAAGAAACTGATTTCGATGTAACATATTTGTATTGTAAACCATTATGTACTGGTCGTGTGTAAACAGGATATTTTAGATTATCATTATTTAATAATCTACGTAAAGCTTTTTAAACTTTTATTTATGAGATAAAGGTTATGGTTTGTTTTAAAAATGAATGCAGTCTTTGAAAAACGTCTCATATAGAGGTCAAAACCTCGCAACGAAATCAATTAATATGGAACGTTTTTAATCAATAAGAACGGGACATTTCATCCCGATGACGTTGGGTGAATTTGATATTGTTGTTGGCATGGATTGGCTCGATTGTTATAGATCCGATATCGTATGCCATGAAAAGTCTATCCGAGTGAAGACTCCTAGTGGGGGAGAGTTAATTATTCATGGTCAGAAACGGAGAAGACTTGTGCCATTATGCACTATTGCACGGGCACGTCGTTTTCTTACTAGCGGTGGTATGGCTTTTCTTGCTTATGTAGTTGATACTCGTGAAGAGCCACCTGTAGTGACCCGAACTTTTCCATGTTTATATATATTAAATGAAATTGTTATTTACATGATTAAGTGTTTCCAACATGTTAAGCAATCAAACTTGTTAAGACTTGATTAATTAAAATAGGTTTCATATAGACAATTGACCACCCAAGTTGACCGGTGATTCACGAATGTTAAAACTTGTAAAAACTATATGATGACATATATATGGATATATATATATAGTTAACATGATATTATGATAAGTAAACATATCATTAAGTATATTAACAATGAACTACATATGTAAAAGCAAGACTACTAACTTAATGATTTTGAAACGAGACATATATGTAACGATTATCGTTGTAACGACATTTAATGTATATATATCATATTAAGAGATATTCATACATAATATTATCATGATAATATAATAATTTAAAATCTCATTTGATATTATAAACATTGGTTTAACAACATTTAACAAGATCGTTAACCTAAAGGCTTCAAAACAACACTTACATGTAACGACTAACGATGACTTAACGACTCAGTTAAAATGTATATACATGTAGTGTTTTAATATGTATTCATACACTTTTGAAAGACTTCAAGACACTTATCAAAATACTTCTACTTAACAAAAATGCTTACAATTACATCCTCGTTCAGTTTCATCAACAATTCTACTTGTATGCACCCGTATTCGTACTCGTACAATACACAGCTTTTAGATGTATGTACTATTGGTATATACACTCCAATTATCAGCTCTTAGCAGCCCATGTGAGTCACCTAACACATGTGGGAACCATCATTTGGCAACTAGCATGAAATATCTCATAAAATTACAAAAATATGAGTAATCATTCATGACTTATTTACATGAAAACAAAATTACATCTCCTTTATATCTAATCCATACACCAACGACCAAAAACACCTACAAACACTTTCATTCTTCAATTTTCTTCATCTAATTGATCTTTCTCAAGTTCTATCTTCAAGTTCTAAGTGTTCTTCATAAATTCTACAAGTTCTAGTTTCATAAAATCAAGAATACTTCCAAGTTTGCTAGCTTACTTCCAATCTTGTAGAGTGATCATCCAACCTCAAGAAATCTTTCTAATTTACAGTAATATATCTTTCTAATACAAGGTAATACTCATATTCAAACTTTGATTCAATTTCTATAACTATAACAATCTTATTTCGAGTGGAAATCTTACTTGAACTTGTTTTTCGTGTCATGATTCTGCTTCAAGAACTTTCAAGCCATCCAAGGATCCTTTGAAGCTAGATCCATTTTTATCATTTCCAGTAGCTTTATCCAGAAAACTTTAGGTAGTAATGATATTCATAACATCATTCGATTCATACATATAAAGCTATCTTATTCGAAGGTTTAAACTTGTAATTATTAGAACATAGTTTAGTTAATTCTAAACTTGTTCGCAAACAAAAGTTAATCCTTATAACTTGACTTTTAAAATCAACTAAACATATGTTCTATATCTATATGATATGCTAACTTAATGATTTAAAACCTGAAAACACGAAGAACACTGTAAAATCGGACATACGCCGTCGTAGTAACACCGCGGGCTGTTTTGGGTTAGTTAATTAAAAACTATGATAAACTTTGATTTAAAAGTTGTTCTTCTAGAAAAATGATTTTTCTTATGAACATGAAACTATATCCAAAAATCATGGTTAAACTCAAAGTGGAAGTTTGTTTTCTAAAATGGTCATCTAGACGTCGTTCTTTCGACTGAAATGACTACCTTTATAAAATTGACTTGTAACTTATATTTCCGACTATAAACCTATACTTTTTCTGTTTAGATTCATAAAATAGAGTTCAATATGAAACCATAGCAATTTGATTCACTCAAAACGGATTTAAAATGAAGAAGTTATGGGTATAACAAGATTGGATAATTTTTCTTGTTGTAGCAACGTGAAAATTGGTAACAAATCTATATTAATCATATCCTAGCTAACTTATATTGTATTATACATGTATTCTAATATATTATGTAATCTTGGGATACCATAGACACGTATGCAAATGTTTTGACATATCATATCGACCCATGTGTATATATTATTTGGAACAACCATAGACACTCTATATGCAGTAATGTGGGAGTTAGCTATACAGGGTTGAGGTTGATTCCAAAAATATATATACTTTGAGTTGTGATCTAGCCTGAGACGTGTATACACTGGGTCGTGGATTGATTCAAGATAATATATATCAATTTTTTTTCTGTACATCTAACTTTGGACAACTAGTTTTAGGTTACTAACGAGGACAGCTGACTTAATGAACTTAAAATATCAAAATGTATTAAAAGTGTTGTAAATATATTTTGAACATACTTTGATATATATGTACATATTTGTTATAGGTTCGTGAATCGACCAGTGGCCAAGTCTTACTTCCCGACGAAGTAAAAATATGTGAAAGTGAGTTATAGTCCCACTTTTAAAATCTAACATTTTTGGGATGAGAATACATGCAGGTTTTATAAATGATTTACAAAATAGACACAAGTACGTGAAACTACATTCTATGGTTGAATTATCAAAATCGAATATGCCCCTTTTTAT
Organism: Rutidosis leptorrhynchoides; assembly: GCF_046630445.1. Classification (NCBI taxonomy): domain Eukaryota; kingdom Viridiplantae; phylum Streptophyta; class Magnoliopsida; order Asterales; family Asteraceae; genus Rutidosis; species Rutidosis leptorrhynchoides. The sequence continues at coordinate 217,236,094 of NC_092336.1, forward strand.
TAAGTCTGGTAATTTAAGAATTAGGGAACGGATACCCTAATTGACGCTAATCCTAAAGATAGATCTATTGGGCCTAACAAAACCCATCTAAAGTACCGGATGCTTTAGTACTTTGAAATTTATATCATATCCGAAGGGTGTCCCGGAATGATGGGGATATTCTTATATATGCATCTTGTTAATGTTGGTTACCAGGTGTTCATCATATGAATGATTTTTATCTCTATGTATGGGATGTATATTGAAATATGAAATCTTGTGGTCTATTGTTACGATTTGATATATATAGGTTAAACTTATAACTCACCAACATTTATGTTGACATTTTAAGCATGTTTATTCTCAGGTGATTATTAAGAGCTTCCGCTGTTGCATACTTAAATAAGGACAAGATTTGGAGTCCATGCTTGTATGATATTGTGTAAAAACTGCATTCAAGAAACTTATTTCGTTGTAACATATTTGTATTGTAAACCATTATGTAATAGTCGTGTGTAAACAGGTTATTTTAGATTATCATTATTTGATAATCTACGTAAAGCTTTTTAAACCTTTATTGATGAAATAAAGGTTATGGTTTTTTTTTAAAATGAATGCAGTCTTTGAAAAACGTCTCATATAGAGGTCAAAACCTCGCAATGAAATCAATTAATATGGAACGTTTTTAATCAATAAGAACGGGACATTTCACCACCCTCCATTCATGAAATTCCTGTTGTTAGTGAATTCGAATATGTTTTTCCGAATGAATTACCGGGTGTTCCGGCGGAAAGACAAGTTGAATTTCGCATTGAGTTGGTTTCGGGGGCTACCCCCATTGCTAAAACTCCTTATTGTTTAGCGCCGAATGAAATGCAAGAGTTGTTGAATCAAACCTAAGAGTTGCTTGAAAAGGGTTTTATCCGACCGAGTGCCTCGCCATAGGGTGCTCCGGTTTTATTCGTGAAGAAGAAGGATAGTAGTATGCAGATGTGCATCGATTATCGGGAGTTGAATAAAGTGATGATAAAGAATTGTTATCCATTGCCTCGGATTGATGATTTATTTGACCAACTCCAAGGTGCAACGTATTACTCTAAGATTGACCTACGGTCCGGCTATCACAAAATGCGGGTTCGTGAGGAAGATATTGAGAAAATGGCCTTTTGAACGCGTTACGGGCATTTTGAGTTTGTAGTTATGCCTTTAGTCTTACGAATTCACCGGCTGCATTCATGGATCTTATGAACCGAGTGTGCCAACTTATGTTGGACAAGTCGGTGATAGTGTTCATTGACGACATACTTGTCTATTCGAAGAGTATGAAGGAACATGAACATCATTTGCGTAGTGTGTTGAAGACATTGCAGAAGGAGAAGTTGTAAGATAAGCTCTCCAAATGTGAATTTTGGCTAAGGGAGGTTTAATTCCTTGGTCATATTGTGAATAAGGATGGTATTCAAGTAGATCCGGGGAAGATAGAGATGGAGAAGAGTTGGGGACGACCAAATACTCCTACTGAGATCTGAAGTTTTCTCGGGTTGGCCGGTTATTATCGTCGGTTTATCCAAGACTTTTCTAAAATCGCTTCTCCATTGACGAAATTGACGAGAAAGAACGCTAAATTTAATTGGAAAAATAAGCAAGAGATCGCTTTCCAATTGTTAAAAGAGAAGTTGTGTCAAGCTCTGGTGTTAGTATTGCCGGAAGGGATGGAGGACATGACGGTTTATTGTGATGCTTCTTTAAATGGGCTCGAGTGTGTTCTAATGCAAAGAGGTAAAGTTATCGCTTACGCCTCTCGACAATTAAAGGAACATGAAACGAGATATCCGACTCATGATCTTGAGTTGGCGGCGGTTGTGCATGCGTTGAAAATTTGGCGCCATTACTTGTATGGTGTTAAGTGTACGATTTATTCGGATCATAAGAGTTTGAAACATCTTTTTGATCAATGAGATTTGAATTATCGTCAACGTAGATGGATGGATGTGGTAAAGGATTATGATTATGAAATCTTATATCATCCGGGCAAGGCGAATGTGGTCGCGGATGCGTTAAATCGGAAGAGTCAACATCCGGCGATACGAGTGGGATCGTTACGCATGATTATTACTAATGATTTTCTTGTGAAGCTTGGTGAGGTTCAAATTGAAGCTTTTGTTAACAACAAGCATGAGGAACGAATCGTGGGGCAAACGGAGTCTATTACCTTAGGCCCGCATGGTTTGTTGTCCTTTCAAGGACGAGTATGGGTACCTAAGATGGGTGGTAATCGACGACACATAAGTCAAAGTATTCCATTCACTCGGGCACGGCGAAAATGTATCTTGATTTAAAGAAAGAGTATTGGTGGCCGGGCATGAAACGTGATGTTGTTAAGTATGTTGAACAATGCGTCACGTGTTTGCAAGTTCAAGCCGAACACCAAAAGCCGTATGGTATGTTACAACCGTTAGAAATCCCGAAATGGAAATGGGAGCACATGATAATGCTAAAAACGAACATATATTTCATAGCATTATTCCTCAAGAAAGACAAGCTTTTAGTTGCAATTGTTCTATTTACAAGTGATATTCGTTTAAATAATAAAAGGTGAAGACAAAAGACAGATTCGACGAATTGAAGACTCAAACGACCAAAAAGCTCAAAAGTACAAAATACAATCAAAGAGGTTCCAATTATTGATAAGAAACGTCTCGAAATTACAAGAGTACAAGATTCAAAACGCAAAGTACAAGATATTAAATTGTACGCAAGGACGTTCGAAAATCCGGAACCGGGACCGGAGTCAACTCTCAACGCTCGACGCAACGGACTAAAAATTACAAGTCAACTATGCACATAAATATAATATAATATTTAAATAATTCTTATAATTATTTAATATATTATATTATTTATAAAACCGTCGGCAGAAGAAAACAAACCAAAAATGAGCCTCCCCAGCTGGCCATGCGATCGCATGGCCTGGAAGGCATAAATCCATGCGATCGCATGAGCCCCAGTTCCAGCCCACATGCCTATAAAAATCGAGCTTTGGTGCACCAAAAATCCATCCATCTTTCTCTTTTCTCATACGTAAAACATATATATATATATATTTATAATTTATATTTTAATTTTAATTATAATTCTAATAATAAGGGTATGTTAGCGAATGTTGTAAGGGTGTAAGTCGAAATTCTGTCCGTGTAACGCTACGCTATTTTTAATCATTGTAAGTTATGTTCAACCTTTTTACATTAATGTCTCGTAGCTAAGTTATTATTATGCTTATTTAAAACGAAGTAATCATGATGTTGGGCTAATTACTAAAATTGGGTAATTGGGCTTTGTACCATAATTGGGGTTTGGACAAAAGAACGACACTTGTGGAAATTAGACTATGGGCTATTAATGGGCTTTATATTTGTTTAACTAAATGATAGTTTGTTAATGTTAATATAAAGATTTACAATTGGGCGTCCCTATAAATTACCATATACACTCAATCGGACACGATGGGCGGGGTATTTATATGTACGAATAATCGTTCATTTAACCGGACACGGGAATGGATTAATAGCCACTAGAATAATTAAAACAGGGGAGAAATTATGTACAAGGACACTTGGTATAATTGATAACAAAATATTAAAACCTTGGGTTACACTCAGTCGACATCCTGGTGTAATTATTAAACAAAGTATTAAAATCTTGTTACAGTTTAAGTCCCCAATTAGTTGGAATATTTAACTTCGGGTATAAGGATAATTTGACGAGGACACTCGCACTTTATATTTATGACTGATGGACTGTTATGGACAAAAACCAGACAGACATATTAAATAATCCAGGACAAAGGACAATTAACCCATGGGCATAAAACTAAAATCAACACGTCAAACATCATGATTACGGAAGTTTAAATAAGCATAATTCTTTTATTTCATATTTAATTTCCTTTATTTTATATTTAATTGCACTTCTAATTATCGCATTTTTATTGTTATTGTATTTAATTGCACTTTTAATTATTGTACTTTTTAATTATCGCAAGTTTATTTTATCGCACTTTCATTTTATGCATTTTCATTATCGTTATTTACTTTACGCTTTAAATTAAGTCTTGTATTTATTTATTATTTTACATTTGGTTTTAACTGCGACTAAAGTTTTAAAATTGACAAACCGGTCATTAAACGGTAAAAACCCCCCTTTATAATAATAATATTACTTATATATATATATTTGTATTTTTATAAAAGTAAACTAATATAGCGTTAAGCTTTGTTTAAAAAGATTCCCCGTGGAACGAACCGGACTTACTAAAAACTACACTACTGTACGATTAGGTACACTGCCTATAAGTGTTGTAGCAAGGTTTAAGTATATCCATTCTATAAATAAATAAATATCTTGTGTAAAATTGTATCGTATTTAATAATATTTCCTTGTAAAAATTAATAGTATTTTATACCCCTCTGCTTTGACATCAAGTATTTTTGGCACCGCTGCCGGGGATTATCTTAAAAGCCGGAAGCGCAACGCTATAAAAAAAAAGATTTTTACTTTTAGTACGCTTTTGTAAAAATACGTTTTAAATATTCAAAAATAAAAAAAAAAGAGAAAAACAAAAATATAAATATTTTTTTTCTTAGAGTTTGGTAAATATTTAAGTTTTATAAAGTTTCTTTATTTCTATTTTTTTTATTTTGTAAAAATATAAGTTTTATTTAATTAATAAATATATTTTATATTTTACAGCAAAAACAGAAAAAAAAAATAAAATAAAATTTTAATCGGCCTGTACTGTAGCAGCCCAACTCTGGCCCGAAACCCTAGCCCATGCGATCGCATGGCTGGGTAACTTAGAACTCATGCGATCGCATTAGCGTATCTGACAGGCCATCATCGTACAGCAATTAATGCGATTAGGGTTTTAATTAATTATTAATTTTATTATTAACCCTAATTAAGTTTTATTATTTAATTAGTTATTAGTTTAAGTTTAATTTGTATTTTTAGTTTAATTAGTTTATTTAAATTGTAAAATTAATAGTTTTATAAAATAAATAATATAAAAATAATATTTTTATAAAAATTGTACTTTTTACAACTTTTTATATATTTTTATATTTTTTTTTCTTTTTAATCGTTTTAGCGTAACTTTTGTATTTTTAGCTCATATTTAGTTTTAATTCATAGTTTTTGCCATAGTTATTTTTACTTCTAGATTTTTAGGCTTTGCCGTAAAATCCCTTAAGTGCTTTTTCTTTAGACTAAGATTTAGGTACTCTAGAATTTTGCGACGCCTTTTTAAGTTTTAGTTTCTTTTTAAGATATTTCCATTTGGGATATAGTTTTTCCTGTAAGCTTTAATATTTTTAGACGACTTTTACCTATGTATCAATTATCATTCCAATTAGTAATCTCAATTTGCGATTATAATTTTAAGTTAGTTGTAGTAATAAGGTTAGGTTAGTCAAGTATTTTTAAGTTTTATAAGTTTCTTTTATTTTTCCGTCACCTTTTATTTTTCAACCATTTTTCTTTTTCGACGAACTCTTTTTCTTTCTTATTTCTCGCTATTCTAGTTTTAGGACATAGATTTTTATTATACTTCTTATCTAAATTTCTTAAAATTATGAAAATTTATTTTGAGTGGTTAAATTGATAGACATCAAAATTTTCTGGTTCGTAGTAATAGTTGGATTTGTACGTGGACCGGGTTATTGGAGCCAAACAGTCCTCAATTATATTGAGACCAAACGAATCCTGCCCCTCTGCTGCATCTTTTGGCTATTCGAAACGTGGGTAAAATCAGAAAAGTCTATTGATTGGATAACTTATTATAATTTTTCTTTCCTTTTTAAAACTAATAGGATATTCAGTGAATGCACCGAGCAAGACGATCACCACCTTTTGTACGTTCACCACCTGTAACTAGATCAAGACATTTAGCAAATATAACCGCCGTTGATTTTTCTTTAGAATCGTCATCCAGTCGACCAAGTACTTCAGTTCAAATTTCCGATAATCCATTTTTTGAACCCGACCTCACAATTGAGAATCCGGAGAATATTCAGGAACGGTTCGTAGATCCTGAACCACTAAACTTTCCCCCGGAACCACCAATCATTCAAACAGAGATTGTTGAGGAACGAACCATTAAATCAGAATCCTCTAGTGATTCCGATTCAACAAATTCAATTATGGAGAATCTGGAACCTTTAAGTATGGAAGACCGAATGAGAGCTAAACGCACTGGCCAAGGTCACGCAATTACTCATCCAGACATTAATGCGCCAGATTATGAAATCAAAGGACAAATTCTACACATGGTGACTAATCAATGCCAATTTAGTGGTGCGCCGAAGGAAGATCCAAATGAACATCTACGTACCTTTAATAGGATCTGCACACTATTTAAAATCCGAGAAGTGGAGGATGAACAGATATATCTCATGTTATTTCCCTGGACTTTAAAGGGAGAAGCCAAAGATTGGTTGGAATCATTACCTGAAGGGGCGATTGATACATGGGATGTTTTAGTTGACAAATTTCTTAAACAATTCTTTCCTGCATCTAAAGCCGTAAGACTTCAAGCAGAAATTGTTACATTTACACAGAAGCCAAATGAAACTCTATATGAGGCATGGACAAGATATGGAAAGTTGTTAAGAGGATGTCCGCAACATGGTTTAGACACCTGTCAAATAGTACAAATATTCTACCAAGGATGCGACATCACTACAAGGAAAGACATAGATATAGCAGCTGGTGGTTCTATTATGAAGAAAACTGAAACTGATGCTTACAAAATTATTGATAACACTGCTTCCCACTCACATGAGTGGCACCAAGAAAAAGATATCATTAGATCATCTAAAGCAGCTAGAGCCGATTCTAGCCATGACTTAGATTCCATTTCCGCAAAGATAGATGCTGTGGAGAGACGAATGGAAAAGATGACTAAAGATATTCACTCAATACGAATTAGTTGTGAGCAGTGTGGAGGACCACATTTGACAAAAGATTGTCTCAGTATTGAATTAACAATGGAACAAAGAGAGAATATTTCATACATAAACCAAAGGCCTGGAAATAATTATCAGAATAATTATCAACCGCCAAGACCGATTTACAATCAAAACCAGAATTATAACCTAAATATTCCATACAACAACCAATAAGGTCCTAGCAATCAACAAGTATCCAATAATAATTACAATCAGCAAAGACCGAATTTTCAAAACAAACCACCACAACAAACCGATGATAAAAAGCCGAATTTAGAAGATATGATGACGAAGCTAGTTGAAACTCAAACGCAGTTTTTCACATCTCAGAAACAAACTAATGAACAAAATGCTCAAGCATTTAGAAATCAACAAGCTTCTATTCAAAATCTGGAACAAGAAGTAAGTAACCTAGTAAGGTTAATAGGTGAAAGAAAACCGGGAAGTCTACCTAGTGATACAAATGCTAACCCCCGGAATGAAACAGCTAAAGCCATTACCACAAGAAGTGGTACAACACTTAAACCACCGGAAATACCTGTAACTTCTGATGAAACTATTCCTACTCCACAAGAACCACAACCTGATCAAGATAAGGAAAAAGAACCGGTAGTTGAAAAGGTTAATGAAGATAACACAGTTAAAGCTAAACCTTATGTTAAACCATACCAACCACCACTTCCTTACCCGAGTAAAATGAAGAAAGAGAAACTTGAAGCCGAGCAATCCAAATTTTTGGATATGTTTAAACAGATAAATGTAAATCTTCCTTTCATTGATGTGATTTCAGGAATGCCTAGATATGCTAAATTCTTGAAAGATCTAATCTCAAATAGAAAGAAAATGGAAGAACTCTCGGCTGTTACTATGAATGCTAATTGTTCAGCAGTGATGTTGAATAAGATACCAGAAAAACTATCTGATCCAGGAAGTTTCACAATTCCATGTTTTCTGGGTAGTCTTAGTTCAATAGAAGCATTGGCAGACTTAGGTGCTAGTATAAATTTAATGCCGTATTCCCTATACGCTAAACTAGACCTTGGAGAATTAAAACCAACCAGAATAAGCATACAACTAGCCGATAGATCAATAAAATATCCTAGAGGGATAATGGAGAACATGCTAGTTAAAGTTGGTACTTTAGTATTTCCAGTAGATTTTGTTGTTCTGGACATGGAAGAAGATTCTCAAGTTCCTCTCATATTAGGAAGACCATTCTTAAACACAGCTAAAGCAATGATAGACGTGTTCGGTAAGAAACTGACCCTAAGTATAGAGGATGAGAGTGTTACCTTTTCAGTTGATAGAGCAATGCAACAACCACAATCTGCAGATGATACATGTTATTATATTCAAACTATAGATGCACATGCAGAATTATTAGAAGAATTTCCAGAATTACAAGGAACAGGAGAATGTTCTTTAGCAGAAGGTAATGAACCAATTGATGAAGCTGAAATGTTAGCTACACTTATAGCTAATGGATATGAACCAACAACAGAAGAAATTCAAATGCTAAAAGAAGAAGACAGATATCGATATAAATCATCGATAGAAGAACCACCGAAATTAGAGTTAAAGCCACTTCCAAAGCATTTGGAATACGCTTATTTACATGGTGAATCTGAATTACCTGTAATAATATCGTCTTCTCTTACTGAAAATGAGAAATCACAACTCATTTCTGTGTTAAAAGCTCATAAACCAGCCATTGCATGGAAGATTCATGATATTAAAGGAATAAGTCCTTCGTATTGCACACATAAAATCCTTATGGAAGAAGGTCATAAAACGTATGTGCAACGCCAACGAAGACTAAATCCAAATATGCAAGATGTAGTTAAGAAAGAGATTATTAAACTGCTAGATGCAGGTCTAATTTATCCAATCTCTGATAGTCCATGGGTAAGCCCAGTTCAATGCGTACCTAAGAAGGGTGGCATGACTGTCATTATAAATGAGAAAAATGAGCTTATTCCTACTAGAACCGTAACAGGATGGCGTGTATGTATTGATTATAGAAAATTAAATGACGCCACCAGAAAAGATCACTTTCCCTTACCTTTCATAGATCAAATGTTGGAAAGATTAGCCGGATATAGTTACTATTGTTTTCTAGATGGATTTTTCGGATATTTTCAAATTCCAATAGCACCCGAAGATCAAGAGAAAACCACATTCATGGGACCTTATGGTACTTTTGCTTACAAACGCATGCCATTTGGACTTTGCAACGCCCCTGCAACCTTTCAAAGGTGTATGATGGCGATTTTTCACGACATGATAGAAGAATGCATGGAAGTTTTCATGGATGACTTTTCAGTCTTCGGTGATACATTTGAATCATGTCTAGTTAATCTGGAACGAATGCTTCTTAGATGCGAACAATCAAATCTAGTACTTAATTGGGAGAAATGCCATTTCATGGTTAAAGAAGGCATCGTTCTTGGACATAAAATTTCAAAAGAAGGAATTGAAGTGGATAGAGCTAAAGTAGATGTAATTGCTAAACTTCCACATCCCACCAATGTTAGAGGAGTTAGGAGTTTTCTAGGGCATGCCGGTTTTTACCGACGTTTCATAAAAGATTTTTCTAAAATTGCCACTCCTATGAATAAACTCCTAGAAAAGGATGCTCCATTCATCTTTTCAGATGAGTGTATCAAATCTTTTAATATTCTTAAAGAGAAACTCACTAATGCACCGATCATGATAACACCAAATTGGAATCTACCATTTGAACTAATGTGCGATGCAAGTGATTTTGCAATGGGAGCCGTTTTAGGACAAAGGATTGAAAAACGATTTCAACCTATATATTATGCTAGTAAGACATTACAAGGAGCACAAACGAACTATACAGCTACTGAAAAATAACTCCTTGCTATTGTCTTTGCTTTTGACAAATTTCGATCATATCTCGTTCTAGCAAAAACGGTGGTCTATACCGACCATTCTGCTCTTAGATACCTATTTTCAAAACAAGATGCTAAACCAAGATTAATCCGTTGGATCTTACTCTTACAAGAGTTTGATATTGAAATCCGAGATAAAAGAGGAGCATAAAATCTCGCCGCTGATCATCTTTCTCGTCTTGAAAATCCCGAATTAGAAGTTCTAAATGAATCAGCCATACAAGACAACTTTCCTGATGAATATCTATTGAAGATAGATTATAAAGAAATCCCATGGTTTGCAGACTATGCAAATTATTTAGTATGTGGATTCCTTGAAAAAGGATTATCGTACCAAAGACGAAAGAAATTCTTCAGTGATATAAAACACTATTTCTGGGAAGATCCACATCTGTTTAAAATTTGTCCCGATGGAATAATACGCCGATGTGTATTTGGAGATGAAGCTAGTAAAATATTAAACCATTGTCACACAGGACCAACAGGAGGGCATTATGGGCCTCAACTAACAGCAAGAAAAGTTTATGATGCTGGATTCTATTGGCCTACAATTTACAAAGATGCACACCTTCTTTGCAAATCCTGTGATGCTTGTCAAAGGGCCGGAAAAATAAGTCAACGTGATGAAATGCCACAAAATGTCATCCAAGTATGTGAAGTATTTGACATTTGGGGTATTGACTTTATGGGTCCATTTCCAAAATCTCATAATAATCTATATATACTCATAGCCATTGATTATGTATCTAAATGGGAGGAAGCACAAGCTCTCCCAACTAACGATGCACGAGTTGTAGTCAACTTTTTAAAACGTCTTTTTGCAAGGTTTGGAAAACCGAAAGCTTTAATAAGTGATCGGGGTACTCATTTCTGTAATAATCAACTTGAGAAAGTTCTTAAAAGATATGGAGTAACTCATAAAATCTCCACCGCATATCATCCACAAACAAGTGGACAAGTTGAAAATACCAACCGAGCTTTAAAACGTATTCTAGAGAAAACCGTAGGATCAAATCCAAAGGAATGGTCCATTAAATTGGAGGATGCACTCTGGGCTTTTAGAACAGCCTACAAAACTCCAATTGGAACCACATCTTTTAGACTTGTTTATGGAAAAGCATGTCATCTTCCAGTAGAAATTGAACACAAAGCATTTTGGGCTTTGAAATCATGTAATCTTGATTTACATGAAGCCGGACGTCTACGATTAAGTCAACTAAACGAATTAGAAGAAATAAGACATGAAGCATACGAAAATTCGTTAATCTATAAAGAAAGAACGAAGAAATGGCATGATAAAAGAATCAGAAGTTCAAAAGAATTTAAAGAAGGAGACAGAGTTCTTCTTTTCAATTCACGATTCAAGCTATTTCCTGGAAAATTGAAATCAAGATGGTCTGGACCATTCATAGTCAAAAGAGTTTTCCCATACGGAACGATAGAATTAATAAATTCAAATGGGATTGAATTTAAAGTTAATGGTCACAGAGTTAAACATTACATACATGGTCCGATGGAAGTCGACAACGAAGTTAATCACAATTTCGACACCACAGCTAACTAAGTGTGGGGAGAATCAAGTCTTTAAAGGATAATATGTATTTCTGTTAGAGTTAGATTGTCTGTTTTCGTGTAGTTCTCGAAAATGGAACCCGAATGGTCTTTCCCTAGCAGACCCTAAAGAACTAGTCTTCTCCCCCCATTCTGAATTTTTATTTTTTTTAGGTTTTTACGAAATGAAGACTGCATGTGAACTAAACTATGGTCTAATGCTACACGCTTTGATCACTAAACATAATAATGACATACTACCAAGTGAATTAGTATCAGTAATCAGAGAAAGAATGGACGGAGTTAGAAAAGAATCCAGATGCGAAGATAATAAATTACAATTTGGTAAAGGAAAATCAAAATCCGCAGCGAAAAGAAGGGCACGACACCTAGAAAGATGTCACAAATGCGGAAAATGGTCACATGGAGGTAAATGTTCAAATAATCAAACCTATTCAAATACCAAATTTGTTACTTTATGCAGAGACGGACCGTTCATATGTTTAGAAGAAAAGACACTGAATGCTCGAGGTTACGCCTATGTAGCCATGGAAAACCAATTAAACCGACTATCTTATGAATGGGATAGATCATATAACTAAGAAATCTATTTCACAGGTATGTCTATACAGTTTTTATTTTTATTTTTATTTTTAACCTTTTGATAATAAACGCTAATTTGTTCGCTAAAAAGTATTAAATTGGTATTGAATAAAATTAGGTTTGGCGACCGAAATTATTGATATCATTCAAAAATTTATTACATCACTGCGAAATTTAACGTTTATTTTTAAGGTATAAATATCTTTAATCAATCAACCCAAAATATTTCAAAAATTCGTCATGAGTTAAATTAGGTCTTGGAACCAAAATTACTTTACCGAAAAGAGGGGCGCATATTTTTGATAATATTTGATTGATTAAAGTGGGATAAAAAGCCAAAAAGATTTTTAATTTTATTTTTACCATGTTTTTAAAAATTAATATTTAAATCTTAAATTAATATTCTAAACTTTGTAAAAACAATATTTAAAAAAATATATATATAAATATTTGAAAAATTAATATAAGTTTGGTGTGAATTTATAATGTGAATTTTTAAAATTAAGTTTGGTGTGAATTTATAATGTGAATTTTTAAAATTAAGTTTGGTGTGAATTTTTAATTTTTAAAATATGAATTTTTAATTTTATGCATTTCAAATTTTAAGTTTGGTGTGAATTTTTAATATTAATTTTGAATTTTATATTTAAGTTGTGTGAATTTAAAAACAAAAATTTACTTTATCTCATTAAGTTAAAAATATGATTTTTAAAATTCTTCGTAAGTTGAAGACTAGGTCTTTGAACCGAAATTGCTTTACCCGAGGGAGGGACGAGAACTTTTATTATCATTATTTTTAATCTTATTGAATTAAAGTATGCCAAAAACATTAAAAAACTCCAAAAATCTTTACTTTTAAAAACCGCGCTTTGATTTGACAAATTTTAAAATTTTGTCGAGAGACAGACTAGGACAACGATCCGAAACTCCCTCGATCCTAAAGGAGAACAAAATTTTTAAAATTTAATTAATTATAAGTTTTATAAAGCATAAGGTTTAAAAAAAAAAAAAAAAAAAAACCTGAAAACACTGTAGCCGGCACCCCATGCGATCGCATGGGGTTTGCACTTGGAACCCATGCGATCGCATGGGGACCAAATGCAGGTCAGAAACAAATAACAGCAGCGGGTCTGTTCTTCACCACAACACACACACATACACCCGAAACTCACCTAAAAATTCACCAATTTTCGCCATTTTTCCACCGTAATTCGTCATTTTTCTTGCTCTAATCATGCCTAGATTCTCATTCTTCAGTAAATTGGTAAAAATTACACCCCTAAACTCTATAAATTCCTAGTTTTTGTGATAATTACCAATTTTTTTACCTAATGCAATTTTGTTAATTTCTAGTGTAATTATTGATAAATTGTTAGTATTTTATGCATGTATAACCTAGATTGATGCTATTCAACATGATTTGAAGCCAAAAACTTCAAAATTTTTAGAAATCTAGGGTTTGTGTACTTGAACAATTTGGGGCTTTTTGATATAAACAGGTTATGGCCGATTTTTGTCATGAATTATTGCTAAATTGAGTAGTGTAACATGTTTAGATAGTTAAATGATCCAAACAATGATCCTAAACATGATTTTCGGAGATTAAAGTGGACTTTTTAAGTCCAAAATTCATGAACTTGATTAATTTGATATATTTGCCATTTGAGACTTGTTTAATTATTAATAATGAATATTTTGACATGTTATTTGAGTTAAATGCTTATGAATTTTGTATACATTTTCATATGTGCTTATTTGAAAAGTGTAGAATTGTGAAAAATTGTGAAAATGTGTATAAGTTTAATTTTGATTTAACATGTTATAGTGATTGTTTTAAGTTGTTATTTTGCTAACACTAATGTATATTTGGATGCACAATTTTTGTATTTAATGTGTTTTACAGAGAGCCGATACTGGAGGTTCAGGAGCATCATCATCTAGACGACCAGCACCAGCACAAGAACCACAGCCAGAAATGCAACACGAACAAGAACCACAACAGAAACAACAACAGCCTGATCAGCACATACCTTATTATGATCCAGTACAGTTTGTTGATGAATTCATAGTATTCCCAATGAGGCCGCCAGTAGAATTCCCAACGATTCCTGAGCACACTCTACATCCTAATCTGAGATTTGATAGAAGATGGAGAGATTACGAGACATATCAAAGGAACAAATTCAAATTGGTAATAAAAAATGTAGAGGTGCCAAGGGTAATTGATTGGGCCCCTTTGGAAACGGTCCATCTAGCTGACCGTGTTAGACAGCTTTTAGTTCAAAGGTATGGCAGTTCTTCTTTTACAGATTGGGAACGTCTTTTCACCATTCGTAGACCTGTATATAAGGAATGGTGTGTTGAGTTGATGAGTACTGTATCACTTGATACAAATATAGTTAGGATAGATGATAGAAGATTTCTTAGGTTTATCCTTGGCGGTAGGATGTACAGAATGTCCATGCTAGACATGGCCAGGGCCTTACAGATATATACTCCTGGTGAGTTGCTATTACCCGATTGTACAAACTTGATTCATTATGGTGAACGGGTAGATAGTAACTTTGACGCTAACGCCATTTGGAGGCGTATGTCACATTTTGATGTTTTTACACGAGCAGGAGGACACTCCTATACACATATTGACAGAGCCGAGCTTCGTATTATTCATAGATTTTTGGCTAACTCGATTACACAAAGAGGTCATAATAAAGAAAAAATTACCTTATATGATTTATTCTACCTAAAGTGTATTCGGGATCCTAGAAGCTTTGTCAATATCCCTTACTGTGTTGCTTTTTATTTATCTAAAATGGTAGAGGGATTGCAGGACGGGAGTATAATAGGAGGAGGTATTTTTGTTACTCTCATTGGAGAGTATTTAGGTGTTGATAGGAACCAAGGGGGTTCATTACAAATTTGTAGAGAACAGGTTGAGCCCTTAGGATTGAAAGTTTATGTGGGTGCTAAGGTATTGAAAAGTAGACGTAACCAGGCAGTACCCTATGAGGGATCTCATCCTCAGGTAGAGAGAGGCTCAGACGAGGAAATGGAGGAAGCGGAAGACATTAGGGATGTCTTTCGAGATGCTATTCTTGACGTCCACGTTCGTATAAATGAGGAAGCAATGACGAACGCGGCAAGACATAGTATGTATGAGCAGTGGAACTCCGAGCGAGTATACGAGGATTATAGGCGACGCCAACACGATAGATGGTTAGTTCATCAGCACCAAATCATGAGCCAGCTATCATATCAGGTACCAAATAACTATGTATCTACTCGACCTGCTCATTTTCCGCCACATAGCCCCGATATCCGACCACCCTTTAACCGGTATGACTATAACCAAGCCTATCAGAACACCTATAACCAACAATGGAACCCGCCCGATGAGATGAACTGGAACCCCTATCCAGACTGATTTAGTTCCATTTGGTTATTTTTATATTTATTATGTTTTTATCTTTTGACTTTTTCATGTTTAAACTTATGTTATTGGATAAATTTGTGTAATTTTTATTATTTTATTATTATTGTGTACTAATATTTCATATTTAGAATTTGAAAGTGGGATATTAAGTCCCATTTCAAATTGCCATGCATGATTATACTTGTATGTATGTATATTGTCGATTGTTCAAAACAGGTTAAAACAGCGCATTTTCAAAGACTGGCATTAAGTTCAGCAAAAGCTACTAATTTTGACGACAAGATGACAAATAAATGTGATGTAACAACAGACGAAATGAACAAATGCTATGCACCATTTATCATTCAGCAAACAAACGCCAATATATTTGGAAACTTTGGTAAAATTTAATCATTTCTACGCTAATCACCCTCAATAATTTAAATTGTACTGATTTCTTGCAAATGAGGGCATTGCAAGATCTTAAGTGTGGGAAGGGGTTAAATTCTTTCGGATTTTTAAAATTTTTATCTTTATACACTTGGTTACCATTAAAAATACTAGTAACGTAGTAGTTGTATTAGAATCTAGTGCTCTCTGATAATAAAGAACAGCCCTAGTCTTATATACTGACTACCCAATTCTAGTAAAATTTTTCAAAATTTTCAATTAAATGAACTTAAAATCATGTTTATACATATTTATGAACGATAAAACTAGGTTTTAACACCGAAATTATTGTTACCTCGGAAAGGACATAAATTGAGAAACAAACCAAAATGTTGAAATTCATTTAAAATGGAATAGAGGACGATAAAGAGGAAAATAAAAGCCAAGTGTGGGAAAATTTACCAAGTTATCTTAAACGTATGTCACATATATCTGTAACAAATAACTGAAAATACTTTTGCTTTGGACTAAACTAAACCATTTTACCCGATGAAAGAAAAGAAGAGATGGATCTACACGATGAATCAATTCCATCATTAAAAGGAAGTAAAGTCTTCCGAAAAAGACACGCGCTTCTTGATTTAGGTCAAGAAGTTGTCGTCCAGACCAGCTGTAGGTTGACGAAAAATCTAGAAAAGTCATCACTAAAATCAGCAGGAAATCCACGGACCTCAGCATTAAACAGGGTCGCCAAGTGGTCAGATTTATCCTAACCATGAGAAGGATTTATCTCGTACAATGGGGGGGCACCATGAAAATTAGCTGGATAAGACTAATGAATCAGATCCCCAGAAAGGATAATCTCCTTAAAGATTAAAAATCAGCTTTTAAGACTGATATTACTCAATCCTAGAGATTGACCTTAAAGATTGAGAATTACAAACTCATGGAATTCGATGATATCTAAACTCGAGCTTGAACGAGAAAATATTTTGATCAAATTAAAACCGATTTGTTTTCTGAAAACCCATTTTCGATGCATTCATTACCATTGAACGTAAAATACTAGGAATTCACCTGGAATTCATTAGGTCACCTGAACCAAATCGGGTGTCAACCGTAAGAACGGTGGTTGCATAGTGGTCAAAGACAGGACCTTGTTCTAGACCGAAAAATCATAAGGGTGAGCTTTACTATTGCTCCGACCAAGGATAGTAATTGCATCCGACACGTTATAGACCATAATTAAAAGCATGTCAGGGGACATTGCCTTAACAGTTGCTTGTTCAACGCTTTCCTTTACAACCGGACGGTAGTTTATCGAAAGGTAATATACGGGACAAGTAAACTGGACGTGTTGCTTTCTAAATACAAGGTTAGCAAGTGGGTAACACAAAACCGCAAGTTTTGAGCTAAAATTTTCAAATCTGAAACCCACCAAAACCACAAAAATATTTTGCAAACACCGGTGAAGGGTTATTCCGGAAAACTTATCTAGGGTAAAAGCTAGATTGAATTTTCAAAAGATCAAATATTTTCATAAAGATCCAATTTCCTTAAGGATCTACATTTTCATAGTCATGTGGGACTGTAAACCGCCTTTCAAATGTGCACTTTGCTTTGGAAACCGAAAGTAAATCGGCTATTTGATTGCAAGTGTCGTTGACCTAAACCCGAGGCAACTGTGGATGACACACCCACCTTTAACCATGGTTCTATCGTTACTATCATTATTTATACCGCCGTATAGAAATCACTGATGTACAAAGTGTGAAGAATAAAGAAGTGATTCTAGTATTTCAAGACGATATTGCTTGAGGACAAGCAACGCTCAAGTGTGGGAATATTTGATAATGCTAAAAACGAACATATATTTCATAGCATTATTCCTCAAGAAAGACAAGCTTTTAGTTGCAATTGTTCTATTTACAAGTGATATTCGTTTAAATAATAAAAGGTGAAGACAAAAGACAGATTCGACGAATTGAAGACTCAAACGACCAAAAAGCTCAAAAGTACAAAATACAATCAAAGAGGTTCCAATTATTGATAAGAAACGTCTCGAAATTACAAGAGTACAAGATTCAAAACGCAAAGTACAAGATATTAAATTGTACGCAAGGACGTTCGAAAATCCGGAACTGGGACCGGAGTCAACTCTCAACGCTCGACGCAACGGACTAAAAATTACAAGTCAACTATGCACATAAATATAATATAATATTTAAATAATTCTTATAATTATTTAATATATTATATTATTTATAAAACCGTCGGCAGAAGAAAACAAACCAAAAATGAGCCTCCCCAGCTGGCCATGCGATCGCATGGCCTGGAAGGCATAAATCCATGCGATCGCATGAGCCCCAGTTCCAGCCCACATGCCTAACAAACCCCATCTAAAGTACCGGATGCTTTAGTACATTGAAATTTATATCATATCCGAAGGGTGTCCCGGAATGATGGGGATATTCTTATATATGCATCTTGTTAATGTTGGTTACCAGGTGTTCACCATATGAATGATTTTTATCTCTATGTATGGGATGTATATTGAAATATGAAATCTTGTGGTCTATTGTTATGATTTGATATATATAGGTTAAACCTATAACTCACCAACATTTATGTTGACATTTTAAGCATGTTTATTCTCAGGTGATTATTAAGAGCTTCCGCTGTTGCATACTTAAATAAGGATAAGATTTGGAGTCCATGCTTGTATGATATTGTGTAAAAACTGCATTCAAGAAACTTATTTCGTTGTAACATATTTGTATTGTAAACCATTATGTAATAGTCGTGTGTAAACAGGATATTTTAGATTATCATTATTTGATAATCTACGTAAAGCTTTTTAAACCTTTATTGATGAAATAAAGGTTATGGTTTTTTTTTAAAATGAATGCAGTCTTTGAAAAACGTCTCATATAGAGGTCAAAACCTCGCAACGAAATCAATTAATATGGAACGTTTTTAATCAATAAGAACGGGACATTTCACCACCCTCCATTCATGAAATTCCTGTTGTTAGTGAATTCGAATATGTTTTTCCGAATGAATTACCGGGTGTTCCGGCGGAAAGACAAGTTGAATTTCGCATTGAGTTGGTTTCGGGGGCTACCCCCATTGCTAAAACTCCTTATCGTTTAGCGCCGAATGAAATGCAAGAGTTGTTGAATCAAACCCAAGAGTTGCTTGAAAAGGGTTTTATCCGACCGAGTGCCTCGCCATAGGGTGCTCCGGTTTTATTCGTGAAGAAGAAGGATAGTAGTATGCAGATGTGCATCGATTATCGGGAGTTGAATAAAGTGATGATAAAGAATTGTTATCCATTGCCTCGGATTGATGATTTATTTGACCAACTCCAAGGTGCAACGTATTACTCTAAGATTGACCTACGGTCCGGCTATCACAAAATGCGGGTTCGTGAGGAAGATATTGAGAAAACGGCCTTTTGAACGCGTTACGGGCATTTTGAGTTTGTAGTTATGCCTTTAGTCTTACGAATTCACCGGCTGCATTCATGGATCTTATGAACCGAGTGTGCCAACTTATGTTGGACAAGTCGGTGATAGTGTTCATTGACGACATACTTGTCTATTCGAAGAGTATGAAGGAATATGAACATCATTTGCGTAGTGTGTTGAAGACATTGCAGAAGGAGAAGTTGTATGCTAAGCTCTCCAAATGTGAATTTTGACTAAGGGAGGTTTAATTCCTTGGTCATATTGTGAATAAGGATGGTATTCAAGTAGATCCGGGGAAGATAGAGATGGAGAAGAGTTGGGGACGACCAAATACTCCTACTGAGATCCGAAGTTTTCTCGGGTTGGCCGGTTATTATCGTCGGTTTATCCAAGACTTTTCTAAAATCGCTTCTCCATTGACGAAATTGACGAGAAAGAACGCTAAATTTAATTGGAAAAATGAGCAAGAGATCGCTTTCCAATTGTTAAAAGAGAAGTTGTGTCAAGCTCTGGTGTTAGTATTGCCGGAAGGGATGGAGGACATGACGGTTTATTGTGATGCTTCTTTAAATGGGCTCGAGTGTGTTCTAATGCAAAGAGGTAAAGTTATCGCTTACGCCTCTCGACAATTAAAGGAACATGAAACGAGATATCCGACTCATGATCTTGAGTTGGCGGCGGTTGTGCATGCGTTGAAAATTTGGCGCCATTACTTGTATGGTGTTAAGTGTACGATTTATTCGGATCATAAGAGTTTGAAACATCTTTTTGATCAATGAGATTTGAATTATCGTCAACGTAGATGGATGGATGTGGTAAAGGATTATGATTGTGAAATCTTATATCATCCGGGCAAGGCGAATGTGGTCGCGGATGCGTTAAATCGGAAGAGTCAACATCCGGCGATACGAGTGGGATCGTTACGCATGATTATTACTAACGATTTTCTTGTGAAGCTTGGTGAGGTTCAAATTGAAGCTTTTGTTAACAACAAGCATGAGGAACGAATCGTGGGGCAAACGGAGTCTATTACCTTAGGCCCGCATGGTTTGTTGTCCTTTCAAGGACGAGTATGGGTACCTAAGATGGGTGGTAATCGACGACACATAAGTCAAAGTATTCCATTCACTCGGGCGCGGCGAAAATGTATCTTGATTTAAAGAAAGAGTATTGGTGGTCGGGCATGAAACGTGATGTTGTTAAGTATGTTGAACAATGCGTCACGTGTTTGCAAGTTCAAGCCGAACACCAAAAGCCGTATGGTATGTTACAACCGTTAGAAATCCCGAAATGGAAATGGGAGCACATGATAATGCTAAAAACGAACATATATTTCATAGCATTATTCCTCAAGAAAGACAAGCTTTTAGTTGCAATTGTTCTATTTACAAGTGATATTCGTTTAAATAATAAAAGGTGAAGACAAAAGACAGATTCGACGAATTGAAGACTCAAACGACCAAAAAGCTCAAAAGTACAAAATACAATCAAAGAGGTTCCAATTATTGATAAGAAACGTCTCAAAATTACAAGAGTAGAAGATTCAAAACGCAAAGTACAAGATATTAAATTGTACGCAAGGACGTTCGAAAATCCGGAACCGGGACCGGAGTCAACTCTCAACGCTCGACGCAACGGACTAAAAATTACAAGTCAACTATGCACATAAATATAATATAATATTTAAATAATTCTTATAATTATTTAATATATTATATTATTTATAAAACCGTCGGCAGAAGAAAACAAACCAAAAATGAGCCTCCCCAGCTGGCCATGCGATCGCATGGCCTGGAAGGCATAAATCCATGCGATCGCATGAGCCCCAGTTCCAGCCCACATGCCTATAAAAATCGAGCTTTGGTGCACCAAAAAT
Source organism: Rutidosis leptorrhynchoides (assembly GCF_046630445.1). NCBI lineage: Eukaryota > Viridiplantae > Streptophyta > Magnoliopsida > Asterales > Asteraceae > Rutidosis > Rutidosis leptorrhynchoides. The sequence goes on from NC_092336.1 coordinate 217,257,294, forward strand.
TCATCCATCTTTCTCTTTTCTCATACGTAAAACATATATATATATATTTATAATTTATATTTTAATTTTAATTATAATTCTAATAATAAGGGTATGTTAGCGAATGTTGTAAGGGTGTAAGTCGAAATTCTGTCCGTGTAACGCTACCCTATTTTTAATCATTGTAAGTTATGTTCAACCTTTTTACATTAATGTCTCGTAGCTAAGTTATTATTATGCTTATTTAAAACGAAGTAATCATGATGTTGGGCTAATTACTAAAATTGGGTAATTGGGCTTTGTACCATAATTGGGGTTTGGACAAAAGAACGACACTTGTGGAAATTAGACTATGGGCTATTAATGGGCTTTATATTCGTTTAACTAAATGATAGTTTGTTAATGTTAATATAAAGATTTACAATTGGGCGTCCCTATAAATTACCATATACACTCAATCGGACACGATGGGCGGGGTATTTATATGTACGAATAATCGTTCATTTAACCGGACACGGGAATGGATTAATAGCCACTAGAATAATTAAAACAGGGGTGAAATTATGTACAAGGACACTTGGTATAATTGATAACAAAATATTAAAACCTTGGGTTACACTCAGTCGACATCCTGGTGTAATTATTAAACAAAGTATTAAAATCTTGTTACAGTTTAAGTCCCCAATTAGTTGGAATATTTAACTTCGGGTATAAGGATAATTTGACGAGGACACTCGCACTTTATATTTATGACTGATGGACTGTTATGGACAAAAACCAGACGGACATATTAAATAATCCAGGACAAAGGACAATTAACCCATGGGCATAAAACTAAAATCAATACGTCAAACATCATGATTACGGAAGTTTAAATAAGCATAATTCTTTTATTTCATTTTTAATTTCCTTTATTTTATATTTAATTGCACTTCTAACTATCGCATTTTTATTGTTATTGTATTTAATTGCACTTTTAATTATTGTACTTTTTAATTATCGCAAGTTTTTTTTATCGCACTTTCATTTTACGCATTTTCATTATCGTTATTTACTTTACGCTTTAAATTAAGTCTTGTATTTATTTATTATTTTACATTTGGTTTTAACTGCGACTAAAGTTTTAAAATCGACAAACCGGTCATTAAACGGTAAAAAACCCCCTTTATAATAATAATATTACTTATATATATATATTTGTATTTTTATAAAAGTAAACTAATATAGCGTTAAGCTTTGTTTAAAAAGATTCCCCGTGGAACGAACCGGACTTACTAAAAACTACACTACTGTACGATTAGGTACACTGCCTATAAGTGTTGTAGCAAGGTTTAAGTATATCCATTCTATAAATAAATAAATATCTTGTGTAAAATTGTATCGTATTTAATAGTATTTCCTTGTAAAAATTAATAGTATTTTATACCCCTCTACTTTGACATCAGCACATTACCATGGATTTTATCACAAAGTTACCAAAGATGGCGAGAACCCAATTGGATACGATTTGGGTGATAGTTGATCGGTTGACGAAGAGTGCTTTGTTTCTTCCTATTCGGGAAGCGATATCGTCGGAGACTTTGTCAAAATTGTTTATCAAGGAGGTGATATCGAGACATGGGGTCCCTATATCTATTATTTTCGATCGAGATACCCGTTTCACATCTCAGTTTTGGGAAAAGTTCCATGAAAATATGGGTACACAATTGAGATTGAGCACGGCGTACCATCCTCAAACGGACGGTCAAACCGAACGTACGAACCAAATGTTGGAGGATATGTTACGGGCGTGTATTATTGATTTCGATGGTAGTTGGGACGAGCACTTGCCTTTAGTGGAATTCTCGTACAATAATAGTTATCATACTAGTATCGGGATACCCCCTTACGAGATGCTTTATGGACGTAGGTGTCGAACTCCGATTTGTTGGGGTGAAGTGGGTCAAAGAGAAATCAGGAGTACCGATTTGGTCTTAGAGATGAATAGCAAGATTGAGATGATTCGGACTCATTTGAAAGTAGCTCAAGATCGACAAAAGTCGTATGCCGATAAATGTAGGCGACCGATTGAATTCCAAGAAGGTGACATGGTAATGCTTAAGGTTTCACCATGGAAGGGTATTATTCGGTTTTGAAAATGGGGAAAGTTAGCTCCTTGATTTATTGGGCTGTTTAAAATTTTAGCTCGGGTTGGTGAAGTTGTGTATCATTTGGAGTTACCCGAAGAGCTTGTAGGGATCCATAATACATTTCATGTTTCCCATTTCATGTTTCACATTTCATGAATTCCATAATACTTCTCAGAAGGTTGGGACGCCGTCCAAATTTGAAGGGCTGGACGCCGTCCAGTATTCTGGATGCCGTCCAGATGAACTGGCGAGCCAACTGTTTTGTTTTTAGATATTACAAATGGGTATTTTGGTAATTTCACTTTGTGGACGAATTTAAGGCTCTAGATCAGTTTTTGGAGCACCATTTACTCCATCTTCAACTACCAAACCTCTTCCAAATCAATTTAGAGAGAGAAAGGGTTTCTAGAGTGAGAGAGCTCAAATCAAGGAAGAAGAAGGTCGAATCGGGTATAAGTGCGAGTTCTAAAGTTGTTTATCTAGTCCCTAGCTACATTTTGATTGTAGTAGTAAGTCTTAACCTTGATTTCCATGTTTTAATTGTTTAAGGGTTAGGGTTTGGGTTAGTGTTGAACATAAAACCCAATTGTTAGTGTTTTGGGGGTTTTTGGGTAAGTTTGGGTCATGAGGACTCAAAGATGACTAACCTAGGGTTTTGAAATGTTAAATTGTGTATGTGGGTCTTAAATGTTAGTAAATCACTAGCACACTTAGTGTTTAAAGTGAATGGGTGTATTTGGGTATGATAGTGACCCAAATGAGTGTGTTAACCTTGAAATGGGTCAAATGAGTCTTTGATTACCTAAGTGGGTTAATGGGTGCGAAAATGAGATAACCTTGTGTTAAAAGGTGTATTAAGACCATGATCGAATTATTGGTAAGGGTTTGACATAATCCCGACCTAGTGTTAGAATGAGTGGTGCAAATGGGTCACGTTTGCACCATGGGCCAAATGGCACTTGGATGGCGAGTAAGTTGGTTGACCAACTTGAATGAATGATTGATATATGTGCATAATGTAATAGGTACGTTATTTTGAAGTTGCGAGCTTGGTTTACCAATTCACCGAAGGCGTAAGGTGAGTGGAATAATTATGCGTGTATGTATATAATGTATTTATTTGTGCAGCGTGAAATGTGGGATAGTCGCAGTGTTCAAGACACCACATTCTACGTAACGAATGAAATTGTCGCGGTGTTTAAGACACCACTCATTGGTTTGATTGACATGTGGAATTGTCGTGGTGTTCAAGACACCACATTGTCATGGGGTGATTTAGTCACGGTGTTTAAGACATCACCCGAGGGATTAGTGATTACGCGGTGCATGTACACTAATGAATGTTATGAATTCCGATGGTCTTTAGCAAGTACCGTTCCCTTGTACGATTGGTTAACCATGGTTGTGTGAATTTTTGTATTAGCATATTTAATTGTGAACTATATGCTATTGTTGTCGCTAGCTTATTATGAATTGCGGATATTGGTTTATGCATAATGTTTGCATAGTTGTTGAATTGCTAGCTTGTATGCGGTATTGTGTAAGTGATTGCAAGTAAGTAGGTTATATATGTATATGTATAACTATTGCACTCACTAAGCTTTAGCTTACCCTCTCGTTGTTTACCTTTTTAGGCTCCAGTATGGACAAGGGCAAAGGTATTCGTTTGGAATAGTAGAGGTTCTCGGGGGTTTTAGCTTTTTGGAAGTTTGGCCAAGATTTGGATAGTTTAACCCCAAACACCATGCTCTAGTGTCGTTTGGAAATTAAACTAGAACGGCCGAAACTTGTATTTTTGTACAAAATGTGTAATTCGAGTCGATGTGGGCCCGACTATGTAAAACTTGTTTTGATGATGGAAATCTCTTAGTTTAACTTATTATGACATGTTGTGAAAAGGTTTTCGTTTAAAAGTGTCAGGAAGCGGGTTTTTCTCTCATGTAATTTGGACACCTTGATCAGAATTTTGTAGTTTATTTGGACGCCGTCCAGATCTTCTGGACGCCATCCAAGTCTTCTTTGCTGGACGCCGTCCAGATAACTGGACGCCGTCCAGATGTACTGTTTCAGAATTTTTTTTTAAATCGTGTTTTTGGTATAACGAAGTCGGGTCGTTACAAGTATCATCAACATATATTTGAACTATGACTAAATCCTTTTCATGCCTTTTAATAAAGAGTGTATTATCAATTTCATAACCATTATTTATTAAAAAGGTTCTAAGTCTTTCATACCATGCTCTAGGGGCTTGTTTAAGTCCATAGAGAGCCCTTTTAAGTTTAAAAACATGATATGGCTTTTCGAAATCTTCAAACCCTGGAGGTTGTGATACATAAACTTCTTCATTTATGACACCATTTAAAAAGGCACTTTTGACATCCATTTGATAAAGTTTGAAGTTATTGGCACATGCATATGCATATGCAAGAAGTATTCTTATTGACTCTAGCCTAGCGACGTGAGCAAATATTTCATCATAATCAATTCTCTCTTGTTGGCTATATCCTTGTGCAACTAGTCTAGCTTTGTTTCTAACTACATTGCCATCTTCATCTAGTTTATTTCTATAGACCCATTTTGTACCTATGATATTGCTCTCACTAGGTAAAGGAACCAAATCTCATACATCGCTCCTTTGGAATTGATTTAATTCCTCTTGCATTGCTTCTACCCAACTTTCATCTAATAAGGCTTCCTTAATATTTTTGGGTTCTATTTGGGAGATAAAAGCATAGTTGGTAATTAGGTTGAATGCTTGTGACCTAGTGGTTCTAGTGTTGATGACTCCTATGACTTGGTCTATGGGATGATCCTTTACATGTTTAATATCAATCGAGGATGCTAAGTTATCTTTACTTGGTTTCAAATGAGATCCATCCTCATTTGTGTCATTGGACTCGATTTGAGTTGGCATTATTTCTATAGCATCTTGTTCTATTACATCATCATCCTCTAAATGTTTAGTCTTAGGTGGCGGAGGAGTATCATTAAATGTGACATCTAGGGATTCTTCTATGACATTGGTGTATTTATATAGAACCGTATATGCCTTACTTTCTAATGAATATCCTAAGAACACTCCTTCGTAAGCTTTAGGTTCAAACTTTGTAAGATATTCCTTTTTGTTTAAGATGAAACATTTGCACCCGAACACTCTAAGATGACTTACGGTTGGTTTTATACCATTTAAGATTTCATAAAGTATTTTATCCATTGATGGTCTAATTAAGACTCTATTTTGAATGTAGGTAGAGGTGGCAACAGCTTCACTTCAAAACTTTTGAGGTATTGATTGTTCGTTTACCATTGTTCGACTCATTTCTTGAAAAGTTCGGTTTTTCCTTTCAATAACCCCATTGGATTGATGTGTGCGAGGAGCCGAGAAATTATGAGAAATACCATTTAAATCATAAAAGACTCCAAATTGAGCATCATTATCAAATTCTCTACCATGATCCGTTCTTATTGTTATTATAGTACAACCAAGTAAATTTTGTATCTTAGTAGCAAAAATTATAAATCTTTCCCACGCTTCATTCTTATGCTTTAGAAATAGTGTCCATGTATATCTTGAGAAATCATCTACTATTACTAAGGTATAAAAATTTCCTCCATAACTAATGATACGCATATCCGCAGGAGTATGCGGATTGCGCATCCAAAGCCCCAAAATGCACGTGAGTTGCCATCATTTGACACGGGTATAGCCGCACCTCGTGCGCCTATACCATCTGATGCGAGTTTCATATACTTGCATAAGGGTTCAGTACATTCTAGAAGAATGTACGGTATAATCAATTCGGATTCTTTTCCTTAAATAACGAAAGTTAGTTGGGATAAGACTGCATTTAATTAGGGAAGGGATTCCACCAAAACCCTAATTCATGAGCCTATAAATACATAGCTCATAAACCCTAAAACATAGACATTCATTCGTTTTACTTATACGTAAACCACATCATACAAATCTTCGTCGTACGAACAAAGCTTCATACGATCTCTAAGACTTTCAGGTATGTCTCAAACTATAAAACCTTCATGTCTTTGGGCCACTCAACCTCGTATGCTAGGTTATTGGTGGACTCTCAAATCGACCACCCTATCGGAATTGAAACGATACCGATGTGGGTTATCCACGACTAAGTGTTGGAGGTCCGAATGTTGTTAGTCCTTAAACCCTACTATGCATTCAAGCATAATTTCACCTTGACCTCATGAAAATATGCTTGATCATTTGGCGCCATCCGTGGGACCGGTTATATGAAACAAACAAGATTTGAATTTATGTTGTGTATGATTTTGAATTTATGTTGTGTATGATTTATTATACGTATTTCTGAAAAACTTTTTTGTTTAATTAATCGGCCACTTTCAGGTTTTTAATTGTCAGCAAGAATGGGTGGAGGAAGTAAGAGTGCCAAAACTCAAGGGCGATCGGACTCTCCAGTAAGTCCAGGGTTTCAAACACCTGCGGCGACTGTTACGAATACACCGTCGATGCCACCAGCACTAACCAAAGGCATATCAAAGCCTCCATCGACATCAAATGTTGAAACAGGGTCGGTCACATCAGAAACGGTCCTAACAGAATCATCTGAGAGTTAGTGGCACTCTCCTGATGGAAGTTTACTGGAAACAGGAACTAGCTTCAAACCATTCGAGGATCTGCCGCCAAAGAATCTGATCTTCGGTTCTCCAAGCAAAACCATTCCACCAGGTTTCAAAGTTAAAACTACCTGTGTGGGCACCATACCGATTATCACCTCAATTGAACCCGAAACTCCGATTGAAAGGATTACTACTGAGAAGGCTCAGGAAAAAATCAGGCAGATGGGTCTGAGAAATCCAGATGGTTCATATATCATGCTGACACCACAACAAGGGTCAACGGCGTATGTGTCTTCGCAACCAGTCCATACTGCTGCAAGCAACCTATATAGTGGGGCGCACTATGTCGCGACTCAATCAAACATCTTCATATCTCAATTGCAGCAAGTTGCGCCACCACACTTGGCTCCAGCTTTCATTGAGCCAGCACGAGTGCAAGAATTTATGAACAATTGGTGCGCGATGATGCAAGGGAAAAAAGCTAAGCAAAGCCTTGAGTTAGCTCCCACAACTGAAAAGTTTGTGCCACATATTGCCAATCATCCCTTCACAGTCGCACCTGTATTGCCTCTAACACTCGGAAGTTATGATGGGTTATCAGATCCAGACAACTTTTTGCAAAAATTTGAAGGGACTGCAAGAACGCACAGCTGAGGTGATGCAGTAGCATGCCATATGCTACCAATAGTGATGCAAGGAGTAGCAAAGGAATGGTTCAATAATTTGCCAGCCCAAAGCATTACAGGTTTTGCGGATTTGCCCTCAAGATTTCTATTAAACTTCCACAACTTGCTCGCACGCAAAAGAACACATGTCGAATGCCACGACATTAAGCAGAAATTGAAAGAAAGCTTAGGAGAGATAATAGATAGATACACCAAGGAGGTGGCCAAAATACAAGACTTGCCAGAAAGCCAGAAGGTGTCCGACTTTATACATTGTATAGATACCGATAGACACCTATCTTTATGGCAGCGGTTATGCAGAAGAGTGCCAGGAACTTTCGCAGAAGCCGTAAAAGAAACGCATGATTACATGCGGGTACAAGAAGACATAAAACAGAATTGTGGAAACACCTCTTCAAGTATGGACATCGACGATGATTATTATCGAGTGCAGGGAAGAGGGTCAGAGTCTGGCAGGCGTTATGGTAGTAATGGGCAACCTAGGAGTGGTAACTATCATAATGACAAGTATCGCAAATTTAACAACAACAAAGGGGGAGGAAGTCAAAGGTATAAAAGCAGCCACACCGAGAATGTTGCGCTAATAAAAGACCTCACAAAAACACCAAAAGAAATTTTCGCTACAGAGGCAGTATGCAAAAGTTTCGACCCCCCAGTGCCTTTGTCAAAGTATGGGAATAGAGATAAAAGCAAATTTTGTGATTTTCATGATGATTACGGTCATGAAAAAATGAATGTCGGCATTTAATCGAAAAGGTAGTTACTGAACTCAAAAGAGGAAGATTGTAACACCTGAAGAAAAATGCAAGAGCACTAATCGATAAGACAAAAGGAGAAAAGGAATATCCGTGCAAAAGAAGAATGATGGAAAGGAAACGGATAAAACCATAAATATGGTAACCAGCGGATGAGAAAATTAGAAACGCAAGTTGGAAGTATCTTAAGAATGGGAAAACACTCCCATCATGTTCCCGGCCATAGCACAGGAACCCTCGGATGCGCCCATCACAATTAAGGGACGCGTTAAAAGCTGTGGGTACATCATCAAGCGACTACATATAGACACCGGTTGCGGTGTTGATATAATGTACGAACATTGTTTTTGCTTGCTTGCAGGGGCTGTGCGAGGCAAGCTAGTGGCCCCTAACACCGCATTATTAGGATTTTCTGGGGAGTCCGCATGGCCAATCGGGATCATTGAATTAGAACTAGAGCTGGTAGATGATGATAATAAGGAGTTAGTAAGGAGTACAACAGTAGAATTCGCTATCGTAAGGTCTTACTCAAAATATAATGCGCTTTTAGGACGCACAACTTTGCAAAAATTGGCAGCTATCCCTTCAACAGTACATGGCCTTGTCAAGTTCCAAACACCATTAGGAATTGTAATGATAAGGTCAGAAAAACAAGATGCAAGCGTCGCGGCTGTGGATCAAGCATAAAAACAGCCAAGTGAGGCAGAGCAGCTTCGAAGCTACATGATCATCGCAAATCCGCGACATCCAGAACAAAAAATTAAAATCGGCGGAGGATTGTCCAATGAGATAAAGTTTAAGCTTCGTAATATATTAGCTTCTAATACGGATGTCTTTGCATGGAAAGAAGCGGACATGACGGGCGTGCCAAGAGAAATTACTGAGCATAAACTTAACGCAAATCCAAGTTTGACGCTAGTGCGACAGAAGAAACGTGGTATGGCACCAGAAAGAAGTGAATGGTTGAAGGCAGAAGTCGATAAGTTGGTCAAAGCAAACATATTACGAGAGGTAAGGCACCAAACGTGGGTAGCAAACCCAGTACTAGTAAAAAAGCCTGATGGGTCTTGGCGTATGTGTGTTGACTTCACGAATATTAATAAAGCCTGTCCCAAGGACAATTATCCTCTACCAGAAATAGACTGGAAGGTTGAGTCGCTAGCTGGCTTCCGATACAAATGTTTTTTGGATGCGTACAAAGGATACCATCAGATGCAGATGGCAACAGACGATGAGGATAAAACTGCTTTTCACACAAGCCAGGGCATATAGTGCTATACCAAGATGCCATTTGGTTTAAAAAACGCCGGAGCAACATACCAACGGGTAATAGACGAGGCTTTCAAATGTCAGATTGGCAGAAATTTAGAAGCATACGTTGATAACTTAGTTATAAAGAGCACAACAGAGCAAGGCTTCTTAGAAGACATATTAGAAACGTTCGCATCGCTAATGAAGATTAATATGAAGCTCAACCCGTCGAAGTGCAGTTTTGGAGAAGAAGAAGGAAAGTTTCTTGGTCATATAATAACTGAGCGCGGGATACGTGCAAATCCAAAGAAAATAGAGGCAATCGAGAATATGCCGTCACCAAGAATTAAAAAGGAGGTGCAAAGTTTAACGGGTAAGATGGCGACATTAACAAGGTTCTTATCAAAATCCGCAGAGCGATCACTCTCCTTTTTCGAAACATTAAAGAACTGTTTAAAGAAAGCGGATTTCAAATAGACGGAGGAAGCAGAAGTGGCATTTCAGGAAATGAAAAAGTTGCTGAAAGAGTTGCCAACAATGACTGCGCCGATTGCGGGCGAAACATTGGTACTATACTTAGCAGCATCAAAAGAAGCAATAAGTTCAGTATTGATAGTGGACAGGGGACATGTACGCACTATAAACTTAAAAATAGCTAATTATCAATCAGTAGACATTTAAAATTATATAATTATGCTGTGCGGACAGGTACAAATGCCTGTATATTTTGTTAGCAAAGCCTTAATAGGGACCGAATTAAACTATCCTGCAATTGAAAAACTGTTTTATGCACTCGTGCATACGGCTAGACGCTTAAGGAGATATTTCCAAGCACATCCAATAATGGTCCTAACAAATCAGCCAATAAAGCAGGTATGGCTAACAACAATGTGTTTTCAAAAAACATAAAAATGCTTGATAAATTCTAGCAAATTTACATTCGCTGATACTTGTTGAGCATGTGCTTTATAATCCAGAAAATTCTGGTCGCATGGCCAAATGGGCTATTGAATTAGGAGAGCATGAGATAAGCTTCTCACCAAGAAGTGCGGTAAAAGGACAAGCCCTAGCAGATTATCTGGCTAAAACAGCCGGAGATATCGAAGTCTCGTACGAATCAAAAGAAATACCACCTCTGCCCGAACAGTTGTGGGAGATGCACACAGACGGGGCTTGTGGACCAGAAGGGTCAGGGGCAGGCATAATCCTAAAAAGTCCAGAGGGAGAAGAATATACCTTTGCACTGCGATTTAGCTTCCCCGTCACAAACAATGAAGCTGAGTATGAAGCATTGTTATCTGGAATGCGGGTATCAAAATATCTGGAGGTAAATGAACTGTCAGTATATGTTGATTCGCAGTTGGTTGCAAACCAACTCAATGGAATATTTGAGGCACATGATGAATCAATGCAAAAATATCTAAAACTTGTGCAAGAACTGGCGGTAGACTTTGACTTATTCCAGATAACTCAGGTTTCAAGAACGTTGAACAAAAAGGCAGACGCACTTAGTAACTTAGCTGCCTTAACATTCAGCCATTTTAAGAAATAAATGTGGGTTGAGGAAGTTAAAGTAAAATCTATTGAGGAAGACAGTGTATACACCGCAGTCGAAGAAGAGGAGCAGAGTTGGATGACACCAATAGTAGAATTTCTAAACAAAGGTACATTGTCGATAGATTTAGTTGAAGCAAGAAAGATTAAGATGAAAGCACCAATGTATTTGTTAGACAAGGGAATTCTATACAGAAAGTCTTTATTGGGACCCCATTTGCGGTGTCTTAATCCAACTCAAGCAGAATCTATCATACGGGAAGTGCACAAGGGAATGTGCGCTTTGCACTCAGGACACAAAATAGTTGCGTCCAAAATAATGCGGCTCGGATACTACTGGCCGTTAATGTACAGAGATGCTGCAGAAGTGATACGCAAATGTCAGTCGTGTCAGCTTCATGCACCGGTAAGCAAGGCTCCGCGACATCCAATGATACCGGTCGCGTCTCCATGGCCATTCTGCAAATGGGCAATCGACATAGTGGGGCCATTCCCCGCAGGACCTGGGGGCGTAAAGTTTCTGGTAGTGGCCGTTGATTATTTTACGAAGTGGGTAGAAGCCAAACCGCTGAAAACAATTTCGGGCAAGCAAATCCGAAATTTCGTATGGGAAAACATTGTCTGTCGATTTGGAATACCAAATGAAATAGTAAGCGACAATGGTACCCAGTTTGAAGGTAATCCATTCAGTGACTGTTCCAAGAATTGAATATAAAGCAAACATTTACATCAGTCACACACCCTCAGGCGAATGGTCAATGTGAGGTCACAAATCGGGACATTGTGTTAGGAATCAAAGAAAGGCTTGGATTGTGTCGAAGGGGTTGGATAGATGAGCCGCCTAATGTATTGTGGGCACACCACACAACTCCAAAAGCAGCAACTAATGAAACACCTTTTAGCTTGGTGTACGGGTCCGAGGCTGTAATACCCGCCGAAATAAATGTGTCAACTATGCGCATAGCTTCCTTTGATGAAAGTAGCAATAGCGAAGAACTGCGTGAAAATCTAAACTTAGTTAAAGAACGCAGAGAAATGGCAGCTATAAAAGAAGCAATCAACAAGCAAAGAATCGCAAGCTACTATAATAAGCGCGTACAACCATTATCTTTCCAATTGGATGACTTGGTGTGGCAAAAAAATGAAGTAAGCAGAACAGAGGACACGGGTAAACTTGGACCTAAATGGGAAGGACCGTACAAGGTTATTGGCGTAAGTGATACAGGGGCGTATCGGCTAGCAAGTTTGAATGGAAAAGTAATAAAGCGCACCTGGCATGCGCAAACACTAAAACGGTGCTACATATGAAAAAACTGCAGAGGGATTGATCACCCCAGACATCTGTTCAAAGATTTTATTATATGAATTTTTATTTTCCATTGTAAACATGACAGCCAAGTGTTGGTCAAGTGATATGTTTGAAATAAATTGAATTATGCAATTTAAGCGAATAACTTGTGCATTTTTACATTTGTTGATTGCATGCCCCTTAAGCTGAATAGGGACACACTCCGAACTTGGCATAGTTTAGTTTGGTTACTAATACTATTTTTAATGGTGACAGTAGTAAAACATTGATTTGTTTCAAACGCTTGTACACCGCACAAGACGGAGACTTGCACAGTCTAGACTATAAAATACAAGTTTGGTTTACTTGTTTAAATAACCCGAACATTGGCATGGTCGGAAGACTCTCGAGTATAGACATTGGTTTGTCTATAGTACGGGTAATTCACATTGGATTGTATACGCGTACGTACTTATAAATTTTTTTTATAAAAGTCTTGAGTATAAACTTATAAGCATTGGTTTGCTTACTGGTGCGTACAACATTGGATTGTTGGTGCAAGAATAAAAAGATCATGAAATGATTGAACGATCGCTCCCGTCATGAAGTCATGGCATTTATTCTACATAAGAGTTATTGAATGAATAATGTTGTAACAAATCATTATAACCGCCGTAGTGATTTCGTAAAAACACAATAAATGCACTTTAACCAAAAAAGATGTCGAATTATATTCAATCAAAAGCTAACAAATTACAGTTATGAAAGGACCCGTCCTAATCCATCTGGACTAAGTCACCAACAACTGGTTCCATTACGATGATCGACTTCAAAAACTGTCTTTAAAATGAGCAAATGCACAGCGGAATGTTTCTTTCATACCTGAGAATAAACATGCTTTAAAGTGTCAACCAAAAGGTTGGTGAGTTCATTAGTTTATCATAAATAATCATTTCCAACATTTTAATAGACCACAAGTTTTCATATTTCCATTTCTCATAAACATACGTCCCATGCATAGAGACAAAAATATCATTCATATGAATTGAACACCTGGTAACCGACATTCACAATATGCATATAAGAATATCCCCATCATTCTGGGATCCTCCTTCGGACATGATATAAATTTCGAAGTACTAAAGCATCCGGTACTTTGGATGGGGCTTGTTGGGCCCGATAGATCTATCTTTAGAGTTCGCGTCAATTAGGGTGTCTGTTCCCTAATTCTAAGATTACCAGACTTAATAAAAAGGGGCATATTCGATTTCGATAATTCAATCATAGAATGTAGTTTCATTTACTCGTGTCTATTTCGTAAAACAGTTATAAAAACAACGCATGTATTCTCAGTCCCAAAAATATATATTGTAAAAGAATTTAAAAGGGGAGCAAATGAAACTCACGCATATAAATATTGTAAAACAGTTAATAAAGTATTTGCATGTATTCTCAGTTCCAAAAATGTAAAGAGTAAAAGGGAATCAAATGAAACTCACCATACTGTATTTTGTAGTAAAAATACATATAACATCATTGAACAATTGTAAGGTTGGCCTCGGATTCACGAACCTATATTATTTATATATTTACATGTTCATTAATATTTGTCTAGCAGTTTAGATTAAGTCATAGTGTACCACAATCCTAATGCTCGAGTCTAATGTGCAAAAGTCAACAAAAATCAATTTGACTCAAAGTGATTTCCAAAGTTTATACATGATTATTATATAGTTTAAATATCGTCGTTTAAATATTTGAAAGATTTATTAAAGTATAACATATAATTCATTTATTGATAAATAAAACTTTATTTAAAATATACTTTTATATATCTTAAGTAATAAATTTGTAAAGTTTCTTATCATAAAATAATATGATAGATTTTATTAATGTAATTATATTATTTGTATATTTGTTTGGTAAAATAACCTTGAAAATAATAATAAGTAAAAGTTGTAATTATTTTGTAATAATAATTATTATTATTCTATTAATCAAGATATCAATATTTTTATTTACAAAAAGAGATATTATAATAAAACAGCAATTCTGATTATGATAACATTAATATTTACAATACTTTTAATATTAACTTTAAAATAATAATTTTATTTAAAATTGATAATAATAATGATATCTTATAACAACACTGATTTTTCTATTGTAAACGATATTTTAGTAAAAACATTAATAATACTTTTAATAAAAATAATAAAAATGATAATTTTTATCTAAATTAATATCTTACAATATTTTAATTTCATCATGAAACTCATACTCCTTATTTTCTAATAAATTCATTTCATAGTTTTTAATCATCTTTTACATCGTTTTTGCATTAATGATAATAATAGTAATTATAATAATCAAATGTTACTAAAATTAGATTTTAATCATAATAATACTAATGATAATATTAATAATAATTATAACGATAGTAATAATAATAACAATTTTTAATAATAATAATAATAATATCAATAATGGTAACAATAATAATAATAATAATAATAATAATTTGATAAAACTACAACGACGATAATAACAACGATAATAATAATCATTTTTAATAATAACATCAAAAATTCAATTGACTATAGCTTCTAATCCGTTCGTCGAAATCATTCGACATCTAAAGGAAAAGTTCTTAATTTTTAGCTAGCTTTCCAACGATATACATATCTTATACCCTATCTCGTCCCTAGTATAACAACCTTTAAGATTCAACGTAATCTAACTAGGGGCAATATCAAAAGTACAAGCATGCATAAACCTAAATACTCGAGCACTAGTCAAGGATACACTATTAATAAATAAAAATTAAGTTTTGAGTGCTCACGTATCAATATTGAGATTCAATATTGCAGGAAAGTACGTAGACGCAACGGAGATGACTAACACTAGATTGACCACACGAGCATAACCCCCGAACATTACCCATCACCTCCATAGCTATAACCCATAATTTCCTTAGCTCTATCCCACTCCTAAACCCGTTTTGAAAACTTATTTTGGATCACTCAGGTAGCACTCCGTCGTAATATTTTATGTATAATACATAATAATAATAATAACACTTAATACTCCTAATAATAATAATAATAATAATAATAATAATAATAATAATAATAATAATAATAATAATAATGATAATAATAATAATAATAATAATAATAATAATAATAATAATAATAAATATAACACGGAGTAATAATATATGTTTATGTATGTGTGCGTGTTAGTGTTTGATAAAAATGAAGAACAAAACCAAAATGCTCGATCACTTTTATTCACAGACCTGGATCCCCCTATCCCGCGACTCGCGGTTAAAATGGGCACACAAGCCCGCAACTCGCGGCCAAATCTAAAACCAGCCCACAAGTTTTCAAAACTAGGCTGCCGACAGTCTTTTATTTTATTTTATATTTATTTATTTAATTTATATAATTATATATATATATTATATTATATTTACTCTCATGGTAAAAATATAATTTTTACAAAAATGACTCTTTAGTTGTCACTCAACTTATGTACCACATTCGGTTTTTAGAACGCTCTTTCGTACGTTTAGAAAAATAGTCTTTTACGTTACGCGACGTGGACCCTTAATAATATTTTGATTTATTAATCAATAAATTACTTTATAAAAATGTAACCTTATAAAGTTGAGCGTTGTGGTCATTTGCTTCTATAAATCAGTGACTCGTTGTTTGTCAAAAATATATTATTTTAAATTAAACATCTTGTGACACGTACCTTTATTAATAACTAGACTTGAATTGACTGTAAACTAACCCACTCAAAGTGTAACTTTATCTTTTGAATGTTTCGGTCATTTCCTTTTATAAATTAAAGTCTCGTTGTATATAAAAACGTATATAATAATATTAGTTTAGATCAAAACGTTTTATGACTGACTCGATAGTATTATTTATCATTTTGTAAAATATAAATATATTTTCATTTAAAGTATAACCTTGTGTATATCGTATGAAACTATTAATATAGTATTTAGTTTATCAAAACGAATAGTAGTTCAAAGTTCATTTTAATTTCGTTTAGGAAATCTTGTAACGCGTAACATTTATATATTTTTTTAAAACTTAATTTGATATACGTCCATGTTTAATTTAATCACCTTAATCATCCCCAAATAATATATCTTAATATCTATCGAATCAAATAACAATTGTTACTATCGTTTATATAACCAAAGATATTTTTAGTAATAAATTCTATTAAACGTTTTCGCACATTTGAAGATTAGATCAACCAAGTGTTATGAAATTCAAACCTTCACTAACTTTAGTCTAACCTTAATAATAACACTTTTGTTCTTTCATGTAAATCACTTTACCAAATATTCCGAATACCGTTAAAAGTAAGGGTTTCTTAATTCAAAGTGGGCCTCTCAACAGAGACTCGTAATTCATAATTCAATGTATCTAATAATTCGATCATTTGATCTTATCTTCTAATTCCATCGATAAACATTTTGAAACAAATACATTCATGTGAAGTATTATATGTTTAGTACGTTGTTAATGTTTCAAGTTATAATATATATACACATATACATATATAATCATAAACGTTCATTTACTAGTTCGTGAATCGTCAGAACTTGGTCGAGGTTAAATGAATGTATAAACATAGTTTAAAATATTTGATATTTAACTTAACAAACTTTGCTTATCGTGTCGGAATAGTATAAAGATTAAAGTTTAAATTTGGTTGGAAATTCTCGGGTCATCACAGTACCTACCCGTTAAAGAAATTTCGTCCCCGAAATTTGGTAGAGGTCGTCTTGGCTAATAACGAGGATGTTATTATGACGAAAATGAGCTGTTACATCATGATTAGGAAATACAGATAAAATAATTCGATTTCCTGAAGCGTATAAGTGAAGTTATCGTAAAAGATTGAAATGAGATAATAGAGATTTGCCTTATCTTTTGACGTCATCCGAATTGATCTTTGGATTTAAAGAAAATCTTTGTAATCTACACAAGATTTGATTGTTCAGAGATTACGGAAATTGGGATCCGTTTCAATTTAATGTGATAATCTACCTCGATTACTTCGCCGGATATTTACTATAAATCCACCTCCTTCGTTTCCTTACCACTTACATCTTTTATTCTCTCTCCCTCAATTCATACTTTTAAATATTCGTCAATATGCTCCATCCCGTTCTGATCCTTGATATACTCCTAACCTTCATATCTGTCATTCTCCTCTTCCATCTACCACCAGAGGAATCTGATTACTTTTACCTTGCTCTTGGGATTATAGTACTTATAATTCTCCCGTGTCTTTACGTTGCAATTCGTATTGATATACACGGTTTGTAATTTCTGGGTGGTTGTCGGGTTTTATATCTCCTCTTATATTTCGATGTTCCTGCTTCTGTTTCTCGTAATCATTGCCATCTCCAATTAATGCTCCCTTTTATTTGCTGCGATTTATACCCCAATTTCTGTTTCGGGGTTTTGTCCTTCCATTTCTTCTTCTTACGATTAAGCATCTCTTGTAATGGTCCAGAATTCGTAGATATAAGTTTCAGAATGAACATTGTTAATGGCACGATTTTGATTTAGTAAATTACTAGAATACCCTAGAAAAGATTGAATCATTAAGAAAAATATTTTTCTTGATATGTTAGAGGTTAAATAGAATACAAGAGTCGTGTAACATGACACATGATGATGTTAGGATCTGTGAATCATCACGTTCCATTTAGAAACTCAGCATGAACTACTGTAATATAATGACGTTGATCAAGTGTCATTATATTATACTAACTCATGCATCTGCTCCCAACACTACTTCAAAATATTCATATTTTAAACTCGAAGGTTTCAGAATTTAGAAACTAAAGTAGTTTCTTTGATAATGTGATATAGATAACGCGAGGAGATAATTGTTTTCAGATAAAAATGTTTATGAAAATATCTTCAGAAATATGGAGGATATTTATAATGAAAGATATGATGATATCTTAGAATTTCTAATATTAAGAGATGATGGTGGAGATTTGTCTGTGAAGGTATAGAATAGGGAGTAATGTGTTTGCTAACGATTTTAGTAGACACTGAATCATTTGGATCCTTTGAAGGCAGGTTTCGTCCTTGTGATTTGTCCACGGCGTCCTTCATACTTTGCTCAAACCGTTTTTCAGTACCAGACCTTTTCGTTCGAGCTTTTCCAATCTACTATTCTTTATTATCAAACTTCTGACTGTAATTAATGTCTACTGTCTTTATTACTTCATCAGTCTTTTTCAAAATTCATAGTATTGTTTCGTAGGCTGGAGCGTTTTTCAGAAACTTCACATTCACAATCTGCAAGTCTTGAAGATATATACTATTGAAGTAGAACACTGCGAGATTTCAAAATACTGATTGCTGATTCTCGGTAATTGATGTGGCAATTCTTGTTACAAGTCACGGATAAGTATATGATAAAGTTTTATATAATGACTTTTTGGAGAAAACTAAAGTCAGAGGGTAATGAAGTTGCTAGTACATCTGTTCATAATACGGTGGAACATAAATGGTTCCCCAGTAACAAAAGGGTAATCGTATACTCTTCTGGTTATAATAAGGCTACTTTGAATGAATAGTCGAAGTGGACTTGCTGGAGCTGTGACAAAATTGTCTATTTTGAAACGGAACTGAAAAGTCATTTTAGCTAGTAAATGCCAAAGGATTCGACGCAGTTACGTGTTAAACAATAACTTGGGTTTCGAGAATTTTTCAGGTATATAACTTCGGGTAATGTGTGGTTGGATCATCATCTCGATTGTTTATTGAAGTGTCTTCTGAAATTTCGAAGTGTTTTAAATGTAGCTTATCATTGTTAATATCTGAAGAATGAAATCATCATGAATCTCGATTGATTCTCATATCCTTCTGAGTGTCACCACTAAAAGTGATGTCCTATCACAGTTTTGAAGTCAAAGTATAGCTTTGAAAGATGTAGAAATCTAAGAATGATGGTATCGGTTATATCTCGACTTGAATTTTGATTTGTCAAAATCAGAATATGTAATCCAGTTTGAATGCGAATGGTTGCTTTGCTTCTTACAAAAGAATGCATATCGTTGTGAAAATAGGGAGTATAATGGATATTTGCTGCATCAGATTCGAAGAATGTAACATATTAATTGTGAATTTATATATCTCTCGGGTATTACCTACCCGTTAAAAAAAAAATTTTCACAATTAATTTTTTTTTGTACAAGCGAATTTTTAATTACAATCTTTATGAAAATATTCTGTGTATATTTTCTTCAGATGTAACATAGATTTTTAATGAGTTAATACTAGAATAAACTCATTCGATTTACGGCTGAAACTAGAATTGAGAAATCCTTAAAACTTTAGGAATTTCATAACTTTTACTGAGTATTTCTTCAAGGTGATTGAATTCATCAATCCTTCGTTATTTGTTGATGCATGATGTTGGTATTGGTATAATTCTTGTAAACTTTTCCAGGTACGAATGATGTTATCGGAAAATTTTTGAGTACATCGATGATGAAAGTGAAAAATCAAACATATATTTGAATAATACATTTGATTTATTGTGAATTGGAATTCATTGAATTTAAACAGATATTGTAGTTAACAATGGTTAGGTTGTGAAGGATGTTGACACTTGAAGAATTCTTGCAATTTTCACAACGTATGATTGATGTTTTCTATAAAGGTTCGAATGCATCGAGGATGAAAATGTAGAATCAAACATGTTACTGAATGATACACTTGCTTTATTATGAAATAAAACTCATTAAGTTGAAACAGAGTTTGTGGTCAACAATGATTAAATTGTGAACGATGGATGTTCATCATAGCATATTAGTAATATGAATTAATCGGATAGTTAAGTTCCATATATAATAGCTTAGTACGGAAAGATTTATCATGGTTTAAAATTTTATATATATATAGGATATACATATAAATTCTTCGGAGGACTGAGTTACTACTTCATAACTCGTTGTTACAATATACTTGTTATTAATTCGTAATGGTTTCCACAGTGATGTCTTGAACTGGTGATGCTTTTGATTGTTAGAGGTTGCTGACGATTTTAACGATTTTGACAATACTGACTGTGTTGGTGAGGTTAAGGATACAGTGATGCTGTTGGTAAACCATGTATAACTTGTAAGTCGCGCACCATTCTTGTCAGGGTTTCTATTCTTCCTTCTGTCATTTTGGTTTACTCATCTGATTTATGGTTAGGGCTAGAATAGATAATCTCTGAGATTTTAGAGATCACATAATCGCCGTAGAATGTTTTTCCGATGAAGTTATGAATCAATACTTCATCGTTTCTTGTTGTTGGTATTCCTTGGTATTTAAAGTGCGGGTGACGTTGATATCTGATGAATAAATTGGAATATTGAGGTGTGTGGTGCGGATGTGATTGTTGGTGGTGATAATGATACTGTTGGTGTTGATGATAGCAATTCTTGTTGATGCCGGTGATGCTGCTGGTGTTTAGGGTATTGAGACTTGTGATGTTGATGTTACTGGCGGTACTGGTTATGCTGCTGGTGCTATTGATGGTGTTTGTAAACTTCGCACCGTATTCTCCAAAGCCACTACTCGAGCACGAAGTTCGTTGACTTCTTCTATTACACCGGGGTGATTGTTGGTTCGGACGAGTGGATAAATATAATCTAAAATTTGATGTAGTATATAATCATGACGAGATACCCTGGAGATGAGAGAGAAAATGGTTTCTCGAATAGGTTCACCGGTAAGTGCTTCAGGTGCATCGTCAAGAGGGCAATGTGGTGGATGAAAAGGATCACCTTCTTCTTGTCTCCAATGATTGAGGAGGCTACGAACCCATCCCCAGTTCATCCAGAATAGATGATAGGAAATTGGTTGGTCCATTCCGGTCACGCTGCTTTCGGAGCTTGAGTGGGATTCCATTTCGGAATCTGAAGAACTTGAATCAATGACGAATTCCATTTCGTACGATTGAATAGAGGATTTTTCGATATGAAATGTTTTTCGAATATCTGATAGTATTCAATTTATTAGAATATCTATATTTATAAGGCAATAGATCTCATAAATTACGGAGGAAATTACGGAATATGCCAGGCAAAGTATACAGTAACAGATACGTGTAGATACACATTAGCAGATACGCTAAGATATGAATTTTTGTCTATACACTATTTATGCAATCAATGCAGTAACACGTGTCTAGACTTAAGAATGATAAGCAGGTAATTTCTTACAGATGATAGTAGATGATTTTCGACACAAAATGATAAGCAAAACTTTTGACATGCAGACACGGTCGAAGTCCAGACTCACTAATGCATCCTAACGACTTATCAGTTAGACACACTAATGCAGACCTGGTTCGCTAAGACCACCGCTCTGATACCAACTGAAAGGACCCGTCCTAATCCATCTGGACGAAGTCACCAACAACTGGTTCCATTACGATGATCGACTTCAAAAACTGTCTTTAAAATGAGCAAATGCACAGCGGAATGTTTCTTTCATACCTGAGAATAAACATGCTTTAAAGTGTCAACCAAAAGGTTGGTGAGTTCATTAGTTTATCATAAATAATCATTTCCAACATTTTAATAGACCACAAGTTTTCATATTTCCATTTCTCATAAACATACGTCCCATGCATAGAGACAAAAATATCATTCATATGAATTGAACACCTGGTAACCGACATTCACAATATGCATATAAGAATATCCCCATCATTCCGGGATCCTCCTTCGGACATGATATAAATTTCGAAGTACTAAAGCATCCGGTACTTTGGATGGGGCTTGTTGGGCCCGATAGATCTATCTTTAGAGTTCGCATCAATTAGGGTGTCTGTTCCCTAATTCTTAGATTACCAGACTTAATAAAAAGGGGCATATTCGATTTCGATAATTCAATCATAGAATGTAGTTTCATTTACTCGTGTCTATTTCGTAAAACAGTTATAAAAACAACGCATGTATTCTCAGTCCCAAAAATATATATTGTAAAAGAATTTAAAAGGGGAGCAAATGAAACTCACGCATATAAATATTGTAAAACAGTTAATAAAGTATTTGCATGTATTCTCAGTTCCAAAAATGTAAAGAGTAAAAGGGAATCAAATGAAACTCACCATACTGTATTTTGTAGTAAAAATACATATAACATCATTGAACAATTGTAAGGTTGGCCTCGGATTCACGAACCTATATTATTTATATATTTACATGTTCATTAATATTTGTCTAGCAGTTTAGATTAAGTCATAGTGTACCACAATCCTAATGCTCGAGTCTAATGTGCAAAAGTCAACAAAAATCAATTTGACTCAAAGTGATTTCCAAAGTTTATACATGATTATTATATAGTTTAAATATCGTCGTTTAAATATTTGAAAGATTTATTAAAGTATAACATATAATTCATTTATTGATAAATAAAACTTTATTTAAAATATACTTTTATATATCTTAAGTAATAAATTTGTAAAGTTTCTTATCATAAAATAATATGATAGATTTTATTAATGTAATTATATTATTTGTATATTTGTTTGGTAAAATAACCTTGAAAATAATAATAAGTAAAAGTTGTAATTATTTTGTAATAATAATTATTATTATTCTATTAATCAAGATATCAATATTTTTATTTACAAAAAGAGATATTATAATAAAACAGCAATTCTGATTATGATAACATTAATATTTACAATACTTTTAATATTAACTTTAAAATAATAATTTTATTTAAAATTGATAATAATAATGATATCTTATAACAACACTGATTTTTCTATTGTAAACGATATTTTAGTAAAAACATTAATAATACTTTTAATAAAAATAATAAAAATGATAATTTTTATCTAAATTAATATCTTACAATATTTTAATTTCATCATGAAACTCATACTCCTTATTTTCTAATAAATTCATTTCATAGTTTTTAATCATCTTTTACATCGTTTTTGCATTAATGATAATAATAGTAATTATAATAATCAAATGTTACTAAAATTAGATTTTAATCATAATAATACTAATGATAATATTAATAATAATTATAACGATAGTAATAATAATAACAATTTTTAATAATAATAATAATAATATCAATAATGGTAACAATAATAATAATAATAATAATAATAATTTGATAAAACTACAACGACGATAATAACAACGATAATAATAATCATTTTTAATAATAACATCAAAAATTCAATTGACTATAGCTTCTAATCCGTTCGTCGAAATCATTCGACATCTAAAGGAAAAGTTCTTAATTTTTAGCTAGCTTTCCAACGATATACATATCTTATACCCTATCTCGTCCCTAGTATAACAACCTTTAAGATTCAACGTAATCTAACTAGGGGCAATATCAAAAGTACAAGCATGCATAAACCTAAATACTCGAGCACTAGTCAAGGATACACTATTAATAAATAAAAATTAAGTTTTGAGTGCTCACGTATCAATATTGAGATTCAATATTGCAGGAAAGGTACGTAGACGCAACGGAGATGACTAACACTAGATTGACCACACGAGCATAACCCCCGAACATTACCCATCACATCCATAGCTATAACCCATAATTTCCTTAGCTCTATCCCACTCCTAAACCCGTTTTGAAAACTTATTTTGGATCACTCAGGTAGCACTCCGTCGTAATATTTTATGTATAATACATAATAATAATAATAACACTTAATACTCCTAATAATAATAATAATAATAATAATAATAATAATAATAATAATGATAATAATAATAATAATAATAATAATAATAATAAATATAATACGGAGTAATAATATATGTTTATGTATGTGTGCGTGTTAGTGTTTGATAAAAATGAAGAACAAAACCAAAATGCTCGATCACTTTTATTCACAGACCTGGATCCCCCTATCCCACGACTCGCGGTCAAAATGGGCACACAAGCCCGCAACTCGCAGCCAAATCTAAAACCAGCCCACAAGTTTTCAAAACTAGGCTGCCGACAGTCTTTTATTTTATTTTATATTTATTTATTTAATTTATATAATTATATATATATTATATTATATTTACTCTCATGGTAAAAATATAATTTTTACAAAAATGACTCTTTAGTTGTCACTCAACTTATGTACCACATTCGGTTTTTAGAACGCTCTTTCGTACGTTTAGAAAAATAGTCTTTTACGTTACGCGACGTGGACCCTTAATAATATTTTGATTTATTAATCAATAAATTACTTTATAAAAATGTAACCTTATAAAGTTGAGCGTTGTGGTCATTTGCTTCTATAAATCAGTGACTCGTTGTTTGTCAAAAATATATTATTTTAAATTAAACATCTTGTGACACGTACCTTTATTAATAACTAGACTTGAATTGACTGTAAACTAACCCACTCAAAGTGTAACTTTATCTTTTGAATGTTTCGGTCATTTCCTTTTATAAATTAAAGTCTCGTTGTATATAAAAACGTATATAATAATATTAGTTTAGATCAAAACGTTTTATGACTGACTCGATAGTATTATTTATCATTTTGTAAAATATAAATATATTTTCATTTAAAGTATAACCTTGTGTATATCGTATGAAACTATTAATATAGTATTTAGTTTATCAAAACGAATAGTAGTTCAAAGTTCATTTTAATTTCGTTTAGGAAATCTTGTAACGCGTAACATTTATATATTTTTTTAAAACTTAATTTGATATACGTCCATGTTTAATTTAATCACCTTAATCATCCCCAAATAATATATCTTAATATCTATCGAATCAAATAACAATTGTTACTATCGTTTATATAACCAAAGATATTTTTAGTAATAAATTCTATTAAACGTTTTCGCACGTTTGAAGATTAGATCAACCAAGTGTTATGAAATTCAAACCTTCACTAACTTTAGTCTAACCTTAATAATAACACTTTTGTTCTTTCATGTAAATCACTTTACCAAATATTCCGAATACCGTTAAAAGTAAGGGTTTCTTAATTCAAAGTGGGCCTCTCAACAGAGACTCGTAATTCATAATTCAATGTATCTAATAATTCGATCATTTGATCTTATCTTCTAATTCCATCGATAAACATTTTGAAACAAATACATTCATGTGAAGTATTATATGTTTAGTACGTTGTTAATGTTTCAAGTTATAATATATATACACATATACATATATAATCATAAACGTTCATTTACTAGTTCGTGAATCGTCAGAACTTGGTCGAGGTTAAATGAATGTATAAACATAGTTTAAAATATTTGATATTTAACTTAACAAACTTTGCTTATCGTGTCGGAATAGTATAAAGATTAAAGTTTAAATTTGGTTGGAAATTCTCGGGTCATCACAAGTTAGAGAATATAAAGTCAACCGCTTAGCATAAAAGCGGGACGTGTACCAAAATTTGACCTAATATAAGCTAATATAAAAATAAAAAAAATAAAAATAAAAAAAGGTGGGTGGCATTGGCTGGAACGTTTGCCCTACACTAAGGAGAGTTTGCCATCCTCGCACGTAGTGATCAGACGCATACTCCGATGTAAACAGAAAAGGAAACTATAATATAGGGATGCGAAACCTCCAAGACTGCAAGGCCCATCCCTCACTGGCAAAAAACAAGCCACCCAAGGCTGGATGAATGGTATCCATCCAGGGTAGCTTAACAAACTCAATCGAGTTTGTCAGTAATTATCTCCTACGTGGAGATGGTAGGATCGTTAATGAGAAATTGAAGACGGGGGATCGAGATTTGTTGAAGCTGGGAACAAGCTTCCTCACATTTTTCCTTAGCTCCATCGATGAGCAACTCAGCAATATTGGGGGGAATAACGGGGGGTACAGGGATTTCCGACAAATGACATTCCAGAAAAGGGTGCGCTCATAGGCGCGAGCAGCAACCATAGCTGGGCCAAAACGCTGCTCGACTGTTTTGCAGTCAACCGCATGTTGGACTATTGTTGGAAGGCCCTGATAGAGAATGTCATATTGCGCCTTTAAAACACCATGCTTGGCACCCCATGATTCCTGGTCTGAGATCCAGTCACTAAAGCTTTCATTTAAAAACACAACATGGCCCTCTACTTCTTTCAGTTTCACAGAAAGAGACGTAATCTCGGACTCCATAAACCTCTTTTCTGCATCATGCTGATCTTCCTCCTGTTACCTTTTAAACATCATAACATTGATCCGCTCTTCTGCCTGCACGTGTGCGGTTACCGCAACAGCAAGTTGCGCAGTTAGTTTTGCATTTTCCTGTTGCTAGGCATGTATCTTGGAAGCCTCTGTCAATGACGGCGGTGGTGGATGAGTGAGCGCAGCAGATTTGAGTTGCAAACGGTTGAGGTCCTTGGCAAAGTTGAACAGTGTCGATTGTGTGTCAATATAAAGTTCCTCGGAGGGTGAAAGTGCAGAAAACTTTTGCATCAATTGCTGAGGGGCATTTGATTGTAAAAAAGAAAATTGTTGTGCAAATACTGGAGGAGGAACCTTTATGAACTCACTGGCATTCGGAATCTGTAAAGACACATCATCTGGATTTGGGCACATGCATTTGGAAGGATGAGCTACACCACTTGGACCTGCAAAAAAGATAAACATGGCATATAAAAACTTAACATCGATATTCAAATGACAAGTCCGTCGGCTGAAATTAGTACCTTCGTTATGTAACCTTTTATGGTCACTTAGCGCTCTAGCACCGGGAGTTTGGTATAGTGAAGGCTGTGTGTCTGAATGACTAATCGGTGAACTCAAAGGGTTACCGAAATCAGTGGTTGGAATGGGGGCGTAAGATTCCAACTTCATCTACAATGACAACAATCAGAACAACAAATGAGTGATGCATAAAAATTGTAACTAGGGTTACATAGTGTAAATGCAAAAGTATAAGAGTACGAGATATACCTTTTTTAGGTTTTTGCAGAGAAGATGAAAAGGGTTGAATGATTTAAAAAGGAAAAGATTGTGAGATACATAATGTAGTGACCTGAACTTTTCCATGTTTATATATATTAATTGAGATTGATATTTACATGATTAAATGTTTCCAACATGTTAAGCAATCAAACTTGTTAAGACTTGATTAATTGAAATATGTTTCATATAGACAATTGACCACCCAAGTTGACCGGTGATTCACGAACGTTAAAACTTGTAAAAACTATATGATGACATATATATGGAAATATATATAGTTAACATGATACTATGATAAGCAAACATATCATTAAGTATATTAACAATGAACTACATATGTAAAAACAAGACTACTAACTTAATGATTTTTAAACGAGACATATATGTAACGATTATCGTTGTAAAGACATTTAATGTATATATATAATATTAAGAGATATTCATACATGATAATATCATGATAATATAATAATTTAAAATCTCATTTGATATTATAAACATTGGGTTAACAACATTTAACAAGATCGTTAACCTAAAGGTTTCAAAACAACACTTACATGTAACGACTAACGATGACTTAACGACTCAGTTAAAATGTATATACATGTAGTGTTTTAATATGTATTTATACACTTTTTAAAGACTTCAATACACTTATCAAAATACTTCTACTTAACAAAAATGCTTACAATTACATCCTCGTTCAGTTTCATCAACAATTCTACTCGTATGCACCCGTATTCGTACTCGTACAATACACAGCTTTTAGATGTATGTACTATTGGTATATACACTCCAATGATCAGCTCTTAGCAGCCCATGTGAGTCACCTAACACATGTGGGAATCCTCATTTGGCAACTAGCATGAAATATCTCATAAAATTACAAAAATATGAGTAATCATTCATAACTTATTTACATGAAAACAAAATTACATATCCTTTGTTAGAAATCGGGTATGAATTGAATGCCGGATTCGTTCTTGAATCGTGTAATCACTTTCTCTATAAAGTATTTCGACCCAACGATTGCCTCGGTTTCACGAAATCTTTACAGGGATAAGACAAGAACGCAATCAGTGTTTTTGGCAACGAAATCACTGATCAAATTATCTGAGAGAATTGTGTGTGTTTTCTATTGTTAGAATGAAAGCAAAGTCCTCTATATATAAGAGGTGAAAAGGTGCGACGAAAGGATGTAACCCTTTAATGAAAATATGCAACCTTTCAACGAAAAGATACAACTATTCGTTAACACCTTTTAGAAAATGACATCACTCTTCATGAAATGATGTAACCATTCATGGTTACCTTTCATCAAAAGATGTAATTTTCAAGACCTTATTGAATTAACTCGAACGAGCGTGCACTCCGCACTCTCCAAACTCGTCATTGAGCTTAATTCGATAAGCCTTTGCTTTCTAGTAAATCCCAATTAACTAAAATGATTGTTGATAACACTAAAATCACCAACAAATCCCCCCCATTTTAGTGTAATCCTTGATTTACTAAAATAATACAAACAAACAGAACAAACCAATGCATAAATGGAAATGTTCATGAAGAATTGAATTTCCACTTAGTATAGTATTTACGAGAATTCGAAAATCAGGGTGTTCACGAAGAATTGAACCCTTCAATTCATATGAAAACTATAAAATACTATACACATTAGTTTCTTACATATCCCTAAGACAATCTTGACACTATTATAAGCCATGTGTCCCAATCCTTCAATGAACATATTGGCAGCTAAGTCCAAAGCTCCATTGAAGCGGCAAAACTTCATGTTCACATAGGTAGCTCTTTTAGTCTTGCACCCGCATTTGCAATTTTTCAAAAGAACTATTAAGAAGTTAAACTTCAACCTAACTCCACTTACGGGTCTAAACACATACTTTGGGATCAGAATATTTATGTGTTTCAATCTTCAGAAAGTAAGCTTACCTCATTGAATTCAGCTCCTAGCGTTGTACTAGAAGGGAATTGGGCGTCTCACTTTGGAAGATCTGGTTGGACTTCAATCCCACATCATTAGCCAACTTTTGCGCGCTTCCGACTAAAGCTTTTGTTAAGTGATTTTGTTAAATTTTGTTGTGACCCAACAAAATCCACATATATCACTTTATTCGTGATCAACTCACGAAACATAATGTGTCTAAGGCATAAGTGTCTATACTTTTCCTTGTATACTTAACTAAATGCCTTAGCTAACAGATATCCCAAAATTAGAGACCTAAATGGACATTACTATCTCTTTCGACTTCAATCAATTTTCCTTTGTAATCCTTATATCCAAGGACTTACTAAATTCTTATATGATCATAAGAAACCCGTACGTACTTATAATTAATTGATTGATCAGTCAGTGTGTATGTCCACTATTCACGAACTCAACAATGTAAACCTATAATTTGTACACCCTTGATAATGAGTCCTCATTATCCTTATGCACACAATTATTACTATTACATTAGATAGTTAGATTATAATTATAAACATATCTTAGCCAATCCACTTCTAGACCCAAGAAGTAATGACATTTAGTTTATAATGTCAATAATCTCAACATCCATCTTTTGATCCAAGACGCCTCATCTATACCAAGTGTAAAATTCAACGACTTGTAGATGTATAATCCTCTTTATCAATAATCTACTCAATACAAATTTTAATATGCTTTAAGGATTTACATTGTGAATTAAACCAGAGTTCATGGTTGGCTTTTACAAGTATTAAAATACTTAAGCTACATCAAAATTCATTATACTAGACCATGCTTAATATTTTCAACACATATGCTATATTGGTCACTTGATGTCATCACATACATCACTCCAATTTCCAAGCATAAACAGTATTCAACACCATACCGGTATTGATTATCAATTAAACAATTGTAATCCTCATTCCATATTAGAATTTATTCATTGACCACAAACTCTTGTGCAGACACCACTCACATGAAGAACCAACAGATAGATAGTTCTTGTTTATTTATTTATTTTGTGAGACAAATCACCCACTTTGCAACCATACATACGAATATATTAGAAATATATACATATGTATACACATATACTAAATATATAAATATATATGTATAAGATACTAGTTGACAGTTGTCCTTTCAATGATTATGCCTTTTTACCACCAACCATCAAGAAGCCTACCGATTGTTAAAGATTAAACCATTGTGACTCATTAACAATCACAATTTTAAACAACCATAGAGATATCTATGTCAATATCCAAGAATGATATATAAACAACCTACTTGATTGACATCACATATCTATGTATGTATAATGATACGAACATGCATATCAACAATGAATGAGTCATTCAACACTCAGTGAGACTTTATAAAAGAGTATGCGACTTGAAATTAATAAGATGGTATAATCCATTTATTACATACTATTTATTCCTCAGTCATTTAATAATACCCTTAATTTTTATGTTCATCAAGTACTAACCAAAATTAGTCAAGCCAATAATTGCAGGCAAATATGAATGACATGAATTCATGTTGACAGTTACAAGAAATTTACTACGTATCATCAGAAAATATGCGACAAGTATACATACCATATTAAATGCTTTTTTTTTTTTTTTTTTTTTTTTTTTTTTTCAACCAAAATGAAGTTGCATGTAAGTGTTAATTTAATTACCACCAATGTTAACGGTTACAGTGTTAACCGCAACGGATTGATGCCAAAACTTTCAAGTATATTCTCATTAAATAATACTCCGTATTTGTTTCGGTCAATTCAAATTAATTATTAATGCAACACTTTCTCATGCATCCACCATTCATTTTGTTGTTCAAAACACTCCAAAAGACATATTACTTATTCTGTAACATGTATTACGGAGTATAATTTTAGTATACGTTGTCTAATAGAGTTAGACAGTAAATAAGCAATTCATACTCATGTTTATCATGAATCATTTCAACATAAGAAAAGGATAAGAAATTGTGTACCGTACATACGTACTTGCTTCAACGGTTGGTGTATGATTACTTGTATGCGATGTATCATCAATCACATACAAATAGAACGATTCCGAGTTCATTTTGACAGAGATCATATCCGTGTTCATCACGGGTTACGTGATGCCACAACTACATGCTATTGGCTTCTTGAATCTTGATGATGAGTTCCAAAATTTATTTAAAATGGAGATAAAACCGTCTATCCACTAAACCATCAATTTGAAATTGATATAGAATCAAAATTTATTTTATTTGGTATTTAAACAAATCAATCACCGCCATCGACTTGCTTTCAATTTGTATCATGGTCAATAACTTAGACCAATATCTTATTTGAGATCCAACTCTTAGGATCATATAATTAAATAGATGCAAGTTCGATATTTCTCTCGTTTAAACAGTACGAACATGGGAAAACTTGTATATTTCCCACTTTTGGATCGTACCAAAATAAATGTATATATCCACACATATCATGATAATTCCAATATCATAATCTTTCAAACACACACGACACAAGGAAATAATAATCAGAGGTTTATTATCATGAAAATTTCATGTCAAATCTCTATGTATTCAACGATTCATCTTTATGATTATCCCATAAAATACTTTATAGATTTGTTAGAAATCGGGTATGAATTGAATGCCGGATTCGTTCTTGAATCGTGTAATCACTTTCTCTATAAAGTATTTCGACCCAACGATTGCCTCGGTTTCACGAAATCTTTACAGGGATAAGACAAGAACGCAATCAGTGTTTTTGGCAACGAAATCACTGATCAAATTATCTGAGAGAATTGTGTGTGTTTTCTATTGTTAGAATGAAAGCAAAGTCCTCTATATATAAGAGGTGAAAAGGTGCGACGAAAGGATGTAACCCTTTAATGAAAATATGCAACCTTTCAACGAAAAGATACAACTATTCGTTAACACCTTTTAGAAAATGACATCACTCTTCATGAAATGATGTAACCATTCATGGTTACCTTTCATCAAAAGATGTAATTTTCAAGACCTTATTGAATTAACTCGAACGAGCGTGCACTCCGCACTCTCCAAACTCGTCATTGAGCTTAATTCGATAAGCCTTTGCTTTCTAGTAAATCCCAATTAACTAAAATGATTGTTGATAACACTAAAATCACCAACATCCTTTATATCTAATCCATACACCAACGACCAAAAACACCTACAAACACTTTCATTCTTCAATTTTCTTCATCTAATTGATCTCTCTCAAGTTCTATCTTCAAGTTCTAAGTGTTCTTCATATATTCTACAAGTTCTAGTTACATAAAATCAAGAATACTTTCAAGTTTGCTAGCTCACTTCCAATCTTGTAAGGTGATCATCCAACCTCAAGAAATCTTTGTTTTTTACAGTAGGTTATCATTCTAATACAAGGTATTAATCATATTCAAACTTTGGTTCAATTTCTATAACTATAACAATCTTATTTCAAGTGATGATCTTACTTGAACTTGTTTTCGTGTCATGATTCTGCTTCAAGAACTTCGAGCCATCCAAGGATCCGTTGAAGCTAGATCCATTTTTCTATTTTCCAGTAGGTTTATCCAAGGAACTTAAGGTAGTAATGATGTCCATAACATCATTCGATTCATACATATAAAGCTATCTTATTCGAAGGTTTAAACTTGTAATCACTAGAACATAGTTTAGTTAATTCTAAACTTGTTCGCAAACAAAAGTTAATCCTTCTAACTTGACTTTTAAAATCAACTAAACACATGTTCTATATCTATATGATATGCTAACTTAATGATTTAAAACCTGGAAACACGAAAAACACCGTAAAACCGGATTTACGCCGTCGTAGTAACACCGCGGGCTGTTTTGGGTTAGTTAATTAAAAACTATGATAAACTTTGATTTAAAAGTTGTTATTCTGAGAAAATGATTTTTATTATGAACATGAAACTATATCCAAAAATTATGGTTAAACTCAAAGTGGAAGTATGTTTTCTAAAATGGTCATCTAGACGTCGTTCTTTCGACTGAAATGACTACCTTTACAAAAATGACTTGTAACTTATTTTTCCGACTATAAACCTATACTCTTTCTGTTTAGATTCATAAAATAGAGTTCAATATGAAACCATAGCAATTTGATTCACTCAAAACGGATTTAAAATGAAGAAGTTATGGGTAAAACAAGATTGGATAATTTTTCTCATTTTAGCTACGTGAAAATTGGTAACAAATCTATTCCAACCATAACTTAATCAACTTGTATTGTATATTATGTAATCTTGAGATACCATAGACACGTATACAATGTTTCGACCTATCATGTCGACACATCTATATATATTTCGGAACAACCATAGACACTCTATATGTGAATGTTGGAGTTAGCTATACAGGGTTGAGGTTGATTCCAAAATATATATAGTTTGAGTTGTGATCAATACTGAGATACGTATACACTGGGTCGTGGATTGATTCAAGATAATATTTATCGATTTATTTCTGTACATCTAACTGTGGACAACTAGTTGTAGGTTACTAACGAGGACAGCTGACTTAATAAACTTAAAACATCAAAATATATTAAAAGTGTTGTAAATATATTTTGAACATACTTTGATATATATGTATATATTGTTATAGGTTCGTGAATCAACCAGTGGCCAAGTCTTACTTCCCGACGAAGTAAAAATCTGTGAAAGTGAGTTATAGTCCCACTTTTAAAATCTAATATTTTTGGGATGAGAATAAATGCAGGTTTTATAAATGATTTACAAAATAGACACAAGTACGTGAAACTACATTCTATGGTTGAATTATCGAAATCGAATATTCCCCTTTTTATTAAGTCTGGTAATCTAAGAATTAGGGAACAGACACCCTAATTGACGCGAATCCTAAAGATAGATCTATTGGGCCTAACAAACCCCATCCAAAGTACCGGATGCTTTAGTACTTCGAAATTTATATCATATCCGAAGGGTGTCCCGGAATGATGGGGATATTCTTATATATGCATCTTGTTAATGTCGGTTACCAGGTGTTCACCATATGAATGATTTTTATCTCTATGTATGGGATGTGTATTGAAATATGAAATCTTGTGGTCTATTATTATGATTTGATATATATAGGTTAAACCTATAACTCTCCAACATTTTTGTTGACGTTTTAAGCATGTTTATTCTCAGGTGATTATTAAGAGCTTCCGCTATCACATACTTAAATAAGGACGAGATTTGGAGTCCATGCTTGTATGATATTGTGTAAAAACTGCATTCAAGAAACTTATTTTGTTGTAACATATTTGTATTGTAAACCATTATGTAATGGTCGTGTGTAAACAAAATATTTTAGATTATCATTATTTGATAATCTACGTATAGCTTTTTAAACCTTTATTGATGAAATAAAGGTTATGGTTTGTTTTAAAAATGAATGCAGTCTTTGAAAAACGTCTCATATAGAGGTCAAAACCTCGCAACGAAATCAATTAATATGGAACGTTTTTAATCAATAAGAACGGGACATTTCAGTTGGTATCAGAGCGTTGGTCTTAGAGAACCAGAATTTTGCATTAGTGTATCTTATCGAGTTTGGTAGGATGCATTAGTGAGTCTGGACTTCGACCGTGTTTACTTGAAAAATGATTGCTTAACAAATTTTGTTGGAAACTATATATTTTTAACATGTGAATATTATGTGATATATTAATCTCTTAACGCGTTTGATATTATGTGATAGATGTCTACCTCTAGAACAAGTCCCATTGACTTACCTAATAATAATGAAGAGTCAAATGTAAATTGGAATGATTCGTGGACTGATTCACAAGTTCCCGAAGAGGAACCGGAAGAAGAGTCGGAACCGGAAGAAGAATCGGAACCGGAAGAAGAATCGGAACCGGATGAAGAAATAGAACCGGTGGGGGAAATAATAAAACGGTTAAGTAAAAGAAAATCCTCAACCAACCGACCATGGTTAATTATGGTCAATGGTCTTTCCGCCAAGGAAGCAAAATATTGGGAGGATTACCAATTCTCCGATGAATCGGATTCCGACGAGAATTCCGATGATGTTATAGAAATTACCCCAACTGAATTTAAAAAGGCAAAAGAAAATAATAAGGGAAAGGGCATAAAAATAAAGAAATCTAATTCCAACCCCGATGAACTTTATATGTATCGTCAACCCCCGAAGTCCTTAAGTTGTAACAATGACTCGGGAACCTCTAAACCACCAGGTTTTTCTAAACCAATGTGGAAAACGACGGCTCGTATTAGGGGAACATCATATATCCCTAGAAACTTGGCAAAACGAACCAAAACAGAAGAAGAAGAAGAAACAAGCGAGTCAGAATAAGATAGTTGTATTCGTGTGGTGTAATATATGTAATATAGTGTGCTTATGCTTTATGATATATGTAAAAATTGCTTGTATTAATAAGTATTTTTTTTATGAATCTAACTCTTGTCTATTTAACAGTATAAAAACACAAAATGGATAGACAACCCAATATTTTAAGAGTCCTACCCGGAGACATGATTGATGAAATCTTGTCTAGAGTCGGTCAGAATTCTTCGGCACAACTATTTAAGGCGAGATCAGTTTGTAAGACATTCGAAGAACATTCCAAGAATGCCTTGGTTTATAAAAGGCTTTCGTTCGAAAGATGGGGGATATCACATTGGGAAATCCATAAGTTACGATGTCTTTACTTTGACGCATATATTGCGGGGAACCCAAATGCTATTTTACGCAATGGGTTAAGAAATTATTTTGACTCAATATATCCGAATATTGGACTTTATTTTGACTCAACATAAAGAAGCATGTTATGCTTACGGATTAGTAATGTTCGCTTCTCACCAAAGTGAGAACAAGAACATCGGGCTATAACTATTAAACAAAACGTTCCCACAAGTGACGGAGTCGGTAATTGGGGTAAGAAATGAGGTTTTTAGATTGTTACGGGACTGTTGGACATTATGTAACCCTCATCCCTTTGACGACGTTACAACACGCTGTCTTATCAACGGCCATAACGGTTATGTTCCACAAGACCAAGGATGGGAAGTAATCCTAGTAAAACCAGAATGCATGACTTGTTTCTGGACGTATGAATTACGTGTCTTTATTGCCTTTGCTGAACGACTTGTGTACTAGCTAGAATTATCTTCACAACCATCTTGTATCAAATTTATTGTGTGCTATATTTCATGCTATATGTAAAATAAGCGGTATTGTAAGTTTGTAAAATATTGTGTAAAAGTTTGAACGCGAAATATTATTATAATCAGTTTTTCATATAGAATTGTAGTAGTTGAATTGTATATTAGCTACTAAGTATGAACTTAACGGGTAGGTACTACCCAAATTTAAACTTATAAAATGCTAATATGAAGAAAAAGCTTTTATAAATGAGTTCATATTATGCTACGAAATACTATTAACTACTCTTAATATTCTGTGTGATTAACTTGTTCCATTTGACTATTTTGAAGGAAATGGCACCGACTACTCGACACACCGTGAATATGAATGAAGAGGAATTCCGTACTTTTCTAGCTTCAAACATAGCCGCAGTACAGGCTGCGCTACATACCAACAATAACCATGGATCTAGCAGTGCAGGAAATCGTGTAGGATGCACCTACAAAGAATTTACTGCCTGCAAACCTTTGGAATTTGATGGAACCGAAGGACCGATCGGATTGAAACGGTGGACCGAGAAGGTCGAATCGGTGTTTACCATAAGTAAGTGTACTGAAAAGGAAAAAGTGAAGTATGCTACGCATACCTTCACAGGTTCTGCATTAACATGGTGGAATACCTATCTAGAGTAACTGGGACAAGACGAGGCGTACGCACTACCGTGGTCAGCATTCAAGCACTTGATGAACGAGAAGTACCGTCCCAGAACCGAGGTCAATAAGCTCAAGACAGAACTTAGAGGGTTACGAACCCAAGGATTTGATATTACCACGTACGAAAGACGATTCACAGAATTGTGCCTATTGTGTCCGGGAGCATTCGAAGATGAGGAAGAGAAGATCGACGCGTTTGTGAAAGGATTACCGGAAAGAATCCAAGAAGATATAAGTTCACATGAGCCCGCCTCCATACAACAGGCATGTAGAATGGCTCACAAACTAGTGAACCAGATTGAAGAAAGAATTAAAGAACAGACTGCTGAAGAGGCCAATGTGAAGCAAGTCAAAAGAAAGTGGGAGGAAAACGGTGATAAGAATCACCAATACAACAACAACAGCAATTACAACAATAATCGCAACAATTATCCCAACAATCGCAACATCAATCGCAACTACAACAAACGGCCCAACAACAACAACAACAACTACAACAATCATCCCAACAACAATAATAACCGCAACAACAACAACAATCAGAAGCAGCTATGCCAAAGGTGTGAAAAGTAACACTCGGGGTTCTGCACCAAATTTTGCAACAAGTGTAAAAGAAATGGTCATAGCGCGGTGAAGTGTGAGGTCTACGGACCAGGGGTTAATAGAACGAAAGGAACAAATGGTGTCGGAACGAGTAATGGCGGAGCAAGTAGTTTCAGAGCAAGTTATGCCAATGTAGTTTGTTATAAATGTGGAAAACTAGGCCACATTATTAGAAATTGCCCGAACCAGGAGAACACGAATGGACAAGGCCGCGGAAGAGTTTTCAATATTAATGCGGCAGAGGCACAGGAAGACCCGGAGCTTGTTACGGGTACGTTTCTGATTGACAATAAATCTGCTTATGTTTTATTTGATCCGGGTGCGGATAGAAGCTATATGAGTAGAGATTTTTGTGCTAAATTAAGCTGTCCATTGACGCCTTTGGATAGTAAATTTTTACTTGAATTAGCAAATGGTAAATTAATTTCAGCAGATAATATATGTCGGAATCGAGAAATTAAACTGGTTAGCGAAACATTTAAGATTGATTTGATACCAGTAGAGTTAGGGAGTTTTGATGTGATAATCGGTATAGATTGGTTGAAAGAAGTGAAAGCAGAGATCGTTTGTTACAAAAATGCAATTTGCATTATACGAGAAAAAGGAAAACCCTTAATGGTGTACGGAGAAAAGGGCAACACGAAGCTACATCTTATTAGTAATTTGAAGGCACAAAAACTAATAAGAAAAGGTTGCTATGCTGTTGTAGCACACGTCGAGAAAGTACAAACTGAAGAAAAGAGCATCAATGATGTTCCCATTGCAAAAGAATTTCCCGATGTATTTCCGAAAGAATTACCGGGATTACCCCCACATCGATCCGTTGAATTTCAAATAGATCTTGTACCAGGAGCTGCACCAATAGCTCGTACTTCTTACAGACTCGCACCCAGCGAGATGAAAGAACTGCAAAGCCAATTACAAGAACTTTTAGAGCGTGGTTTCATTTGACCAAGCACATCACCGTGGGGAGCTCCTGTTTTGTTTGTCAAGAAGAAAGATGGTACATTCAGGTTGTGTATCGACTACCGAGAGTTGAACAAACTTACCATCAAGAACCGCTACCCACTACCGAGAATCGACGACTTATTTGATCAACTACAAGGCTCGTCTGTTTATTCAAAGATTGACTTACGTTCCGGGTATCATCAAATGCGGGTGAAAGAAGATGATATTCCAAAGACTGCTTTTAGAACACGTTACGGTCATTACGAGTTTATGGTCATGCCGTTTGGTTTAACTAATGCACCAGCTGTGTTCATGGACCTTATGAACCGAGTGTGTGGACCATACCTTGACAAGTTTGTCATTGTTTTCATTGATGACATACTTATTTACTCAAAAAATGACCAAGAACACGGTGAACATTTGAGAAAGGTGTTAGAAGTATTGAGGAAGGAAGAATTGTACGCTAAGTTTTCAAAGTGTGCATTTTGGATGGAAGAAGTTCAATTCATCGGTCACATAGTGAACAAAGAAGGTATTAAGGTGGATCCGGCAAAGATAGAAACTGTTGAAAAGTGGGAAACCCCGAAAACTCCAAAACACATACGCCAGTTTTTAGGACTAGCTGGTTACTACAGAGGGTTCATCCAAGACTTTTCCAGAATAGCAAAACCCTTGACTGCATTAACGCATAAAGGGAAGAAATTTGAATGGAATGATGAACAAGAGAAAGCGTTTCAGTTATTGAAGAAAAAGCTAACTATGGCACCTATATTGTCATTGCCTGAAGGGAATGATGATTTTGTGATTTATTGTGACGCATCAAAGCAAGGTCTCGGTTGTGTATTAATGCAACGAACGAAGGTGATTGCTTATGCGTCTAGATAATTGAAGATTCACGAACAAAATTATACGACGCATGATTTGGAATTAGGCGCGGTTGTTTTTGCATTAAAGACTTGGAGGCACTACTTATATGGGGTTAAAAGTATTATATATACCGACCACAAAAGTCTTCAACACATATTTAATCAGAAACAACTGAATATGAGGCAGCGTAGGTGGATTGAATTATTGAATGATTACGACTTTGAGATTCGTTACCACCCGGGGAAGGCAAATGTGGTAGCCGATGCCTTGAGCAGGAAGGACAGAGAACCCATTCGAGTAAAA
This sequence comes from Rutidosis leptorrhynchoides, assembly GCF_046630445.1. Lineage (NCBI taxonomy): Eukaryota > Viridiplantae > Streptophyta > Magnoliopsida > Asterales > Asteraceae > Rutidosis > Rutidosis leptorrhynchoides. Next base: position 217,297,086 of record NC_092336.1, read on the forward strand.
TCTATGAATATAATGATTCAGAATAACCTTACTACTCAAATAAAGGAGGCGCAACAAGGAGTTTTAAAAGAGGGAAATATAAAGGATGAAATACCCAAAGGATCGGAGAAGCATCTTAATATTCGGGAAGACGGAACCCGGTATAGGGCTGAAAGGATTTGGGTACCAAAATTTGGAGATATGAGAGAAATGGTACTTAGAGAAGCTCATAAAACCAGATACTCAATACATCCTGGAACGGGGAAGATGTACAAGGATCTCAAGAAACATTTTTGGTGGCCGTGTATGAAAGCCGATGTTTCTAAATACGTAGGAGAATGTTTGACGTGTTCTAAGGTCAAAGCTGAGCATCAGAAACCATCAGGTCTACTTCAACAACCCGAAATCCCGGAATGGAAATGGGAAAACATTACCATGGATTTCATCACTAAATTGCCAAGGACTGCAAGTGGTTTTGATACTATTTGGGTAATAGTTGATCGTCTCACCAAATCAACACACTTCCTGCCAATAAGAGAAGATGACAAGATGGAGAAGTTAGCACGACTGTATTTGAAGGAAGTCATCTCCAGACATGGAATACCAATCTCTATTATCTCTGATAGGGATGGCAGATTTATTTCAAGATTCTGGCAGACATTACAGCAAGCATTAGGAACTCGTCTAGACATGAGTACTGCCTATCATCCACAAACTGATGGGCAGAGCGAAAGGACGATACAAACGCTTGAAGACATGCTACGAGCATGTGTTATTGATTTCGGAAACAGTTGGGATCGACATCTACCGTTAGCAGAATTTTCCTACAACAACAGCTACCATTCAAGCATTGAGATGGCGCCGTTTGAAGCACTTTATGGTAGAAAGTGCAGGTCTCCGATTTGTTGGAGTGAAGTGGGGGATAGACAGATTACGGGTCCGGAGATTATACAAGAAACTACCGAGAAGATCATCCAAATTCAACAACGGTTGAAAACCGCCCAAAATCGACAAAAGAGCTACGCTGACATTAAAAGAAAAGATATAGAATTTGAAATTGGAGAGATGGTCATGCTTAAAGTTGCACCTTGGAAAGGCGTTGTTCGATTTGGTAAACGAGGGAAATTAAATCCAAGGTATATTGGACCATTCAAGATTATTGATCGCGTCGGACCAGTAGCTTACCGACTTGAGTTACCTCAACAACTCGCAGCTGTACATAACACTTTCCACGTCTCGAATTTGAAGAAATGTTTTGCTAAAGAAGATCTCACTATTCCGTTAGATGAAATCCAAATCAACGAAAAACTTTAATTCATCGAAGAACCCGTCGAAATAATGGATCATGAGGTTAAAAGACTTAAGCAAAACAAGATACCAATTGTTAAGGTTCGATGGAATGCTCGTAGAGGACCCGAGTTCACCTGGGAGCGTGAAGATCAGATGAAGAAGAAATACCCGCATCTATTTCCAGAAGATTCGTCAACACCTTCAACAGCTTAAAATTTCGGGACGAAATTTATTTAACGGGTAGGTACTGTAGTGACCGAACTTTTCCATGTTTATATATATTAATTGAGATTGATATTTACATGATTAAATGTTTTCAACATGTTAAGCAATCAAATTTGTTAAGACTTGATTAATTGAAATATGTTTCATATAGACAATTGACCACCCAAGTTGACCGGTGATTCACGAACGTTAAAACTTGTAAAAACTATATGATGACATATATATGGATATATATATATAGTTAATATGATACTATGATAAGTAAACATATCATTAAGTATATTAACAATGAACTACATATGTAAAAACAAGACTACTAACTTAATGATTTTTAAACGAGACATATATGTAACGATTATCGTTGTAAAGACATTTAATGTATATATATAATATTAAGAGATATTCATACATGATAATATCATGATAATATAATAATTTAAAATCTCATTTGATATTATAAACATTGGGTTAACAACATTTAACAAGATCGTTAACCTAAAGGTTTCAAAACAACACTTACATGTAATGACTAACGATGACTTAACGACTCAGTTAAAATGTATATACATGTAGTGTTTTAATATGTATTTATACACTTTTGAAAGACTTCAATACACTTATCAAAATACTTCTACTTAACAAAAATGCTTACAATTACATCCCCGTTCAGTTTCATCAACAATTCTACTCGTATGCACCCGTATTCGTACTCGTACAATACACAGCTTTTAGATGTATGTACTATTGGTATATACACTCCAATGATCAGCTCTTAGCAGCCCATGTGAGTCACCTAACACATGTGGGAATCATCATTTGGAAACTAGCATGAAATATCTCATAAAATTACAAAAATATGAGTAATCATTCATGACTTATTTACATGAAAACAAAATTACATATCCTTTATATCTAATCCATACACCAACGACCAAAAACACCTACAAACACTTTCATTATTCATTTTTATTCATCTAATTGATCTCTCTCAAGTTCTATCTTCAAGTTCTAAGTGTTCTTCATATATTCTACAAGTTCTAGTTACATAAAATCAAGAATACTTTCATGTTTGCTAGCTCACTTCCAATCTTGTAAGGTGATCATCCAACCTCAAGAAATCTTTATTTCTTACAGTAGGTTATCATTCTAATACAAGGTATTAATCATATTCAAACTTTGGTTCAATTTCTATAACTATAACAATCTTATTTCAAGTGATGATCTTACTTGAACTTGTTTTCGTGTCATGATTCTGCTTCAAGAACTTCGAGCCATCCAAGGATCCGTTGAAGCTAGATCCATTTTTCTCTTTTCCAGTAGGTTTATCCAAGGAACTTAAGGTAGTAATGATGTTCATAACATCATTCGATTCATACATATAAAGCTATCTTATTCGAAGGTTTAAACTTGTAATCACTAGAACATAGTTTAGTTAATTCTAAACTTGTTCGCAAACAAAAGTTAATCCTTCTAACTTGACTTTTAAAATCAACTAAACACATGTTCTATATCTATATGATATGCTAACTTAATGATTTAAAACCTGAAAACACGAAAAACACCGTAAAACCGGATTTACGCCGTCGTAGTAACACCGCGGGCTGTTTTGGGTTAGTTAATTAAAAACTATGATAAACTTTGATTTAAAAGTTGTTATTCTGAGAAAATGATTTTTATTATGAACATGAAACTATATCCAAAAATTATGGTTAAACTCAAAGTGGAAGTATGTTTTCTAAAATGGTCATCTAGACGTCGTTCTTTCGACTGAAATGACTACCTTTACAAAAATGACTTGTACCTTATTTTTACGACTATAAACCTATACTCTTTCTGTTTAGATTCATAAAATAGAGTTCAATATGAAACCATAGCAATTTGATTCACTCAAAACGGATTTAAAATGAAGAAGTTATGGGTAAAACAAGATTGGATAATTTTTCTCATTTTAGCTACGTGAAAATTGGTAACAAATCTATTCCAACCATAACTTAATCAACTTGTATTGTATATTATGTAATCTTGAGATACCATAGACACGTATACAATGTTTCGACCTATCATGTCGACACATCTATATATATTTCGGAACAACCATAGACACTCTATATGTGAATGTTGGAGTTAGCTATACAGGGTTGAGGTTGATTCCAAAATATATATAGTTTGAGTTGTGATCAATACTGAGATACGTATACACTGGGTCGTGGATTGATTCAAGATAATATTTATCGATTTATTTCTGTACATCTAACTGCGGACAACTAGTTGTAGGTTACTAACGAGGACAACTGACTTAATAAACTTAAAACATCAAAATATATTAAAAGTGTTGTAAATATATTTTGAACATACTTTGATATATATGTATATATTGTTATAGGTTCGTGAATCAACCAGTGGCCAAGTCTTACTTCCCGACAAAGTAAAAATCTGTGAAAGTGAGTTATAGTCCCACTTTTAAAATCTAATATTTTTGGGATGAGAATACATGCAGGTTTTATAAATGATTTACAAAATAGACACAAGTACGTGAAACTACATTCTATGGTTGAATTATCGAAATCGAATATGCCCCTTTTTATTAAGTCTGGTAATCTAAGAATTAGGGAACAGACACCCTAATTGACGCGAATCCTAAAGATAGATCTATTGGGCCTAACAAACCCCATCCAAAGTACCGGATGCTTTAGTACTTCGAAATTTATATCATATCCGAAGGGTGTCCCGGAATGATGGGGATATTCTTATATATGTATCTTGTTAATGTAGGTTACCAGGTGTTCACCATATGAATGATTTTTATCTCTATGTATGGGATGTGTATTGAAATATGAAATCTTGTGGTCTATTATTATGATTTGATATATATAGGTTAAACCTATAACTCACCAACATTTTTGTTGACGTTTTAAGCATGTTTATTCTCAGGTGATTATTAAGAGCTTCCGCTATCACATACTTAAATAAGGACGAGATTTGGAGTCCATGCTTGTATGATATTGTGTAAAAACTGCATTCAAGAAACTTATTTTGTTGTAACATATTTGTATTGTAAACCATTATGTAATGGTCGTGTGTAAACAAGATATTTTAGATTATCATTATTTGATAATCTACGTATAGCTTTTAAACCTTTATTGATGAAATAAAGGTTATGGTTTGTTTTAAAAATGAATGCAGTCTTTGAAAAACATCTCATATAGAGGTCAAAACCTCGCAACGAAATCAATTAATATGGAACGTTTTTAATCAATAAGAACGAGACATTTCACATAAAAGCCAAAAGGCTATTTATAGAGAAAATACGGGAGTCAAAAAGTAACAAGGGTATAATGGTAGCCGTACACGTGTATCAATCTTAAGCTAAAATACTTTGTTAAGAGGTCCGGTGCACGTAGCATCAACAGGCGGTTGCATAATTACAATCATTACCTTTTCGGTATACAGTGACAGTTGTCACCTCGGGTGCAGGAAATGCAGCCGAAAAGATAGTTTGGTGACTGCACGCATACATTGCATTTAATGCTAATACAGTATCCGGTTACACATATATATTTAAATAACCTCATGCACTGTCCGGTTACATTTGAAATCCAGCTAGGATTTGTATTGGAACTATTAAGCATGCTAATTTAGTTCAAAGGTGTTGTTAAAATTCATTATGTGTACATTTTTATTCTTAGTTTGATGTCATACACTAATTTTCATTGTATATAACATCGAACAGGGGGTCCTTAATGATTCGCATATCCGCAGGACTATGCGGATTGTGCATCCAAAGCCCCAAAACGCACGTGAGTTGCCATCATTTGACACGGGTATAACCGCACCTCGTGCGCCTATACCATCTGATGCGAGTTTCGTATATGATAATGCTAAAAACGAACATATATTTCATAGCATTATCCCTCAAGAAAGACAAGCTTTTAGTTGCAATTGTTCTATTTACAAGTGATAATCGTTTAAATAATAAAAGGTGAAGACAAAAAACAGATTCGATGAATTGAAGACGCAAATGACCAAAAAGCTAAAAAGTACAAAGTACAATCCAAGTGGTTCAAATTATTGATGAGAAACGTCTAAAAATTACAAGAGTACAAGCCGTGAAACACAAAGTACAAGATATTAAATTGTACGAAAAGGCGTTCGAAAATTTGGAACTTAGACATGAACCAACTTTCAGCGTGCGACGCAACGGACCAAAAATTACAAGTCAACTATGCACAAGAATATAATATAATATATAATTAATTATATATATTATTATATATTATAATTATACACAGCCCACGTTTTGAATTTGATCTATGAGCTAGATTCCAGACCTCCACACTTGCGGAGCTTTGATGAAGAAAACCTCTGCACTCGCGGAGCTCAATAGTGAAAGGTGGGCCTATAAAAGGCCGCACATTTTGATCGATTCATTACCCCTTTTCTTTCTTTTCTATATACATAAAAATATATTTATATTTTATAATTTTAATTTTAATTTAAGTTTAATAATAATAAGGTTATAGTGGCGAATGTTGTAAGTGTGTAAGTCTAAATTCTGTCCGTGTAACGCTACGTTATTATTAATCATTGTAAGTTATGTTCAATCTTTTTAAATTAATGTCTCGTAGCTAAGTTATTATTATGCTTATTTAAATCGAAGTAATCGTGACGTTGGGCTAAATATTAAGACTGGGTAATTGGGCTTTGTACCATAATTGGGGTTTGGACAAAAGAACGACACTTGTGGAAATTAGACTATGGGCTATTAATGGGCTTTATATTAACTAAACGATACCTCGTTAATTTAATATAAAGGTTACAATTTGACGTATTTATATATAACCACATACGCTTAATCGGGTACGGTGGGCGGGATATCTATAAATTAGAATAATTGTTCATTTTACCGGACACGGGAATGGATTAATAGTCAATGGATTCGTTGAAACAGGGGTAGATTACATTCAAGGGTAATTGGTGTAATTGTTAATAAAGTATTGAAACCTTGGATTACACGCAGTCGATAACCTGATGTATTCATTAAACAAAGTATTAAGACCTTGTTACAGTTCAAGTCCCCAATTAGTTGGAATATTTGACTTCGGGTATAAGGATAATTTGACGAGAACTCTCGCACTTTATATTTATGACTGATGGACTGTTATGGACAAAAACTGTATGGACATATTGAATAATCCAGGACAAAGGACAATTAACCCATGGTAATAAACTAAAATCAACACTGTAGCGACCCGACCAAATCATGTTTGACGGCGCCGTCTACGTAGGTCCCATTACATGGTCATAAGTCTTTAAGACAAAGTTTGACCGAAAATATGTCGCATTCATTTCATAAGTGTGGATGTTTCAAAGTTTACAAAAGTAGTTTCCATAACTAGTACATAACGATGTTTAAAGTACAAATGAAACACGTGCGACACAGTTTAAAGTAGTCAAAAGACGCTCCACATATGCAAGTATACTCGACATCCAAAGCAAGTATCAAAAAGAATGAGCGGAAGCATGTATCACCTAATGTTCAAGGACCTGAGAAAAACATAGAAATCTGTCAACGAAAACGTTGGTGAAATCATAGGTTTAAGTAAGTAAGTGAGTAAAAGTAAGTCGAACCACAAGATTTTGCATCATTGATAAATAGTAATACATTCTAAAAGTTAATATTCACGAGTACCCAATTATCAAGGCTTAACGTTTCCTTCAATAGTACCCCATCACAATAGTGTTAGAACATACATTGTTTCCCAAAAATATATTTCATCCGAATAACGGTAGCGAACCGTCCGAATGAGGGTTTGTCAAACCCATATGGCCATACAACATAAGTTCACGCCTACACTTACACCCTGCAAGTGTAACTAATGATAATCGAATTGAGGATTTTGTTCTAAACTCGTATGTAGAATGTTTGTTTTCCTGTACTTGTGTTCACTTAGTTAAAAAGAAAAGTTTATGTTTTCTCATCCCAAATGTAAGTTCAAACGAGTAAAAGTGGGACTATGATCTCACCTTGAGCGCAAGAGTAAATAAGTACTTCGACAAGTGACGTGTGCAAAGAACAATGCTAGTCTTGACCTAAACAAATAGGTTGTATCAATAACGATAGTCACGATTGGTCAAAGATGTTCAATTAGTCCTATGGCTCAATACGACTCGTTTATGTAGCATGTGAATCAAATTGTCTTGTTTCATGCAAGATACAAGTATAGGATCATGTTAGAAAGATCGCACAATCATTTAGTTAAGTTCGACAAAAAGTCAAACTTTGGTAGGTCAAAGTCAACGAAAAAGTCAATGCGTTCGGGTCGGGTCCCGAACTATTTTTCTGTGCTAATTATTCATATATAAACATGTTAGAACAAGTCTCATGTGAATCGGAGGTCCATAGGGTGCCAAACATTTTTCATATAATTGACATGTAGGTCAGAACCTGAACACGCCTTAGGTCGCGCCGCGACCCAAGGCTGCCGCGCCGCGGCATTTAACGGGTGCTGGTACCTGGTCAGTTTCAATTGTTCAAGTCTTTTTTTTCGAACTTCGATCAAACACAAATCACAAACCGTAAACACTTATGACTCGCACCTTATATCGTTGGAAAGCTCTTTTGACAAGGAAGACAACTAAGCACATTTCACCAACCGAAAACATTATTTGCAATAACCGACTTTTCAAATCAAATAATCAATCAATGCACAGATTTAATACTCAAATTTGATAAGTACACATTTATGATTCGGGCATTTAATGCATACATACAACACGCCATTTTGTAGGTAATCGAGCATACAATACAACTAACTACTTACTAACAATAATTCATGGCATTCAATGCATTAAATATTCATTTCAAGCTTATCAAACCCTAACCCAAATTCACCAAAATCACTAATCAAGTTTATGGTGTGTTCTCAAGCAACCTACACATCAAGTTGAAGCTAGTGATGTTAGGAACACATTTAATACATGCATTTATAACATTTAACAATATTCAAACAACCAAATCACCAAATCAAACACATCAAAGTTCATATTCAAGCTAGTTACTTCAAATAACGAAATCGAGCATATAAATCATATAATCATGTTAGACTTGAGCCATAGACACTAATTAATAACTTTATAACTTAAAAACATCAAGAACACAAAATCTGGTGATTTTAGAAAGTTACCCAAATATAATGAAATCGGTATGGAATCGAAGAGGAAGTTGCAAGGATTCCAAATATGTAATTTGTTTGGATTGAAGCTTGATCGATTTGTTGTAGATGATGAATTCTTTGTTTGGAGAATTTAGAGAAAATTGGAAAGTATGAAGAGAAAAGGAAAATGAAATGAAATTAATGAATGGTGGAGAAAGGGTGTTGACTAGTTGACCTAGTCACACCTTTGGTCACTTGGCAACAATGGTCCCTCAAGTTTCATTCGGGTGCGTGAATTACCTAAACGAGATATTTTTAAAACTCGTATTAACGGGAGATGTTATAAACATATAACGGAATTTAAATAGTTAAACGGAAAAGTAAACGGAAAAAGGCGGGATGTTACATTACCTACTCCTTAAAAGAAATTTCGTCCCGAAATTTAAGTAGGCGTAGTAGTCGTTGTTTCTTCCTCGAAATCTTGCGTTTCTGGAACCGGGAATAAGTGAGGGTATTTCTTTTGCATTTGATCTTGCCTTTCCCAAGTAAACTCGGGTCCTCTTTTGGCATTCCAACGAACCTTGACAATCGGGATTCGGCTTTGTTTCAATGTCTTGACGGAGGTGTCCACAATTTCAACCGGTTCCTCCACAAAATGAAGTTTGTCATCAATAGTAAGCTCCTCGAGAGGGATGACGATATCGGGTTCGGCAATACACTTTTTCAAGTTAGATGCATGGAAGGTAGGATGAACGGAGCTCAATTGAGGCAGAAGATCTAAACGATAAACAACGGTTCCAATACGCTCCAAGATTTCGAAAGGACCAATATACCGTGAATTTAGCTTCCCGTGTTTTCCAAAACGGATTACACCTTTCCAAGGTGCGACTTTTAACATTACGCGGTCATCGACTTGAAATTCGAGGTCGTTGCGTCTTTTGTCGGTATAACACTTTTGACGACTCCGGGCCGTCCGAAGCCTATCTCGGATTTGAACGATCTTTTCGGTGGTTTCGTGAATGAGTTCGGGTCCGGTGATTTGCACGTCGCCTACCTCGGCCCAACAAAGAGGTGAACGACATTTTCGGCCATATAGCGCTTCAAAAGGTGCGGCTTTAATACTCGCGTGATAACTATTGTTGTAAGAGAACTCGGCGAGAGGTAAGTGCTTGTCCCAAGCTTTTCCAAAATCGACAACACAAGCCCGTAACATGTCCTCTAAGGTTTGAATTGTGCGTTCGCTTTGCCCATCGGTTTGAGGATGATATGCGGTGCTCATGTCTAAAAGCGTTCCCAACGCTTCTTGCAAGGTACGCCAAAATCTAGAAACAAAACGGCCATCTCGGTCGGAGATAATCGATAAAGGTACACCGTGTCGAGCTACGATCTCCTTAATGTAAAGTTGTGCAAGTTTCTCCATTTTGTCGGTTTCTTTCATAGCGAGAAAGTGTGCGGATTTTGTGAGACGGTCAACAATAACCCAAATGGTATCATACCCGCCCGTTGTCTTTGGTAACTTGGTGATGAAGTCCATCGTTATTCTTTCCCACTTCCATTGCGGGATTTCGGGTTGTTGAAGTAACCCGGACGGTCTTTGGTGTTAGGCTTTGACTTTGGAACATGTCAAACACTTGGCAACATAAGTAGCTACGTCCCTTTTGATGTTCGGCCACCAATATTGTTGTTTAAGGTCGTGGTACATCTTATTGGCACCGGGGTGAATCGAGTATCATGACTTATGGGCTTCATCTAAAATAAGACTTCGTAGATCTCCATAGCTAGGTGATGTGGTAGCGTGGGGGTACGTGATAGTACTATATTTTTACTACGAAAAGCGTTACAAATTACACAAGTTTTAATTATTTATTTACAAAATGGATATACCTAAACCTTGCTACAACACTATAGGCAGTGTACCTAATCGTAGAGTAGTATAGTTTTTAGTAAGTCCGGTTCGTTCCACAGGGAGCGGGCTTATTGCACACTATATTTTAAACAATTATATTCGTACAAAATATATTATATTAATAATATATAAAAGAGGGTTTTACCGTTTAATGACCGGTTTGTCGATTTTATATTTTAAGCGAAGCGTAAAGTAAATGACGATATTTAACTAACAATATAAAATAAATAACAATAATTAAAATGACAAAATATGAAATAAAATATAATATGCTTATTTAAACTTCCGTAATCATGATGTTTGACGTGTTGATTTTGGTTTTATGCCCATGGGTTAATTGTCCTTTGTCCTGGATTATTTAATATGTCCGTCTGGTTTTTGTCCATAACAGTCCATCAGTCATAAATATAAAGTGCGAGTATCCTCGTCAAATTATCCTTATATCCGAAGTTAAATATTCCAACTAATTGGAGACTTAAACTGTAACAAGGTCTTAATACTTTGTTTAATAATTACACCAGGATATCGACTGTGTGTAACCCAAGGTTTTAATACTTTGTTATCAATTATGTTAAGTGTCCTTGTACATAATTTCACCCCTGTTTTAATAATTCCATAGACTATTAATCCATTCCCGTGTCCGGTTAAATGAACTATTATTCGTACATATAAATACCCCGCCCATCGTGTCCGATCGAGTGTATATGGTTATTTATAGGTACGTCCAATTGTAAATCTTTATATTAAAATTAACAAACTATCATTTAGTTAAACAAATATAAAGCCCATTAATAGCCCATAGTCTAATTTCCACAAGTGTCGTTCTTTTGTCCAAACCCCAATTATGGTACAAAGCCCAATTACCCCGTCTTTAATATTTAGCCCAACATCATGATTACTTCGGCTTAAATAAGCATAATAATAACTTAGTTACAAGACATTAATTTAAAAAGGAGAACATAACTTACATTGAGTATTTATCGCGTAGCTTTACACGGACAGAATTTCGACTTCAAAAACCCGTAAAATAACCTTTACATAACCCGAACTAATCTAATATAACACTAATCTATACTATATATATATATATATATATATATATATATTATTTATTACAGAGTATTATTATTATTTTTTTATTTTTTTTACTCGGCAGAATGCATGGCCTTTTATAGGCATTTTGATTTCTGACAGCTCCGCGAGTCGTGGAGTTTTTGGCCTTCAAACTTCGCGAGTCATGGAGTTTGAAAATCCAGCTTAGGATCCTTTGTCTCATAGCTTGTCGACATGATTATATATATATTTATAATATATAAATAATTTATATAATTATTTATATATTATATTTTATTCTTGTGCATAGTTGACTCATAATTTTTGGTCCATTGCGTCGGGCGTTGATAGTTGGCTCAGGTCCTGGTTCCGGATTTTCGAACGTCCTTTCGTATAATTTAATATCTTGTACTTTGCGTTTTGTAACTTGTACTCTTGTCATTTTGAGACATTTTTCATCAATAAATTGAACCTTTTGAATTATATCTTGTACATTTGAGCTTTTTGGATGTTTGTGTCTTCACATCTTCGTTTTCGCCTTTTGTCTTCGCACTTATTTATTTAAACAATTACAATGAAAATATAATACAATTACATATGAAAACCTATTATTTAGGAGGGATATTGCTATGAAATATATGTTCCTTTTTAGCCTTATCAAATATCCCCACACTTGAGCGTTGCTTGTCCTCAAGCAATACAGAACTTGAAATAAAAACATACATGAATCACTTTTTTATTCATCACACTTTGTACATCAGTGATTTTGATATAGTGGTATAAATAATGATAGTAACGATAGAACCATGGTTAAAGGTGGGTGTGTCATCCACAGTTGCCTCGGGTTTAGGTCAACGACACTTGCAATCAAATAGCCGATTTACTTTCGGTTTCCAAAGCAAAGTGCACATTTGAAAGGCGGTTTACAGTCCCACATGACTATGAAAATTTAGATCCGTTAGGAAATTGGATCTTTATGAAAACATTTGATCTTTTGAAAATTCAATCTAGCTTTTACCCTAGACAAGTTTTCCGGAATAACCCTTCACCGGTGTTTGCAAAATATTTTTGTGGGTTGTGTGGGTTTCAAATTTGAAAATTTTAGCTCAACACTTGTGGTTTTGTGTTACCTACTTGCTAACCTTGTATTAGGAAATCAATACGTCCAGTATACTTGCTCCGTATATTACCTTTCGGTAAACTACCGTCCGGTTGTAAAGGAAAGCGTTGAACAAGAAACTGTTAAGGCAATGTCTAATGATATGCATTTGATTATGGTCTATAAACGTGTTGGATGCTAGTACTATCCTTTGTAGGAACAATAGTAAAGATCATCCTATGATTTTTCATTCTGGCACAAGGTCCTGTCTCCGACCATGCTATGCAACCACCGTTCTTACGGTTGACACCCGATTTGGTTCAGGTAACCTAATGAATTCCAGGTGAATTCCTAGGATTTTACGTTCAATGGTAATGAATGCATTGAAAATGGGTTTTTAGAAAACAAATCGGTTTGTAATTTTGATCAAAATATTTTCTCGTTCAAGCTCGAGTTTAGATATCATCGAATTCCATGAGTTTGAATTCTTAATCTTTAAGGTCAATCTCTAGGATTGAGTAATATCAGTCTTAAAAGCTGATTTTTGATCTTTTAAGGAGATTATCCTTTCTGGGGATCTGATTCATTAGTCTTATCAAGCTAATTTGCACGGCGTCCTCCCCATTTTACAAGACAGAGCCTCTCATGGTTAGGATAAGTCTGACCACTTGGCGACCCTGTTTGATGCTGAGGTCCGTGGATTTCCTGCTGATTTTAGTGATGACTTTTCTAGATTTTTTGTCAACCTACAGCTGGTCTGGATGACAACTTCTTGACCTAAATCAAGAAGCGCGTGTCTTTTTCGGAAGACTTTACTTCCTTTTAATGATGGAATTGATTCATCGTGTAGATCCATCTTTTCTTTTCTTTCATCGGGTAAAATAGTTAATTTAGTCCAAAACAAAAGCATCTGCAATAACTTTACGGAAACATGTGCTAGATAGTTTTTAATTGAATAACTAGGTACATTCTCCCCACATTTAGTTTTTTTCTTTGCCTTTTTATTCTCTTTTATTCCATTTTAAATGAATTCAAGCGTTTTAGGGTGTTTCTCAATTTATGTCCTTTCCGAGGTAACGATAATTTCGGTATTAACACCTAGTTTTCACCGTTCATAAATATATATAAACATGATTTTAAATTCATTTAGTTGAAAATTTTTCAAATTTTCTTAAAATTTGGCAAATAAACCAAGTATAAACCCGAGAGAATTTATAACCCTTCCCCACACTTGAGATCATGCAATGCCCTCATTTGCATGAAATCAGACTCTAATTATAAATTCATGAGGGTGATTAGTGTAGAAAAATGATTGAAAATACCCAGTTTGTAATTACAAAGCTCATCGAATGATAGATGGCGCGCCTCATCGTTCATTCCTTCTTGTTTTATCACACATGCTTTTTTTTTCTTTCAAAAACGGCTGCTTTTCTGAACTGTTTACTAATATTTTAAAAAGAGTCTTTTACCCTAATCGTGCATTTTTATTAACGAGTTATGCACTAACCCGAACCCCTAATTTAACATTAAGTGGGGTTAAACTTCCCCACACTTAGTTCACGACATGTGAAGTCAGTAGAATAAGTTCCAAGAATTAAAATAGTGAGCCAGTTATTTACATCTCGGGTGGTATATATTATATCAATGGGTTTAAAGTTTAGACCCACCCGATCGTCACTACTTAATTCTTTTTTAAGTGTAGCTTTTAGTAAATGGATATGTCTCTTTTCTGGTTCTTGGTCAAATGGATCGATATACACCGACATACATATTTCTATAGGGTGGACAATTCCTAACATTTCCTTCCGTTTATTCTCGGGATCAAAGTTTTCACCTCTATTACCCAATTGGGTGAAATCCGAGGTGTTATTATCTATTACAGCTCGTAGTTCATTTTCGGTAGATGACTGGTCTATTGAGAATATTGGGTTGGAAGGTTGTGTAATGGTGAAGTTCGGTTTGGCCTCGGGGGTAAAATTTCCAACGTTATCGTTTTCCCAAGAGTACCAATTTGTCACCCTTACTTCTTCTTCATCATCCATTGATGGATTGATGATTTCTTCGGTAGAGGCTAATGTGTCATTATGTTGTGAAATTGGTAAGACTGAATAAAAAGTATCATCAGGATAGTTGGTGATTTCGGAGCTCTCGAATTCATCAAAATTCGATGATATGAGATTTTCTTGTACAATACTCCTCAGATCAACAGGTGTGTAGTCTGATAGAGTTTCAGCTTGCTTGTTTACAAACTCTCTCATTTGTTCATTTTGAGCATTGAGTTATTCGAGTTTGATTTTCATATTGTCTAATAAATTTTCAGACACGTAATTTTCCTCGTCTACTGGTTGTTGAGTTTGGAAATATTCTTGGGAATAATCCCAATTTGAATTGTATTCTTCATAATCATTCCATTCAGGTTTCGTGGGTGCGTAATTTTCCATAGGAACGTAATAATAACATTCCCATGTTGAGTGATAATCTCCACAGATTTCACAACCAGTTATTGTTTCGTCATTCGTGATCCAAGATTGACCGAACGAATTGTCATCAACACCCGTTTGAGAGTATTGATTTAATTGATTTTGGATATCAAAAAGAGTTTTCATAGCCTTGTTTTCAAAATTTTCCATTTTATTGCGATAGCCAAATTTTAGCTACAATGTGGTGCATTTACTAATTATCCTATTAGTTATAAAAATAGAAAAACTTATATAAGTTGTCCAATTAATAGACTTTTCTGCTTTTGCCCACGTTTCGAATAGCCAAAAGATGCAGCAGGGAGCCAGAACCCTTTAAATCGGAAGCTCACAACTCAGCCACTAACAAATCCAACTATTACTACGAAGCAGAAAATTGTCAACGTCCATTAATTTAACCACTTAAATAATTTTTCTTTCCGTTTGAGATATTAGATAAGAAATAGAGAAAATTTCTAAGTCCTAAAAACTAGCGTGTCGAGAAATAAGAAAGAAAAAGAGTGCGCGTCGAAAAACGTCGAAAAATAAAAATGAGAAAGAAAAAAGTAGAAACTTAAAAGTCACTAAAATTTTAAAATCGTCGCAAAATTCTAAAGCACCTAAATCTTAGTCTAAAGAAATAGTACTTAAGGGATTTAACGGCAAAGCCTAAAAATCTAAAAATAAAAATAAGCTACGGAAAAATACTAGAACTTAAAACTAGCTACGAACAATAAAGATACAAATATTACACTAAAAAAATACAAAATATAAAAATAAACTTAAAGTTGTAAAAAGTACAATTTTTATAAAAATATTATTTTTATATTAGTTATTTTATAAAACTATTAATTTTACAATTTAAATAAAACTAATTAAAATTAATTATTACAAATTAATTAAAACTTAAACTAAATAATAAATTAATTAAACCTAAATACTAATTAATTAATAATAATAATTAAAACTCCGTAATAAATGCAAATTTAGGGTTTCTGCAGGCGTGTCAGGGTGGCTCCGCGAGTCGTGGAGTTTTAATCCTGCAAGCTCCGCGAGTCGTGGAGTTTGAAAAACGTGTTTTTTTAAATTTTATATTGTTTTTCTAAAAATATATATAAATATATTTATACAAAAATAAATTAAAAATATAGCGTTTCGCCGAGTCCACGGCAGCGGCGCCAAAAACTTGATGTGGTAGCGTGGGGTACGTGATAGTACTATATTTTTACTACGAAAAGCGTTACAAATTACACAAGTTTTAATTATTTATTTACAAAATGGATATACCTAAACCTTGCTATAACACTATAGGCAGTGTACCTAATCGTAGAGTAGTATAGTTTTTAGTAAGTCCGGTTCGTTCCACAGGGAGCGGGCTTATTGCACACTATATTTTAAACAATTATTTTCGTACAAAATATATTATATTAATAATATATAAAAGGGGGTTTTACCGTTTAATGACCGGTTTGTCGATTTTATATTTTAAGCGAAGCGTAAAGTAAATGACGATATTTAACTAACAATATAAAATAAATAACAATAATTAAAATGACAATAAATAAAAGTACGAGGAAATATGAAATAAAATATAATATGCTTATTTAAACTTCCGTAATCATGATGTTTGACGTGTTGATTTTGGTTTTATGCCCATGGGTTAATTGTCCTTTGTCCTGGATTATTTAATATGTCCGTCTGGTTTTTGTCCATAACAGTCCATCAGTCATAAATATAAAGTGCGAGTATCCTCGTCAAATTATCCTTATATCCGAAGTTAAATATTCCAACTAATTGGAGACTTAAACTGTAACAAGGTCTTAATACTTTGTTTAATAATTACACCAGGATATAGTCTGTGTGTAACCCAAGGTTTTAATACTTTGTTATCAATTATGTTAAGTGTCCTTGTACATAATTTCACCCCTGTTTTAATAATTCCATAGACTATTAATCCATTCCCGTGTCCGGTTAAATGAACTATTATTCGTACATATAAATACCCCGCCCATCGTGTCCGATCGAGTGTATATGGTTATTTAGAGGTACGTCCAATTGTAAATCTTTATATTAAAATTAACAAACTATCATTTAGTTAAACAAATATAAAGCCCATTAATAGCCCATAGTCTAATTTCCACAAGTGTCGTTCTTTTGTCCAAACCCCAATTATGGTACAAAGCCCAATTACCCCGTCTTTAATATTTAGCCCAACATCATGATTACTTCGGCTTAAATAAGCATAATAATAACTTAGTTACAAGACATTAATTTAAAAAGGAGAACATAACTTACATTGAGTATTTATCGCGTAGCTTTACACGGGCAGAATTTCGACTTCAAAAACCCGTAAAATAACCTTTACATAACCCGAACTAATCTAATATAACACTAATCTATACTATACTATATATATATATATATATATATATATATTATTACAGAGTATTATTATTATTTTTTTATTTTTTTTACTCGGCAGAATGCATGGCCTTTTATAGGCGTTTTGATTTCTGACAGCTCCGCGAGTCGTGGAGTTTTTGGCCTTCAAACTCCGCGAGTCGTGGAGTTTGAAAATCCAGCTCAGGATCCTTTGTCTCATAGCTTGTCGACATGATTATATATATATTTATAATATATAAATAATTTATATAATTATTTATATATTATATTTTATTCTTGTGCATAGTTGACTCATAATTTTTGGTCCATTGCGTCGGGCGTTGATAGTTGGCTCAGGTCCCGGTTCCGGATTTTCGAACGTCCTTTCGTATAAATTAATATCTTGTACTTTGCGTTTTGTAACTTGTTCTCTTGTCATTTTGAGACGTTTTTCATCAATAAATTGAACCTTTTGAATTGTATCTTATACATTTGAGCTTTTTGGATGTTTGTGTCTTCAAATCTTCGTTTTCGCCTTTTGTCTTCGCACTTATTTATTTAAACAATTACAATGAAAATATAATACAATTACATATGAAAACCTATTATTTAGGAGGGATATTGCTATGAAATATATGTTCCTTTTTAGCCTTATCACTAGGCACCCAAATCCTTCCGGCAAAATATCGAAGTCCGGTCTCCCTAACTTCAAATCGAGAGATGAGAATGTTCAAGAGCTCGTGTGAAACGTTTTCATCCTTGAGAGCCTCATCTTGGGCTACCCGAATTTGGCTATTAAGGTTTGTGTTGATGGTAATGTTTAAAGCTCGTACACGAAGAGGCACCGCTCTTTCTTTTCGACTTAAGGCATCGGCTACCACATTTGCCTTTCCGGGATGGTAACTAAGCTCGCAATCGTAATTGTTTAAGGTTTCAATCCACCTTCATTGTCTCATGTTTAGTTGCTTTTGATCGAAGATGTGTTGGAGACTTTTGTGATCGGTAAAGATAGTACTCTTGGTTCCATAAAGATAGTGGCTCCACATTTTTAGTGCAAAGACAACGGCTCCGAGTTCAAGATCATGTGTCGTGTAGTTTCGTTCATGAATTTTGAGTTGTCGAGAAGCATAAGAAATGACTTTTGTTCGTTGCATCAGCACACACCCAAAACCATGTTTCGAGGCATCGCAATACACAACAAAATCATCGTTGCCTTCTGGAAGTGACAAGATAGGAGCGTTGGTTAGCTTCGTTTTCAAGATTTGAAATGCGGATTCTTGTTCGGTCGCCCAAACGAATTTCTTTCCCTTATGAGTTAACGCGGTTAGAGGACGAGCGACCAAAGAGAAATCTTTGATGAATCTACGATAGTATCCGGCGAGACCCAAGAATTGACGAATGTGAGTAGGAGTAGTAGGAGTCTCCCATTTACTAATGGCTTCGATTTTTGATGGATCGACTTTAATACCTTGGTCACTTACAACATGACCAAGAAATTAAACTTCCTTCAACCAAAATTCGCACTTGGAGAATTTGGCATAGAGTCGTTCTTGTCTCAAAAGTTCAAGCACAAGTCGGAGATGTTGTTCGTGTTCTTCTTCGCTTTTAGAATAGACCAAGATGTCATCGATGAACACAATAACAAATTTATCAAGATACGGTTTGCACACGCGGTTCATAAGATCCATGAACACCGCCGGTGCGTTAGTGAGACCAAACGGCATGACAAGGAATTCATAACTACCATAACGAGTTCGGAAAGCGGTTTTGGATACATCTTCCCCCTTAACCCTTAATTGATGATAACCCGAGCGGAGATCGATTTTCGAATATACACAAGACCCTTGTAGTTGATCAAAGAGGTCATCAATGCGGGGAAGAGGATATCGGTTCTTAACCGTCAATTTGTTTAGTTCATGATAATCGATGCACATTCGTAGGGACCCGTCTTTCTTTTTAACAAAAAAAATCGGAGCGCCCCATGGTGAATGGCTAGGTTGGATAAAACCACGGTCAAGTAGTTCTTGGATTTGACTTTGCAATTCTTGTATTTCGGATGGAGCGAGTCTATATGGTTCAAGTACTACGGGTGCGGCTCCCGGAATAAGATCGATTTGGAATTCAACCGGTCGATGAGGTGGAAGACCCGACAATTCGTCGGGAAATACATTGGAATAGTCACTAACTTTAATGCACGAAACGAGGTTGAGTCTAGTGCAACTCTTATCGCCATAGACGATCAAAGGTTCGCCGTTCTCAATAGGAATTCGGATTGTGTTAAGATCACAAAGGATGTGAGATTTCGTTTTGGCTAGCCAATTCATACCGATTATTACATCGAAGCTTCCTAGTTCCATGGGTATCAAGTCAATTTCAAACTCATTACCCAAAATGTTTAACGTACACCCCCGGTAATATGTGTCGGCACTCAATAGCTTCCCGTTGGCCACTTCAATGGTATAAGTGGTATCTAGTGGGAGTGGTGGAGTGCTAAAAGAATGGATCAAATTCTTGGATACAAAGCATTTATCGGCACCCGAATCGAATAAGCAAGTAACATAAGTGTTGTTGAGAAGAAACGTACCCGTGACTAGTTCATTGTCATCCCGGGCTTCCTAGGTGTTAATGTTGAAAGCTCGGCCGCGTGTGTTGGGGTTGGCTTTCTTCTTCGGGCATTCGTTCATATAATGGCCCGTTTGGCCACATTCATAACAAGTGACCGTTTTTGGAAGATTGGGCCCCTTTCGAGCGACGGGGGCGGCACTTGTGCAATTGTTGGCTCTATGACCAACTCCTTGGCACCGGTGGCAAATTAGCTTGCCACACTCACCCGAGTGGTGCTTCTGACATTTGTTGCAAAAAGGTTGAGTTCCGGCATAACCTTTCTTGCCGTCGTTGGTGAAAGACTTTTTGGTGAAGGTGTTGTTGTTGTAGTTGCTTGATGGAGTGGCTTCCCATTTCCTTTTGTTGCCACCCGATTTGTCCTCTGCCTTAGGAGCTGGAACTACGATTTCATCAACCGTTTCAATCAATTGACGGGCCATGTTCAAAGCGGCTTGGTGATTAGCGGGTTTGGAGGACATCACACCTTGTTTGATGCTCTTTGGAAGACCATCCATATAGAGTTCAACCCTTTGAGATTCAGGGTTCACGAGATTAGGACACATCAAGGATAATTCGGCGAAACGTTGGTTATAGGCCTTGAGATCATTTCCGACCGCCTTCAAAGTTCTTAGCTCTTGTTCGAGCTTTCGGGTCTCTTCGCGAGGGAAATATTCAACAATCATCTTTTCCCTTAAATCGGCCCAAGAGAGGGCATGAGCTTCATCGGTACCCACCGATTGTACATAGGTGTTTCACCATGTAAGAGCGACACCGATGAGAGTGTGGGTGGAGTACTTGACCTTATCTTGGTCCCGACAACCGCTTATGCTAAAGACGGCCTCCGTTTGTTCGAACCATCGAGTGAGAGTAACCGGCCCCCCGGTTCCATCATAAGTGTGAGGTTTGCACCCCATAAAAGCCTTTTAGGAGCACCCTTCGCTAGAGTTACCGGCTCCTTGGTTGTTGTTGTTGTGGTTGTTGTTATTGTTGTTGTTGTTGGTGGAGTGACCAGCCATGGCCGCCTCTACGGCGGTGGCCACCATTCGTTGTAGTGCTTGTTCGGGAGTTTCACGGCGTGGCACACGGCGAGGAGGCATTGTTCCTTCAAAACAAAAGAATACCGTTGGTTAGTATTCTAAATAATACTAACCGTGATATGGAATAAAGATAGAAAGAAAATTTTCCTTGACTCGCCTTAAATTCTTTATGTCATAATGTCGGAATGTTCATATGAGTCACCGTAATATAATCCCGGAAATTATATTACCCTAATTCATATGTGCATTCGACACTATTTCATATAGTCAAGGTGGCGCGTCAGTTAAATCAAGTAACGTGAGATTAAGATTGAATAAGAAATAGATATGATAGAAGAGTTCGAGTATAATGCACAAGTAGTCAAGTAATTCCTACTTCAAGTCTATATGCCGGTTGTAGTCTAGACTCACCAATGTACCCTATGACTCGGGGTTGACACCAATGAACTCTAAATCCCTACAACCAAGGCTCTGATACCATCTGTAGCGACCCGACCAAATCATGTTTGACGGCGCCGTCTACGTAGGTCCCATTACATGGTCATAAGTCTTTAAGACAAAGTTTGACCGAAAATATGTCGCATTCATTTCATAAGTGTGGATGTTTCAAAGTTTACAAAAGTAGTTTCCATAACTAGTACATAACGATGTTTAAAGTACAAATGAAACACGTGCAACACAGTTTAAAGTAGTCAAAAGACGCTCCACATATGCAAGTATACTCGACATCCAAAGCAAGTATCAAAAAGAATGAGCAGAAGCATGTATCACCTAATGTTCAAGGACCTGAGAAAAACATAGAAATCTGTCAACGAAAATGTTGGTGAAATCATAGGTTTAAGTAAGTAAGTGAGTAAAAGTAAGTCGAACCACAAGATTTTGCATCATTGATAAATAGTAATACATTCTAAAAGTTAATATTCACGAGCACCCAATTATCAAGGCTTAACGTTTCCTTCAATAGTACCCCATCACAATAGTGTTAGAACATACACTGTTTCCCAAAAATATATTTCATCCGAATAACGGTAGCGAACCTTCCGAATGAGGGTTTGTCAAACCCATATGGACATACAACATAAGTTCACGCCTACACTTACACCCTGCAAGTGTAACTAATGATAATCGAATTGAGGATTTTGTTCTAAACTCGTATGTAGAATGTTTGTTTTCCTGTACTTGTGTTCACTTAGTTAAAAAGAAACGTTTATGTTTTCTCATCCCAAATGTAAGTTCAAACGAGTAAAAGTGGGACTATGATCTCACCTTGAGCGCAAGAGTAAATAAGTACTTCGACAAGTGACATGTGCAAAGAACAATGCTAGTCTTGACCTAAACAAATAGGTTGTATCAATAACGATAGTCACGATTGGTCAAAGATGTTCAATTAGTCCTATGGCTCAATACGACTCGTTTATATAGCATGTGAATCAAATTGTCTTGTTTCATGCAAGATACAAGTATAGGATCATGTTAGAAAGATCGCATAATCATTTGGTTAAGTTCGACAAAAAGTCAAACTTTGGTCGATCAAAGTCAACGAAAAAGTCAACGCGTTCGGGTCGGGTCCCGAACTATTTTTCTGTGCTAATTATTCATATATAAATATGTTAGAACAAGTCTCATGTGAATCGGAGGTCCATAGGGTGCCAAACATTTTTCATATAATTGACATGTAGGTCAGAACCTGAACACGCCTTAGGTCGCGCCGCGACCCAAGGCTGCCGCGCCGCGGCATTTAACGGGTGCTGGTACCTGGTCAGTTTCAATTGTTCAAGTCTTTTTTTCGAACTTCGATCAAACACAAATCACAAACCGTAAACATTTATGACTCGCACCTTATATCATTGGAAAGCTCTTTTGACAAGGAAGACAACTAAGCACATTTCACCAACCGAAAACATTATTTGCAATAACCGACTTTTCAAATCAAATAATCAATCAATGCACACATTTAATACTCAAATTTGATAAGTGCACATTTATGATTCGGGCATTTAATGCATACATACAACACGCCATTTTGTAGGTAATCGAGCATACAATACAACTAACTACTTACTAACAATAATTCATGGCATTCAATGCATCAAATATTCATTTCAAGCTTATCAAACCCTAACCCAAATTCACCAAAATCACTAATCAAGTTTATGGTGTGTTCTCAAGCAACCTACACATCAAGTTGAAGCTAGTGATGTTTGGAACACATTTAATACATGCATTTATAACATTTAACAATATTCAAACAACCAAATCACCAAATCAAACACACCAAAGTTCATATAACGGGAGATATTTTTAAAACGCGATATTAACGGGAGATGTTATAAACATATAACGGAATTTAAATAGTTAAACGAAAAAGTAAACGGAAAAAGGCGGGATGTTACAAACACATCGAACATCATGATTACGGAAGTTTAAATAAGCATAATTCCTTTATTTCATATGTCATCGCACTTTTATTTACTGTCATTTTATTTATCGCACTTTTAATTATCGTACTTTTTAACTATCACAATTTTATTTATCGTCATTTTATTTATCGCACTTTTAATTATCGCACTTTTATTATCGTCATTTACTTTACGCTTTAAATTAAGTTATTTGTATATTTAATATTTTACATTAGGTTTTAAGTGTGACTTAAGTTTTAAAATCGACAAACCGGTCATTAAACGGTAAAAAACCCCTTTTTATAATAATAATATTACTTACACACACACACACACACACACACACACACACACACACATATATATATATATATATATATATATATATATATATATATATATATATATATATATATATATATATATATATATTCATATATATTCATATATATTCAAATATAGTTTTAAAATATAGCGTTAAACTTGGCTAGTTCCCTGTGGACGAACCGAACTTACTAAAAACTACACTACTGTACGATTAGGTGCACTGCCTATAAGTGTTGTAGCAAGGTTTAGGTATATCCACTCTATAAATAAATAAATAACTTGTGTAAAATTGTATCGTATTTAATAGTATTTCGCAATAAAAATATAACTATTTCGTATACACCTCTGCTTTAACATCAAGTATTTTTGGCGCCGCTGCCGGGGAAAATTCAACGCCGAAGCGAAACGCTATAAAAAATATATTTAGTTTTTAATCTATTTTTGTAAAAATTTAAAAAGTTTTAAACAAAAATATAAAAACATAAAAAAAAATATATATCTATTTAGGTGTTTTAATTAAAAAGTTAAATTTTTTTTTTAGAATTATAAAAATCTAATAAGTAATTGTTAAAATATAAGTTTTATTTAAGTTATATTTTATAAAAACTAAAAACATAAAAAAAATTAAAAGTAAAAAAGTAAAAAAAAAAATATTAAACGTTGAAACTGCACGAATTTGAGCCTGCTACTCGTTTGAATCTACATCCTCCGCACTCGAGGAGATATTGGGCAGCAGACATCCGCACTCGCGGAGTCTGCTCTGGCAGCAAACCTAGTACGTAATTAATGCTAATTAGGGTTTTTAATTAATTATTATTATTATTAACCTAATTAGGGTTAATTATTTTATTAATTAGTTTTAGTTTATTTTATTTTGTATTTTTAAGTTTCAATTAGTTTTATTATATATAAAATTGATACTTTTATAAAATAAGTAATATAAAAATAATATTTTTATAAAAATTGTATTTTTATAACTTTAAGTTTTATCTTTATATTTTGTATCTTTTTATTCGTAATTGTATAGTTATCGTTCGTAATTAGTTTTAAGACTAGTATTTTGCCGTAGTTATTTTTATTTATAGATTTTTAGGCTTTGCCGTAAAATCCCTTAAGTACTTTTTCTTTAGACTAAGATTTAGGTGCTTTAGAATTTTACGACATCGCTTATCGCTTTAGTTTTAATAGATTTTAGTACTTTTTAAGTTATTGCCGTTTTGGATATAGAATTCCTTTTAAGCTTTAATACCTTTAGGCGTAAGTTTTAATATTTAGTTTTTAGACTTTTAAGTTTCGACGCTGCATCTTATTATTTTTCGACCTTTTATTTTTCGACGTTTTTCGACGCGCTCTTTTTCTTTCTTATTTCTCGACACTCTAGTTTTTAGGACATAGAATTTTCTTTATTTTTTTTAAAATTCGACGAAAAATTATTTTAAGCGATTAAATTGATAGACATCTAAAATTTTCTGGTTCGTAGTAATAGTTGGATTTGTTAGTGGCGAGTTGTGGGCTTCCTATTTAAAGGGTCCTAGCTACTTGCTGCATCTATTGGCTATTCGAAATGTGGGCAAAATCAGAAAAGTCTATTAATTTGATAACTTATATAATTTTTATCTTTTATAACTAATAGGATATTCAGTGAATGCACCGAGCAAAACGTTCACCACCTTTCATACGTTCACCACCTGTAACTCGATCAAGACATCTAGCCAATATTGCCGCCGCTGATTTTTCTTTAGAATCGTAATCTAGTCGACCAAGTACTCCAATTCAAATTTCCGATAATCCATTTTTTGAACCCAACCTCACAATTGAGAACCCGGAGGATATTCAGGGACAATTCAGAGATCCTGAACCACTAATCATTCCTCCTGAACCACAAATTACTCATCCAGAGATTGTCGAGGAAGAAACCATTAAATCAGAATCCTCTAGTGATTCAGATTCAACAAATTCAATGATGGAAAATCTGGAACCTCTAAGTATGGAAGACCGAATGAGGGCTAAACGCACTGGCCAAGGTCACGCAATTACTCAACCAGACATTAATGCGCCAGATTATGAAATCAAAGGACAAATCCTACACATGGTAACTAATCAATGCCAATTTAGTGGTGCGCCGAAGGAAGATCCAAATGAACATCTTCGTACCTTTAATAGGATCTGTACTCTATTCAAAATCAGAGAAGTTGAGGATGAACAGATCTATCTCATGTTATTTCCCTGGACTTTAAAGGGAGAAGCCAAAGATTGGTTAGAATCGTTACCTGAAGGGGCGATTGATACATGGGATGTCTTAGTTGAAAAATTTATTAAACAATTCTTTCCGGCATCTAAAGCCGTAAGACTTAAAGGAGAAATTGTTACATTCACGCAAAAGCCAAATGAAACTTTATATGAGGCGTGGACAAGATTTGGAAAGTTATTGAGAGGATGTCCGCAACATGGTTTAGACACTTATCAAATAGTACAAATATTCTACCAAGGATGCGACATCACTACACGCAAAGACATCGATATAGCAGCTGGTGGTTCCATTATGAAGAAAACCGCAACTGAGGCTTACAAAATTATTGATAACACTGCTTCCCACTCACATGAGTGGCACCAAGAAAAAGATATCGTTAGATCATCTAAAGCGGCTAGAGCCGATTCTAGCCATGACTTTGATTCCATGTCCGCAAAGATAGATGCTTTTGAAAGACGAATGGAAAAGATGACTAAAGATATTCACGCAATACGAATTAGTTGTGAGCAGTGTGGAGGACCACATTTGACAAAAGACTGTCTCAGTATTGAACAAACAATGGAATAAAGAGAGAATGTTTCATATATAAACCAAAGGCATGGAAATAATTATCAGAATAATTATCAACCACCAAGACCAATCTACAATCAAAATCAGAATTATAACCGAAATGTTCCATACAACAACCAACAAGGTCCTAGCAATCAACAAGTATCTAACAATACTTACAACCAGCAAAGACCTATTTTTCCAAATAAACCACCACAAACCGATGATAAAAAGCCAAATTTAGAAGACATGATGTCGAAGCTAGTTGAATCTCAAACGCAGCTTTTCACATCTCAGAAACAAACTAATGAACAAAATGCTCAAGCATTTAGAAATCAACAAGCTTCTTTTCAAAATCTGGAACAAGAAGTAAGTAACCTAGCAAGGTTGATAGGTGAAAGAAAACTGGGGAGTCTACCTAGCGATACAAATGCTAACCCCCGAAATGAAACAGCTAAAGCCATTACCACCAGAAGTGGTATTACACTTAAACCACCTGAAATACCTGTAATTTCTGATGACTCTATTCCCACTACACATGTACCACAACCTGAGCAAGATAAGGAAACGGAACTGGTAGTTGAAAAAGTTAATGAAGATAACACAGTTAAGGCTAAACCTTATGTTAAACCATACCAACCACCGCTTCCTTACCCGAGTAAAATGAGAAAAGAAAGACTTGAAGCCGAGCAATCCAAATTCTTGGATATGTTTAAACAGATAAATGTAAATCTTCCTTTCATTGATGTGATTTCAGGAATGCCTAGATATGCTAAATTCTTGAAAGATCTAATCACAAATAGAAAGAAAATGGAAGAACTCTCGGCTGTTACTATGAATGCTAATTGTTCAGCAGTGCTGTTGAATAAAATACGAGAGAAACTCTCAGATCCAGGAAGTTTCATAATTCCATGTTTTCTGGGTAGTCTTAGTTCAATAGAAGCATTGGCAGATTTAGGTGCTAGTATAAATTTAATGCCGTATTCATTATACGCTAAACTAGACCTTGGAGAATTGAAACCAACACGAATAAGTATATAACTAGCAGATCGATTAGTAAAATATCCTAGAGGGATAATGGAGAACATGCTAGTTAAAGTTGGTACTTTAGTATTTCCAGTAGATTTTGTTATTCTGGACATGGAAGAAGATTCTCGAGTTCCTCTTATATTAGGAAGACCATTCTTAAACACGGCTAAAGCAATAATAGACGTGTTCGGTAAGAAATTGACCCTAAGTATAGAGGACGAGAGTGTTACCTTTTCTTTTGATAGAGCCATGCAACAACCGCAATCTACAGATGATACATGTTATTATATTCAAACTATAGATTCACATGCAGAATTGTTAGAAGAATTTCCAGAATTACAAGGAACATGAGAATGTTCTTTAGGAGAAGGAACTGAACCAATTGATGAAGCTGAAATGTTAGCCGCACTCATGGCTAATGGATATGAACCAACAACAGAAGAAATTCAAATGTTAAAAGAAGAAGACAGAAATCGATATAAATCATCGATAGAAGAACCACCGACATTAGAGTTAAAACCACTTCCAAACCATTTGGAATACGCTTATTTACATGGTGAATCTGAATTACCTGTAATAATATCGTCTTCTCTTACGGAAAATAAAAAATCTCGACTCATTTCTGTGTTAAAAGCTCATAAACCAGCTATTGCATGGAAGATTCATGACATTAAAGGTATAAGTCCTTCGTATTGCACACATAAAATCCTTATGGAAAAAGGTCCTAAAACGTATGTGCAACGCCAACGAAGACTAAATCCTAATATGCAAGATGTTGTTAAGAAAGAAATTATTAAACTGCTAGATGCAGGTTTTATTTATCCAATATCTGATAGTCCATGGGTAAGCCCAGTTCAAGGCGTACCTAAGAAGGGTGGCATGACTGTCATCACAAATGAAAAAAATGAGCTTATCCCTACTAGGACTGTAACAGGATGGCGTGTTTGTATTGATTATAGAAAATTAAATGACGCCACCAGAAAAGATCACTTTCCCCTACATTTCATTGATCAAATGTTGGAAAGATTAGCTGGGAATAGTTACTATTGTTTTCTTGACGGTTTCTCCGGATATTTTCAAATTCCAATCGCACCCGAGGACCAAGAGAAAGCTACGTTCACGTGCCCTTATGGTACTTTTACTTACAAACGCATGCCATTTGGACTTTGCAATGCCCCTGCAACCTTTCAAAGGTGCATGATGGCAATTTTTCACGACATGATAGAAGAATGCATGGAAGTATTCATGGATGACTTTTCAGTCTTCGGTGATACATTTGAATCATGTCTAGTTAATCTTGAACGAATGCTTATTAGATGCGAGCAATCAAATCTAGTTCTTAATTGGGAGAAATGCCATTTCATGGTTAGAGAAGGCATCGTTCTTGGTCATAAAATTTCAAAGGAAGGAATTGAAGTGGATAGAGCTAAAGTAGATGTAATTGCTAAACTTTGACATCCCACTAATGTTAGAAGAGTTAGGATTTTTCTAGGGTATGCCGGTTTTTACCGACGTTTCATAAAAGATTTTTCTAAAATTGCCACTCCTATGAATAAACTCCTAGAAAAGGATGCTTCATTCATCTTCTCAGAAGAATGCATCAAATCTTTTAATATTCTTAAAGAAAAACTCACTAATGCACCGATCATGATAACTCCAAATTGGAATCTACCATTTGAACTCATGTGCGATGCAAGTGATTTTGCAATGGGAGCCGTTTTAGGACAAAGGATTGAAAAACGATTTCAACCTATTTATTACTCTAGTAAGACGTTACAAGGAGCACAAACGAATTACACAACTACTGAAAAAGAACTCCTTGCTATTGTCTTTGCTTTTGACAAATTTCGTTCATATCTAGTTTTAGCTAAAACGGTGGTCTATACCGACCATTATGCTCTTAGATACCTATTTTCAAAACAAGATGCTAAACCACGATTAATCCGTTGGATCTTACTCTTACAAGAGTTCGATATTGAAATCCGAGATAAAAAAGGAGCAGAAAATCTCGCCGCTGATCATCTTTCTCGTCTTGAAAATACCGAATTAGAAGTTCTAAATGAATCGGCCATACAAGATAAATTTCCTGATGAATATCTATTGAAGATAGATTATAGTGAAATTTCATGGTTTGCAGACTATGCAAACTACTTAGTATGTGGATTCCTTGAAAAAGGGTTGTCGTACCAAAAACGAAAGAAATTCTTTAGTGATATAAAACACTATTTCTGGGAAGATCCACATTTGTTTAAAAGTTGTCACGATGGAATAATACGCCGATGCATATTCGGGGATGAAGCCAGTCAAATCTTAAACCATTGTCACACAGGACCAACAGGAGGGCATTATGGGCCTCAACTCACAGCAAGAAAAGTCTATGACACTGGATTCTATTGGCCTACAATTTTTAAAGACGCACACCTTCTTTGCAAATCCTGTGATACATGTCAAAGGGTCGGAAAAATAAGTCAACGTGATGAAATGCCACAAAATGTCATTCAAGTATGTGAAGTATTTGACGTTTGGGGTATTCACTTTATGGGTCCATTTCCAAAATCTCATAATAATCTCTACATTCTCGTTGCTATTGATTATGGATCTAAATGGGCGAAAGCCCAAGCTTTCCCGACTAACGATGCACGAGTTGTAGTCAACTTCTTAAAACGTCTTTTTGCCAGGTTCGGAACACCGAAAGCTTTAATAAGTGATCAGGGTACTCATTTTTGTAACAATCAACTTGAGAAAGTTCTCAAAAGATATGGAGTAACTCATAAAATCTCAACTGCTTATCATCCACAAACAAGTGGACAAGTTGAAAATACCAACCGAGCTTTAAAACGTATTTTAGAGAAAACTGTAGGATCAAATCCGAAGGAATGGTCCATGAAATTGGAGGATGCACTCTGGGCTTTTAGAACAGCCTACAAAACTCCAATTGGAACCATCCCTTTTAGACTCGTTTACGGAAAAACATGTCACCTTCTAGTAAAAATTGAGTACAAAGCATTTTGGGCTTTGAAGACATGTAATCTTGATTTACATGAAGCCGGACGTCTACAGTTAAGTCAACTAAACGAATTAGAAGAATTAAGACATGAAGCATATA
The DNA here is from genome assembly GCF_046630445.1 of Rutidosis leptorrhynchoides. Lineage (NCBI taxonomy): Eukaryota > Viridiplantae > Streptophyta > Magnoliopsida > Asterales > Asteraceae > Rutidosis > Rutidosis leptorrhynchoides. Next base: position 217,327,932 of record NC_092336.1, read on the forward strand.
AAAATTCGTTAATCTATAAAGAAAGAACGAAGAAATGGCATGATAAAAGAATCAGAAGTTCAAAAGAATTTAAAGAAGGAGACAGAGTCCTTCTTTTCAATTCACGATTCAAGCTATTTCCTGGAAAATTGAAATCTAGATGGTCTGGACCATTCATAGTCAAAAGAGTTTTCCCATATGGAACAATAGAGTTAATAAATTCAAATGAGATTGAATTTAAGGTTAATGGTCACAGAGTTAAACATTACATACATGGTCCGATGGAAGTTCACAATGAAGTTAATCACAATTTCGATACCACAGCTAACTAAGTGTGGGAAAACTCGAATCTTTTAAGGGTAATATGTATTTCTGTTAGAGTTAGATTTTCTGTTTTCGTGTAGTTCTCGAAAATAGAATCCGAATGGTCTTTCCCTAGCAGACCCTAAAGAACTAGTCTTCTCCCTCCATTCTGAATTTTTATTTCTTTTAGGTTTTACGAGATGAAGAATTCCTTTGATCTGAACCATGGTCTACTACTACACGCTATGATTACTAAATGTAATAATAACACTTTCCCGAATGAACTGGTATCATTCATAAGAGGCAAAATGGACGAAGTGAGGAAAGAACTCATAAAAGATCATCATAAGACACATTTTGGTAAAGAAAAATCAAAATCCGCAACAAAAAGAAGAGCACGACACCTTGAAAGATGTCATAAATGCAAAAAATGGTCACACGAAGGTAAATGTTCGAACAATCAAACATATTCAAATACCGAATTTGTTACTTTATGCAGAGAAGGACCGTTCATATGTTTAGAAGAAAAGTTATTGAAGAATTGAGGTTACGCCTACGTCGCTATGGAAAACCAAATCACACGACTCTCCTATGCGTCGGCTAAAGCAGGTCTCTGAGAATTCTATCTCATAGGTAAGTATGTACAGTTTTTATTTTTATTTTTATTTATTGCTTTTAACCTTTTGATAATAAACTTTGAATCGTTCGCTATAAAGTATTAAATTGATATTCAGTAAAATTAGGTATGCAAAACCGAAATTATTGATATCATACAAAAATTTATTACATCACTGCGAAATTTACCGTTTATTCTTAAGGTATAAATATCTTTAATCAATCAATCCAAAATATTTCAGAAATTCGTCAGGAGTAAAACTAGGTAATATAGCCGAAATTACTTTACCCAAAAGAGGGGCGTATATTTTTGATAATATTTGATTGATTAAAGTGGGATAAAAGACCAAAAAGATTTTTAATTTTATTTTTAACATATTTTTAAAATTAATATATAAATATTAAATTATTATTTTAAATCTTTTTAAATCAATATATTTAAGTTTTTTTTATATATTTTAAAAAATTAATATTTTCAATATAAAGTTTGTAAAATTAATGTATAAAAATATTAATAATATTTATATGAATTTTTAATTTTATGTATTTTAAATTTAAGTTTGGTGTGAATTTAAAAACAAAAATTTACTTTATTTCATTAAGTTAAAAATTTAATATTTAAAATTCGTCGTGAGTTGAGGACTAGGTCGTTGAACCGAAATTGCTTTACGCGAGGGCGGGACGAGAAATTTTGTTATCATTATTTTTAATCTTATTGATTTAAAATATGCTAAAAACATTTAAAAAACCCAAAAAAATCTTTGCTTTTAAAACAAACGCTTTAAAATGACAAATTTTAAAATTTTGTCGAGGGACGGACTAGGTAAATGTACCGAAACAACCTCATCCTAAATAAAAAGGAAAACAAAATTTTAAATTTAATTAATTTTTTTATTATTAAAGATTTTATAAAAAAAAAGAGAGAGAAATCCGCACTCGCGGAACTTGAAAGGGACTCACATCCGCACTCGCGGAGAAATCAAAATCCATATGGGGTTAACTGGTCGAACAGATCAGTCCACAACACACCACACCCATATTTTCTGCGAAAAACACACACAAAACGCTCTCAAATTCGAAATTTTTCACCGTTAATCATCAAATTTTTTTCTAAAATCATGTTGAGAAGGATCCTACCAAGAAGTTACTCAAGGAGATCAGTAATTTCTACATCTAAACACTCTTTAATTCGGATTTTTAGTGTTCTCGAATAAATTTATACCTAATTTGATTTTGATGATTTCTAGTTTAATTATGCTTAAATTGTTTGTGTATTATGCTTGTATAACCTAGATTAATGCTATTTAACATGATTAGAAGCCTTAAACTTCAAATTTTGAGTAATCTAGGGTTTGTATTCTTGAGCAAAATTGGGGCTTTTTGATATAAATGGGTTATGACCGAATTTTGTTGTTAGTTTATACTAAATTGAGTAGTGTAACATGTTTAGGTTGCTAAATGATCAAAACTTTGATCCTAAACATGATTTTTAAGTATTAAAGTAGACTTTTTGAGTCAAAAATGCATGAACTCAATTTAATTGATATAAATGCCATTTGAAACTTGTTTAATTACTAGTAATGATTATTTTGACATGTTATTTGAGATAAAAGCTAAAGAACATTGTATACATTTTCATATATGTTTATTTGTAAAAGTGTAGAATTGTTAATATTGTAAAAATGCATATAAAGTTTAAAATGGATTAAACATGTCATTATGATTGTTTTGATTTATGATTTTGCTAACACTAATGCATATTTGGATGCACACAAAAATTGTTTTTAATGTGTTTTGCAGACTGAAAGGGGTGAATCTTCATCCGCATCTCAGGCTCACAATGCTCCTCCTGAGAATGCAGAAGAACAAGAGATTAACGACCAATATAGACAAAATCTACCGCATCAATTCATTTCATATTCAAATATAGAATTGGCAGATTTACACCCTAATTTAAGATTTGACAGACATTGGATAGATTATCCAAAATATCAGAGGAACTTGCACACCCTTCAGTCTAATGTTGCTGAAGTACCCAGGGTAATAGATTGGGAACCGTTAGAAACAGTGGGATTGGCCGATCCAATCAGAGAATTACTTACACAAAGGTATGGTACTTCTACTTTTAATGATTGGGAACGTTTGTTCAATATACGTAGGTATGTATATAGAGAATGGTGTGTGGAATTATTATGTAGTGTTGAAATAAATGATCGGGTAGCTACCTTATGAAATGTTCCGTTCATATTGATTATAAACGTTCCATATTAATTGATTTCGTCGCGAGGTTTTGACCTCTATATGAGACATTTTTCAAAGACTCCATTCATTTTTAAAAACAACCAAAACCTTTATTTTATCGATAAAAGTTTAAAAAGCATTACGTAGACTATCAAGTAATGATAATCTAAAATATACCGTTTACACACGACCATTACATAATGGTTTACAATAAGAATATATTACATCAAAAAAAAAATAATTTCTTGAATGCAGTTTTTACATAATATCATACAAGCGTGGACTCCAAATCTTGTCCTTATTTTAGTATGCAACAGCGGAAGCTCTTAATAATCACCTGAGAATAAACATGCTTAAAACGTCAACAAAAATGTTGGTGAGTTATAGGTTTAACCTATATATTATCAAATCATAATAATAGACCACAAGATTTCATATTTCAATATACATCCCATACATAGAGATAAAATTCATTCATATGGTGAACACCTGGTAACCGACATTAACAAGATGCATATAAGAATATCCCCTATCATTTCGGGAAATCCTTCGGACATGATAAAAACGAATTCGAAGTACTAAACCATCCGGTACTTTGGATGGGGTTCGTTAGGCCCAATAGATCTATCTTTAGGATTCGCGTCAATTATTAGATCGGTTTACTTATTCTTAGACTACCAAGCAAAAAGGGCATATTTGGATTCGATCATTCACCCATATAATGTAGTTTCATTTACTTGTGTCTATTTCGTAAAACATTTATAAAACTGCATGTATTCTCATCCCAAAATATTAGGTTTTAAAAGTAGGACTATAACTCACTTTCACATATTTTTACTTCGTCGGGAAGTAAGACTTGGCCACTGTTCGATTCACGAACCTATAACAAATATGTACATATATATCAAAGTATGTTCAAAATATATTTACAACACTTTTAATACATTTTGATGTTTTAAGTTTATTAAGTCAGCTGTCCTCGTTAGTAACCTACAACTGGTTGTCCATAGTTAGATGTATAGAAATAAATTAATATATATTATCTTGAATCAATCCACAACCCAGTGTATACACGTCTCAGGCTAGATCACAACTCAAAGTATATATATTTTTGGAATCAACCTCAACCCTGTATAGCTAACTCCAACATTACTGCATATAGAGTGTCTATGGTTGTTCCAAATAATATATATAGATGGGTCGATATGATATGTCAAAACATTTGCATACGTGTCTATGGTATCCCAAGATTACATAATATATTAGAATACATGTATAATACAATATAAGTTAGCTAGGATATGATTTGTATAGAATTGTTACAATATTACCCGTAGCTACAACAATCAAAAAATATCCAATCTTGTTTTACCTATAACTTCTTCGTTTTAAATCCGTTTTGAGTGAATAGAATTTCTATGATTTCATATTGAACTCTATTTTATGAATCTAAACATAAAAATTATAGGTTTATAGTCGTAAATATAAGTTACAAGTCGTTTTTGTAAGAGGTAGTCATTTCAGTCGAAAGAACGACGTCTTGATGACCATTTTGAAAAACATACTTCCACTTTGAGTTTAACCATGATTTTTGGATATAGTTTCATGTTCATAAGAAAAATCATTTTCTCAGAAGAACAACTTTTAAATCAAATTTTATCAAAGTTTATAATTATCAAACCCAAAACAGCCCGCGGTGTTACTACGACGGCGTATGTCTGGTTTTACGGTGTTTTTCGTGTTTCCAGGTTTTAAATCATTAAGTTAGCATATAATATAGATGTAGAACATGTGTTTAGTTGATTTTAAAAGTCAAGTTAGAAGAATTAACTTTATTTGCGAACAAGTTTAGAATTAACTAAACTATGTTCTAGTTATTACAAGTTTAAATCTTCGAATAAGATAGTTTTATATGTATGAATCGAATGATGTTATGAACATCATTACTACCTTAATTTTAGTAGGTAAACCTACTGGAAATTAGAAAAAATAGATCTAGCTTCAAAGGATCCTTGGATGGCTTGAAAGTTCTTGAAGCAGAATCATGACACGAAAACAAGTTCAAGTAAGATTTCCACTCGAAATAAGATTGTTATAGTTAAAGAAATTGAATCAAAGTTTGAATATGAGTATTACCTTGTATTAGAAAGACATCTTACCGTAAAAAAGAAAGATTTCTTGAGGTTGTATGATCACTTTACAAGATTGGAAGTAAGCTAGCAAACTTGGAAGTATTCTTGATTTTATGAAACTAGAACTTATAGAATTTATGAAGAACACTTAGAAATTGAAGATAGAACTTGAGAGAGATTAATTAGATGAAGAAAACTGAAGAATTAAAGTGTTTGTAAGTGTTTTTGATCGTTGGTATATGGATTAGATATAAAGGATGTGTAATTTTGTTTACTTGTAAATAAGTCATGAATGATTACTAATATTTTTGTAATTTTATGAGATATTTCATGCTAGTTGCCAAATGATGGTTCTCATATATGTTAGGTGACTCACATAGGCTGCTAAGATCTAATAATTGGAGTATATATACCAATAGTACATACATCTAAAAGTTGTGTATTGTACGAGTACGAATACGGGTGCATACGAGTAGAATTGTTGATGAAACTGAACGAGGATGTAATTGTAAGCATTTTTGTTAAGTAGAAGTATTTTGATAAGTGTATTGAAGTCTTTCAAAAGTGTAAGAATACATATTAAAACACCACATGTATATACATTTTAACTGAGTCGTTAAGTCATCGTTAGTCGTTACATGTAAATGTTGTTTTGAAACCTTTAGGTTAACGATCTTGTTAAATGTTGTTAACCCATTGTTTATTATATCTAAAGAGATGTTAAATTATTACATTATCATGATATTATAATATATTAATATATCTTAGTATGATATATATACAGTTAAATGTTGTTACAACGATAATCGTTACATATATGTCTCGTTTAGAAATCATTAAGTTAGTAGTCTTGTTTTTACATATGTAGTTCATTGTTAATACACTTAATGACATGTTTAATTATCATTTATCATGATTAAACATAGTGTATCAATATCTTAATATGATTCATATGTTTTTAGTAAGACGTTGTTATAACGATAATCGTTATATATATATCGTTTCGAGTTTCTTAATTCAATAAACTTAATTTTATGTATATAACTCATTGCTAAAATACCTAATGAGATACTTACTTATCATAATATCATGTTAACTATATATATAATCATATATATGTCATCATATAATTTTTACAAGTTTTAACGTTCGTGAATCACCGGTCAACTTGGGTGGTCAATTGTCTATATGAAACCTATTTCAATTAATCAGGTCTTAACAAGTTTGATTGCTTAACATGTTAGAAACACTTAATCATGTAAATAACAATTTAATTTAATATATATAAACATGGAAAAGTTCGGGTCACTACAGTACCTACCCATTAAATAAATTTCGTCTCGAAATTATAAGCAGTTGGAGGTGTTGACGTATCTTCTAGAAATAAGTGCGGGTATTTCTTCTTCATCTGATCTTCTCATTCCCAGGTGAACTCGGGTCCTCTACGAGCATTCCATCGAACCTTAACAATTGGTATCTTGTTTTGTTTAAGTCTTTTAACCTCACGATCCATTATTTCGACGGGTTCTTCGATGAATTGAAGTTTTTCGTTGATTTGGATTCAATCTAACGGAATAGTCAGATCTTCTTTAGTAAAACATTTCTTAAAATTCAAGACGTGAAAAGTGTTATGTACAGTCGCGAGTTGTTGAGGTAACTCAAGTCGGTATGCTACTGGTCCGGCACGATCAATAATCTTGAATGGTCCTATATACCTTGGATTTAATTTCCATCGTTTACCAAATCGAACAACGCCTTTCCAAGGTGCAACCTTAAGCATGACCATCTCTCCAATTTCAAATTCTATATCTTTTCTTTTAATGTCGGCGTAGCCCTTTTGTCGACTTTGGGCGGTTTTCAACCGTTGTTGAATTTGGATGATCTTCTCGGTAGTTTCTTGTATTATCTCCGGACCCGTAATCTGTCTATCCCCCACTTCACTCCAACAAATCAGAGACCTGCACTTTCTACCATAAAGTGCTTCAAACGGCGCCATCTCAATGCTTGAATGGTAGCTGTTGTTGTAGGAAAATTCTGCTAACGGTAGATGTCGATCCCAACTGTTTCTGAAATCAATAACACATGCTCGTAGCATGTTTTCAAGCGTTTGTATCGTCCTTTTACTTTGCCCATCAGTTTGTGGATGATAGGCAGTACTCATGTCTAGACGAGTTCCTAATGCTTGCTGTAATGTCTGCCAGAATCTTGAAATAAATCTGCCATCCCTATCAGAGATAATAGAGATTGGTATTCCATGTCTGGAGACGACTTCCTTCAAATACAGTCGTGCTAACTTCTCCATCTTGTCATCTTCTCTTATTGGCAGGAAGTGTGCTGATTTAGTGAGACGATCAACTATTACCCAAATAGTATCAAAACCACTTGCAGTCCTTGGCAATTTAGTGATAAAATCCATGGTAATGTTTTCCCATTTTCATTTCGGGATTTCAGGTTGTTGAAGTAGACCTGATGGTTTCTGATGCTCTGCTTTGACCTTAGAACACGTCAAACATTCCCCTACGTATTTAGCAACATCGGCTTTCATACCTGGCCACCAAAAATATTTCTTGAGATCCTTGTACATCTTCCCCGTTCCAGGATGTATTGAGTATCTGGTTTTATGAGCTTCTCTAAGTACCATTTCTTTCATATCTCCAAATTTTGGTACCCAAATTCTTTCAGCCCTATACCGGGTTCTGTCTTCCTGAATATTAAGATATTTCTCCGATCCTTTGGGTATTTCATCCTTTAAGTTTCCCTCTTTTAAAACTCCTTGTTTCGCCTCCTTTATTTGAGTAGTAAGGTTAGTGTGAATCATTATATTCATAGATTTTACACGAATGGGTTCTCTGTCTTTTCTGCTCAAGGTGTCGGCTACCACATTTGCCTTCCCTAGGTGGTAACAAATCTCAAAGTCGTAATCATTCAACAATTCAATCCACCTGCGCTGCCTCATGTTCAGTTGTTTCTGATTAAATATGTGTTGAAGACTTTTGTGGTCGGTATATATAATACTTTTGACCCCTTATAAGTAGTGCCTCCAAGTCTTTAATGCAAAAACAACTGAGCCTAATTCCAAATCATGCGTCGTATAATTCTGTTCGTGAATCTTTAATTGTCTAGACGTATAAGCAATTACTTTCGTTCGTTGCATTAATACACAACCGAGACCTTGCTTTGAGGCGTCACAATATATCACAAAATCATCATTCCCTTCAGGTAATGATAATATAGGTGCCGTAGTTAACTTTTTCTTTAACAATTAAAACGCTTTCTCTTGTTCATCTTTCCATTCAAATTTCTTCCCTTTATGCGTTAATGCAGTCAAGGGTTTTGCTATTCTAGAAAAGTCTTGGATGAACCTTCTGTAGTAATCAGCTAGTCCTAAAAATTGGCGTATGTGTTTCGGAGTTTTCGGGGTTTCTCACTTTTCAACGGTTTCAATCTTTGATGGATCCACCTGATTACCTTCTTTGTTCACTATGTGACCGAGGAATTGAACTTCTTCCAACCAAAATGCACACTTTGAAAACTTAGCGTACAGTTTTTCTTTTCTCAGCAACTCTAGCACTTTTCTCAAATGTTCTTCGTGCTCTTGATCATTCTTCGAGTAAATAAGTATGTCATCGATGAAAACAATGACAAACTTGTCAAGATATGGCCCACACACTCGGTTCATGAGGTCCATGAACACAGCAGGTGCGTTAGTCAATCTAAACGGCATAACCATAAACTCGTAATGACCGTAACGCGTCCTAAAAGCAGTCTTTGGAATATCATCCTCCTTCACCCGCATTTGATGATATCCAGAACGTAAATTGATCTTCGAATAAACAGACGAGCCTTGTAGTTGATCAAATAAGTCATCGATTCTCGGTAGTGGGTAGCGGTTCTTGATGGTAAGTTTGTTCAACTCTCGGTAGTCGATACACAACCTGAATGTACCATCTTTCTTCTTGACAAACAAAATAGGAGCTCCCCATGGTGATGTGCTTGGTCGAATGAAACCACGCTCTAAAAGTTCCTGTAACTGACTTTGTAATTCTTTCATTTCGCTGGGTGCGAGTCTGTATGGAGCACGAGCTATTGGTGCAGCTCCTGGTACAAGGTCTATTTGAAATTCAACGGATCGATGTGGGGATAATCCCGGTAATTCTTTCGGAAATACATCGGAAAATTCTTTTGCGACGGGAACATCACTGATGTTCTTTTCTTCAGGTTTAACTTCCTCGATGTGTGCTAGAATGACGTAACAACCTTTTCTTATTAGTTTTTGCGCCTTCAAACTACTAATAAGATTTAATTTCGCGTTGTTCTTTTCTCCGTACATCATTAAAGGTTTTCCTTTTTCACGCATAATGCGAATCGCATTTTTGTAACAAACGACCTCTGCTCTCACCTTTTTCAACCAGTCCATGCCAATTATTATGTTAAAACTCCCTAACTCGATTGGTATTAAATCAATTTTAAACGTTTCATCTCCCAGTTTAATTTCTCTCTCCCGACATATATTATCTGCTAAAATTAATTTACCGTTTGCTAATTCGAGTAAAAATTTACTATCCAAAGTTGTCAATGGGCAACTTAATTTAGCACAAAATTCTCTACTCATATAGCTTCTATCCGCACCCGAATCAAATAAAACATAAGCAGATTTATCGTCAAATAAGAAACGTACCCGTAACAAGCTCCGGGTCTTCCTGTGCTTGTGCCGCATTAATATTGAAAACTCTTCCACGGCCCTGCCCATTAGTATTCCCCTAATTCGGGTAATTTCTAATAATGTGGCCCGGTTTTCCACATTTATAACAAACAGCGTTGGTATTACTTGCTCCGACACTATTCGTTTCGGCATTACTGTTTCCGACATTATTTGTTCCTTTAGTTCTGTTAAACTTTGGTCCGTAGACCTCACACTTTGTCGTGCTATGACCATTTCTTTTACACCTGTTGCAAAATGTCGTGCAAAACCCCTGATGATTTTCTTCATACCTATGACATGACTGTTTTTGGTTTTTGTTGTCGTTGTTGTTATTGAGGTTGTTGTTGGGATTGTTATTGTTGTTAAAACGGTTGTTGTAGTAGTTGTTGTTGTTGGGATGTTTGTTGTAGTTATTGTTAGGATTGCGGTTATTGTTGCGATTGTTGTTGCGGTTGTTGGGATAGTTGTTGCGATTGTGGTTGTAATTGTTGTTGTTGTTGTACTGGTGACTCTTGTCACCGTTTTCCTCCCACTTCCTCTTGAGTTGTTTCGTGTTCAGCCGCCTGCTCTTTAATTCTTCCCTCAATCTGATTTATGAGTTTATGAGCCATTCGACTTGCCTTCTGTATAGAAGCGGGCTCGTGTGAACTCACATCTTCTTGAATCCTTACTGGTAACCCTTTTACAAATGCGTCGATCTTCTCTTCTTCATCTTCGAATGCTCCCGGACACAATAGGCACAACTCTGTGAATCATCGTTCATATGTGGTAACGTCAAACCCTTGTGTTCGTAACTCTCTAAGTTCTGCCTTGATTTTATTGACTTCGTTTCTAGGACGGTACTGCTCGTTCATCAATTGCTTGAATGCCGACCACGGTAGTGCGTAAGCAGCATTTTGTCCTACCTGTTCAAGATAGGTGTTCCACCACGTTAACGCAGTACCTGTGAAGGTATGCATAGCGTACTTAACTTTGTCCTCTTCAGTACAATTACTTATGGCAAACACCGATTCAACTTTCTCGGTCCACCGTTTCAATCCAATTGGTCCTTCGGTTCCATCAAATTCCAAAGGTTTACAGGCTGTGAATTCTTTGTAGGAGCATCCTACACGATTTCTTGCGCCGTTAGCTGCATTGCTAGATTCAGAGTTATTGTTGGTATGTAGCACAGCCTGTACTGCGGCTATGTTTGCAGCAAGAAAGGTACGAAATTCCTCTTCGCTCATATTCATGGTGTGTCGAGTAGTCGGTGCCATTTCCTTCAAAATAGCCAACTGAATCGAGTTAATCATACAGAATATTATGAGTAGTCAATAGTATTTCGTAGCATAATATGAACTCATTTATAAAAGCTTTTTCTTCATATTAGCGTTTTATAAGTTTAAATTCGGGTACTACCTACCCGTTAAGTTCATACTTAGTAGCTAATATACAATTCAACTACTACAATTTCATATGAAAAACTGATTATTATAATATATCACATACAAATATTCTTCAAACTTACAACTTTGCTATATTACATATAACATGAAATATAGTACACTTTGATACAGGACAGTTTTGAAGATAAATCTAGTTAATACGCAAGTTGTTCAGCAAAGGAAATAAAGACACGTAATTCATAAGTCCATAAACAAGTCATGCATTCTGATTTTACTAAGACGACTTCCCATCCTTGGTCTTGTGGAAAATAACCGTTATGACCATTGGCTAGGCAGCATGTTGTAATGTCGTCAAAAGGACGAGGGTTTCGTAATGTCCAACATCCCCGTAATAATCTAAAAACCATGTTTCTCACCCCAACTACTGAATCCGTTACTTGTGGGAAGGTTTGTGACGATCCGAAAATTTCTGACCAAATTTAAACTTTATCTTTATATTATTCCGACACGATAAGCAAAGTTTGTTAAGTTAAATCTCAAGAATTTTAAATTGTGTTCATACATTCATTATAACCTCGACCAAATTCCGACGATTCACGAACCGTTATATATAAATAAATATGTATATATATATGTATATATGTATATATATATATATATATATATATTATAACTTAAAAATATTAATAAAGTATTAAACGTATAATACTTTACATGAACGTATTTGTTTCAATATGTTTATCGATGAAATTAGAAGATAATATCAAATGATTGATTTATCAGATACATTGTGATATGATTACGGGTCTATGTTATAAGGTCCACTGTGATTTAAAAAAAATCTATTCTTTTTGACGACATTCGAAAAATGGTAAAGTGATTTATAAGTAAGAACGTGGAGTGTAAATAACTTAGATTTTGGATATCGACAAGTTAAGTAACTCGACATTTTTCATTAAGATTATTTCATACGTTTATTTAACCTTTGAACTTTATCGCATGCTTCACCAACAGACTGTAATTTAAAAACTTGAAACCTATTATGAAAATATATGATTTTACTTTTCTAAAACGTTTTATGATATAACGATTTCCATTATTTTAACCTTTAAACAAAATTCTTCTTAAATATATTTAGTTTTGGAAAACAAAATTATCATATTTATTTGATTTAGTTTCAAACGTACAAAAACGTTTTCAGTTTAAAAAGAACTTTATTATTAAAACATATATAACTTTTATAAATATCTAGAACCACTTTTAACAACTCATTACTTAACTAGTATGATAAAGATAACGATATTTATATTTTATTTTATTAAATATATATAACGATTTAAATTAATATTATATATATTTATACGCGTATTATACGTACATAGTTTTATACTTCTACTATACTTAAACTTTACCTTTACTTTATTTTTACTTTACCTTAACTTTAATAATTCATACTTTAATAATTCACTTTAATAATTCATACTTTAATAATTCACTTTAATAATTCAAAAATCTATTATAAATAGAATTCAATAGGTTTCATTATTTGATAGAAACTTGAAAATATTTTCTCTAAACTCTCTCAATCGAAATAGGCACTGTTTTTATAAATGTTTTACGAAATAGGCACAAGTACTAAAACTAATTCTACGTGGGTTTAAACTTGAAATATAGCCTTAGCTTGGTAACATTAAACTACTTGTCTATGTACGGTAGGCGCGAATCCTAAAGATAGATCTATTGGGCCTGACAAACCCCATCCTGACTATGGGATGCTTTAGTACTTCGAGGTTATTTTAAACACACCTGATCTGGTGTACTTCAGAGGGTAAAACATGAACGTTGAGGCTTATTACCGGGTGCCTACAACTTATAGAATACTTTTATACACTTACGAGTGTACATATATTTATAAACGGAAATCTTGTGGTCTATTAATATATTGAAATGATTGTTATGATAAACCTATGAACTCACCAACCTTTTGGTTGACACTTTAAAGCATGTTTATTCTCAGGTATTAAAGAAATATTCCGCTGTGCATTAGCTCATTTTAAGGATATTACTTGGAGTCATTCATGACATATTTTGAAAGACGTTGCATTCAAGTCATTGAGTTCATCAAGATTATTATTAAGTCAATTATAGTTGAATGTATTATGAAATGGTGTGCATACCGTCAATTTTCATTGTAAAGAAAGTTTGTCTTTTAAAAACGAATGCAATGTTTGTAAAATATATCATATAGAGGTCAAATACCTCGCGATGTAATCAACTATTGTGAATCGTTTATAATGTATATGAACGGGTCCTTTCAGTTAGTATCAGAGCGGTGGTCTTAGCGAACCAGGTCTGCATTAGTGTGTCTAACTGATAGTCGTTAGGATGCATTAGTGAGTCTGGACTTCGACCGTGTCTGCATGTCAAAAGTTTCGCTTATCATTTTTGTCGAAAATCATCTGCTTATAATCTTTAGGAAATTACCTGCTCATTATTCTTAGTATAGACACCTTTTACTGCATTGATTGCATGAATAAGTGTATAGACAAAATTCATATCTTAGCGTATCTGTTACTGTAGACCTTGCCTGATATCTCTCGTAAATTTCTCCGTAATTTAAGGGATCCTGGTACTATATATATCTATGCACATTATGCATTGAGAATACCATCCAACTATCAATTTCTGTCACTAAACTCTTCATACCAAAAATCTTTTATGTGATCGCTTAAGATGGCCTCTACGAATCGACCAAGTTCCTCTGACTTCGAAGACAGCGTGACAGGAGCACACCAACCAATCAACTACCGTGATTACTGAAGAAAATGGGGGTGGGTTCGCGACATACTCACCCTATGGAGAAGGAAAGAAGGTACTCCATATCATGAACCAAATCTACCACCTAACCTTGGAGTACTTGACCCGCTAACCGGCGAACCCGTTCGCAACACCGTTTATACCCTTTTTGCAAGAATTTTTCGTCTTGAGACTACCATTAACGAAACTAGAGAAGATATCCGACCTTTATCTCACACTGATAACTAACCAGGGTTAGTAGAAGAAGTTAAAGAACTCGGAGCTCGAGTGTTAACTTTAGAGAGCACGGTACACAATTTGCAAGCACCTGCAGTATCACCAACACCAGTAACATCACCAGCCTCAGCACCAACAACACTAGTACCACCAACAACAACATCCACGTCACCAGCTTCGACATCTCATTCTGTACCTCGAGTATAATCATCGTTCTACATGACGTTCTACATCATTTATTTTCATTCAACATAGCGATTATGTAATCTCTAATGTTTTAGAGATTATATATTCTTGTTCTAACGGTAAATCAAATGAGTTTAATATCATATTGACTCATTAAATCCATGATTACATCCGAAGAAAATATATAGGTATATATATTTTTTTTCATGAAGATTGAAATTAAAAATTCTTTCGTACAAACTGTTAATGGTGAAAATATTTTAACGGGTAGGTAATACCTGAGGAATATTTAGATTTCACATTAATAAGTTACATTGTACATTCTTTGAATCTGATTCAACAGTCATTTACTATCCTACTTACAACCACCGATATACGTATCCGTTCACCGCAGAATAATCATTTTCATCCAATTTTATATTTGGATTTTGACCTATCAGAATCCAACAAGTGGCATAATAAAGAAAACATTGGACAAAATAAAATTTGTTAGAAACAAACAAATTAACTATTAAAAATTTTGTTAAGAATCCACGCTAACTGTTCCTAGCTAACTGATTACATTTTATTTATCGCAATTTATATTCTTGCAATTTTATTTATCGTCATTTAATTTCTGTTATTTATTTTTACGCACTTTAAATATCGAGACACGTATACAAGGTTTTGACATATCATATCGACGCATATATATATATATATATATTATTTGGAATAACCATAGACACTCTATATGCAGTAATGCTGGAGTTAGCTATACAGGGTTGAGGTTGATTCTACAATAATATATATACTTTGAGTTGTGATCGAGTCTGAGACATGTATACGCGTCACGATACGTATTAATTAATTCGAATATTATATATTAAACTATATATGAATTATTGGACTGTTAATTGTGGACTATCGACTGTGGACTAATAACATTGGACAATTAAAATGAATTAAAATATTGATTATAACATATAAAACTAAACAATTCTTCAAGTTTGCCACTTGATTTCATCCTAAACTTCATTTTTATCTTGACGATTACAATCTGCATTCAAATCTTTCATGATTCTTGAAAACACCTCAATCGAGAGGATAAACCAACCGCACTTCATCTACGGAAGAAAAGAACGATGCATATAGTTATGCACCTGAAAACACTCGGAACCTGAGTAAACGTTTAACACGTATCTGTGCTAGCTCCCTGGGCGTTGTTATTACCGAAAATCACTTTGCAATTCCTTTTCAAAGTAGCAAATTTTGTCACAGCTCCAGCAAATCAACTTCGACTTTTCGTTCGAAACAACCATATCATAATTTTGATATATATGCGTGCTCTTTATTGTTACCGGGGAACCTTTTATATTCCACCATATTACCATCAACGTTTAATCATCTAAAAACACAATTCTCTTGAAACCACCTCGGATTGATAACCGATGACCCAGATATGGTAGTATTAAATGCAGAGGAAACAGCAAAATCGTAGATGGTCTAAACAGCCAAAAGTTTGATAATAAAGAATGGAATGTTGGGATCGCTCGATAAAAAATTTGGTACTGAAAAACAGATTGAGCTAACCATGAAGGAGACCAAGGACAAATACAAGGACCAAACCCTATATTCAAAGAATCCAGGTAATTCTGGATCCAATGAAATCTTTAGAGAATATCCTGCTTCGAAGTTATGTTAAAATCTTGCGGAAAATCTTTCTTCATCAACCTTCGATCTTAGAAATTCCAAAAATATCATCATAAATATCTTCGATATTTCTGAGGATATTTTCATAAGTATTCTTGTCCAAAATCATTTATCTCTTCGCGATATCAGTGTTATATCATAAAGGAAACTGTTTAGTTTCTAAAATCTGAAATCTTCGAGTTTGAAGTATGAATGTTTTCGAAGTAGTGTTGGGAACTGAAGCATGAGTTAGTATAATATAATGACACTTGATCAACGTGATTATATTACAGTAAGTCATGCTGAGTTTCTAATGAAACATTATGATTCACAGACCATAACGTCATCATGTGCCATGTTACGCTACTCTTACATTCTATCTAATCTCTAAACATATCAAGAACATAATTTCTTGATAATTCTGTCTTTTCTCTTGAATTCTGGTAATTTAACCAATCAAGATCGTGCTATTACAATTTCTTCCTTAGAACATTAGTCATGTTCATTCGAAACTCCATACTTACGAATTCTGAAGCATTATTCACTGACTTAAAGTCGAGAAGAGAAAACAAAAGGATGGAACTCCAAAATATAAAGGAAATAAAGAGGGTGGATTTATAATGAAATATCCGACAGAGCAATCAAAACAGATTATCGCATTTAACCAAAGAAGATCCTATTCCTTAATCTCCGAAGAATCAAATTTTATTCAGATTTTAAAGATTTCTTTAAATCCTTTGAATTCCAGAAATCCACCGTGACTACGTCAAAAGTTAAATTTCTATCTCAAACTGTTGTGACAGCTAACCTCGTACGCTTCACATAATCGAATCGTTTTATCTACATTACTCAGTAATGATGAAACTCTATTTATCAACCCATATTCGTCATGAAAACAGTTTTATGGTTAACCATGGCGACCTTACTCAAATTTTGGGACGAAATTTCTTTAACGGGTAGGTACTGTGACGATCCGGAAATTTCTGACCAAATTTAAACTTTATCTTTATATTATTCCGACACGATAAGCAAAGTTTGTTAAGTTAAATCTCAAGAATTTTAAATTGTGTTCATACATTCATTATAATCTCGACCAAATTCCGACGATTCAAAAACCGTTATATATAAATAAATATGTATATATATGTATATATATATATATATAACTTAAAAATATTAATAAAGTATTAAACGTATAATACTTTACATGAACGTATTTGTTTCAATATGTTTATCGATGGAATTAGAAGATAATATCAAATGATTGATTTATCAGATACATTGTGATATGATTACGGGTCTATGTTATAAGGTCCACTGTGATTTAAGAAATCTATTCTTTTTGACGACATTCAGAAAATGGTAAAGTGATTTATAAGTAAGAACGTGGAGTGTAAATAACTTAGATGTTGGATATCGACAAGTTAAGTAACTCGACATTTTTCATTAAGATTATTTCATACGTTTATTTAACCTTTGAACTTTATCGCATGCTTCACCAACAGACTGTAATTTAAAAACTTGAAACCTATTATGAAAATATATGATTTTACTTTTCTAAAACGTTTTATGATATAACGATTTCCATTATTTTAACCTTTAAACAAAATGCTTCTTAAGTATATTTAGTTTTGGAAAACAAAATTATCATATTTATTTGATTTAGTTTCAAACGTACAAAAACGTTTTCAGTTTAAAAAGAACTTTATTATTAAAACGTATATAACTTTTATAAATATCTAGAACCACTTTTAACAACTCATTACTTAACCAGTATGATAAAGATAACGATATTTATATTTTATTTTATTAAATATATATAACGATTTAAATTAATATTATATATATATTTATACGCGTATTATACGTACATAGTTTTATACTTTTACTATACTTAAACTTTACCTTTACTTTATTTTTACTTTACCTTAACTTTAATAATTCATACTTTAATAATTCACTTTAATAATTCACTTTAATAATTCAAAAATCTATTATAAATAGAATTCAATAGGTTTCATTATTTGATAGAAACTTGAAAATATTTTCTCTAAACTCTCTCAATCGATTTACATATATATATTTACTCCGTATTATTTCAAGATATTATAAGTATACATAAAATATTACGACGGAGTGTTGTCCGAGTGATTTCGAAATTGTTTTTCGAGCGGGATAGAGCTAAGGAAATTATGGGTTAAAGCTATGGAGGTTATGGGTATGGTTCGGAAGTATTTCTCGTGAGTCAAACTAGTGTTTATCATCTCTGTTGTGTCTACGTACTTTTCCTGCAATATTGAATCTCAATATTGATACGTTCGTGAATCCAAGGCCAACATTGCACTTGTTCAATGACGTCATATGTATTTTCACTACAAAATACAGTATTGTGAGTTTCATTTGCTCCCTTTTATATATATTTTTGGGACTGAGAATACATGCGCTGTTTTTATAAATATTTTACGAAATAGGCACAAGTACTAAAACTAATTCTACGTGGGTTTAAACTAGAAATATACCCTTAGCTTGGTAACATTAAACTACTTGTCTATGTACGGTAGGCGCGAATCCTAAAGATAGATCTATTGGGCCTGACAAACCCCATCCTGACTATGGGATGCTTTAGTACTTCGAGGTTATTTTAAACACACCTGATTTGGTGTACTTCAGAAGGTAAAACATGAACGTTAAGGCTTGTTATCGGGTGCCTACAACTTATAGAATACTTTTATACACTTGCGAGTGTACATATATTTATAAACGGAAATCTTGTGGTCTATTAATATATTGAAATGATTGTTATGATAAACCTATGAACTCACCAACCTTTTGGTTGACACTTTAAAGCATGTTTATTCTCAGGTATTAAATAAATCTTCCGCTGTGCATTAGCTCATTTTAAGGATATTACTTGGAGTCATTCATGGAATATTTTGAAAGACGTTGCATTCAAGTCATTGAGTTCATCAAGATTATTATTAAGTCAATTATAGTTGAATGTATTATGAAATGGTGTGCATACCATCAATTTTCGTTGTAAAGAAAGTTTGTCTTTTAAAAACGAATGCAATGTTTGTAAAATGTATCATATAGAGGTCAAATACCTCGCGATGTAATCAACTATTGTGAATCGTTTATAATGTATATGAACGGGTCCTTTCAAGGTTCTATTTAAAAGTTGCAATTCGATGTTCTTTTTTCTCACTTTAGTAAGAAGCGAACATCACTAACCCGTAAGCATAACATGCTTCTTTATGTTGCATGTTAGAAGCTCTTTCTAATTCACGAAATCCTATGTTGGGATATGTTGAGTCAAAATAGGTTCTTAACCCGTAGCGTAAAATTGCATTTGGGTTCCCCGCATTTAACGCTTTAAAGAAAACACGGCGTAACTTACGGTCTCCCCAATGTGATATACCCCACCTATCAAAGGAAAGCCTTTTATAAACTAAGGTATTTCTGAAAAGTCTTTCAAATGTTTGACAAGTTAATTTTGCCATAAATAATTGTGCTGATGAATTCTGACCGACTCTAGACAAGATTTCCTCAATCATATCCTCTGGTAGATCTTCTAAAATATTCGATTGTCTACCCTTAACGTCCATTTTGTTTTTATACTGTAAAATAGACAAGGATTAGATTCGTAAAAGATAATTAACAAATAATACAAGCAATTTTTACATAGAACATAAAAGTACAAGCACACTACAATACATATAATACACAACATGATTACAACCCTCTAATCTGAATCACTGGTTTCTTCTTCTTTGGACTTGGTTCGTTTTACTAATTTTCTAGGAATATATGGTGTTCCTCTAATATGAGTCGTCGTTTTCCACAATGGTTTAGAAAAACCTGGTGGTTTAGAGGTTCCCGGGTCATTGTTACATTTTAGGAAATACGGATGTTGCCGATACATATAAAGTTCATCGGGGTTGGAATCGGGTTTCTCTATTTTTATACCTTTTCCCTTATTATTTTCTTTCGATTTATTAAATTGGGTCGAGGTAATTTCTATAACATCATCGGAATCCTCATCGGGATCCGATTCATCAGAAAATTGGTAATCTTCCCAATATTTTGCTTCCTCGGCGGAAACACCATTGACCATTATTAACTTTGGTCTGTTGGTTGAGGATTTTCTTTTATTTAATCGAATTACTGTAGGTATCAATATTTCTTCCTCCGGAACCTCTTATTCTTTCGGTTCCTCCTCTTCCGGTTCCTCCTCTTCCGGTTCCTCTTCTTCCGGTTCCTCCTCTTCCGGTTCCTCCTCTTCCGATTGTTCTTTGGGAATTTGTGAATCTTCCCAAAATATATTCGACTCTTCATTATTATTAGGTGAATCGATGAGATTTGTACTAGTGGTAAACATCTATCACACAATATCAAACACATTAAGAGGTTAATATATCACATAATATTTACATGTTAATAATATATAGTTTCCAACAAAAGTGTTAAGCAATCGTTTTTAAAGAAAACACGGTCGAAGTCCAGACTCACTAATGTATCCTAACAAACTCGATAAGACACACTAATGCAAATTTCTGGTTCTCTAAGACCAATGCTCGGATACCAACTGAAATGTCCCGTTCATATTGATTATAAACGTTCCATATTAATTGATTTCGTCGCGAGGTTTTGACCTCTATATGAGACGTTTTTCAAAGACTGCATTCATTTTTAAAAACAACCATAACCTTTATTTTATCGATAAAGGTTTAAAAAGTATTACGTAGATTATCAAGTAATGATAATCTAAAATATACCGTTTACACGACCATTACATAATGGTTTACAATAAGAATATATTACATAAAAAAATAAGTTTCTTGAATGCAGTTTTTACATAATATCATACAAGCATGGACTCCAAATCTTGTCCTTATTTTAGTATGCAACAGCAGAAGCTCTTAATAATCACCTGAGAATAAACATGCTTAAAACGTCAACAAAAATGTTGGTGAGTTATAGGTTTAACCTATATATTATCAAATCATAATAATAGACCACAAGATTTCATATTTCAATATACATCTCATACATAGAGATAAAATTCATTCATATGGTGAATACCTGGTAACCAACATTAACAAGATGCATATAAGAATATCCCCTATCATTCCGGGAAATTCTTCGGACATGATAAAAATGAATTCGAAGTACTAAAGCATCCGGTACTTTGGATGGGGTTCGTTAGGCCTAATAGATCAATCTTTAGGATTCGTGTCAATTAGTAGATCGGTTTACTAATTCTTAGGCTACCAAGCAAAAAGGGCATATTCGGCTTCAATCATTCACCCATATAATGTAGTTTCATTTACTTGTGTCTATTTCGTAAAACATTTATAAAACTGCATTAATTCTCATCTTAAAATATTAGGTTTTAAAAGTAGGACTATAACTCACTTTCATAGATTTTTACTTCGTCGGGAAGTAAGACTTGGCCACTGGTCGATTCACGAATCTATAACAAATATGTACATATATATCAAAGTTTGTTCAAAATATATTTACAACACTTTTAATACATTTTGATGTTTTAAGTTTATTAAGCCAGCTGTCCTCATTAGTAACCTATAACTAGTTGTCCATAGTTAGATGTACATAAATAAATTGATATATATTATCTTGAATCAATCCACGACCCAGTATATACACATCTCAGGCTATATCACAAATCAAAGTATATATATTTTTGGAATCAACCTCAACCCTGTATAGCTAACTCCAACATTACTGCATATAGAGTGTCTATGGTTGTTCCAAATAATATATATAGATGGGTCGATATGATATGTCAAAACATTTGCATACGTGTCTATGGTATCCCAAGATTACATAATATATTAGAATACATGTATAATACAATATAAGTTAGCTAGGATATGATTTGTATAGAATTGTTACAATATTACCCGTAGCTACAACAATCAAAAAATATCCAATCTTGTTTTACCCATAACTTCTTCGTTTTAAATCCGTTTTGAGTGAATCAAATTGATATGGTTTCATATTGAACTATATTTTATGAATCTAAATAGAAAAATTATAGGTTTATATTCGGAAATATAAGTTACAAGTCGTTTTTGTAAGATGTAGTCATTTCAGTCGAAAGAACGACGTCTTGTTGACCATTTTGAAAAACATACTTGCACTTTGAGTTTAACCATGATTTTTGGATATAGTTTCATGTTCATAAGAAAAATCATTTTCCTAGAAGAACAACTTTTAAATCAAAGTTTATCATAGTGTTTAATTATCAAATCCAAAACAGCCCGCGGTGTTACTACGACGGCGTATGTCCGATTTTACGGTGTTTTTCGTGTTTCCAGGTTTTAAATCATTAAGTTAGAATATCATATAGATATAGAATATGTGTTTAGTTGATTTTAAAAGTCAAGTTAGAAGGATTAACTTTATTTGCGAACAAGTTTAGAATTAACTAAACTATGTTCTAGTGATTACAAGTTTAAATCTTCGAATAAGATAGTTTTATATGTATGAATCGAATGATGTTATGAACATCATTACTACCTTAATTTTAGTAGGTAAACCTACTAGAAATTATAAAAAATAGATCTAGCTTCAAAGGATCCTTGGATGGCTTGAAAGTTCTTGAAGCAGAATCATGACACGAAAACAAGTTCAAGTAAGATTTCCACTCGAAATAAGATTGTTATAGTTATAGAAATTGAATCAAAGTTTGAATATGAGTATTAACTTGTATTAGAAAGATATCTTACTGTAAAAAAGAAAGATTTCTTGAGGTTGGATGATTACTTTACAAGTTTGGAAGTAAGCTAGCAAACTTGGAAGTATTCTTGATTTTATGAAACTAGAACTTATAGAATTTATGAAGAACACTTAGAACTTGAAGATAGAACTTGAGAGAGATCAATTAGATGAAGAAAATTGAAGAATGAAAGTGTTTGTAGGTGTTTTTGGTCGTTGGTATATAGATTAGATATAAAGGATGTGTAATTTTGTTTACTTGTAAATAAGTCATGAATGATTACTAATATTTTTGTAATTTTATGAGATATTTCATGCTAGTTGCCAATTGATGGTTCCCACATGTGTTAGGTGACTCACATCGGCTGCTAAGAGCTGATCATTGGAGTGTATATACCAATAGTACATACATCTAAAAGCTGTGTATTGTACAAGTACGAATACGGGTGCATACGAGTAGAATTGTTGATGAAACTGAACGAGGATGTAATTGTAAGAATTTTTGTTAAGTAGAAGTATTTTTATAAGTGTTTTGAAGTCTTTCAAAAGTGTAAGTATACATATTAAAACACCACATGTATATACATTTTAACTGAGTCGTTAAGTCATCGTTAGTCGTTACATGTAAATGTTGTTATGAAACCTTTAGGTTAACGATTTTGTTAAATGTTGTTAACCCATTGTTTATTATATCTAAAGAGATGTTAAATTATTACATTATCATGATATTATAATATATTAATATATCTTAGTATGATATATATACAGTTAAATGTTGTTACAACGATAATCGTTACATATATGTCTCGTTTCGAAATCATTAAGTTAGTAGTCTTGTTTTTACATATGTAGTTCATTGTTAATACACTTAATGACATGTTTACTTATCATTTATCATGATTAAACATAGTGTATCAATATCTTAATATGATTCATATGTTTTTAGTAAGACGTTGTTATAACGATAATCGTTATATATATCGTTTTGAGTTTCTTAATTCAATAAACTCAATTTTATGTATATAACTCATTGCTAAAATACCTAATGAGATACTTACTTATCATAATATCATGTTAACTATATATATAATCATATATATATATATATATATATATCATCATATAGTTTTTACAAGTTTTAACGTTCGTGAATCACCGGTCAACTTAGGTGGTCAATTGTCTATATGAAACCTATTTCAATTAATCAAGTCTTAACAAGTTTGATTGCTTAACATGTTGGAAACACTTAATCATGTAAATAACAATTTTATTTAATATATATAAACATGGAAAAGTTCGAGTCACTACACCTTAACCGATTGGAGTTTTATTAGATTTTTATTAGGAGGTGTGATGCGCCATATGTCTCTACTAGACATGGCTCAGGCTTTATGTATATATACGCCTGAGGAACTAGCATCTACTGATTGTCAAAGGTTAATAGTTAATGGTAGGAGGGTTGATGAAAATTTTGATATGAATGGAATATGGAGTAGAATGACTAGGCATAACCGATTTCGTGGGGGGAATAACTCTTATACTGATATTGATAGAGCTAAGTTAAGAGTAATCCATAGGTTCTTAGCAAACTCGATTACACGGCGAGGTAAGAACAAAGAGAAAGTAAATGAGAATGATTTATTTTATCTCATGTGTATTCGAGACCCACAGAGCACTGTGAGTATATCTTATTGTGTGGGTTATTATTTATCAGCTATGGTTAGGAGTATACGGCCTAATGGTATAATAGGAGGTGGTATCTTTTTTACTTTAATTGTTGAGTATCTCGGTGTCGATAGAAGTCAGGGGGGATTAATAATTGCAGCACCAGAACCCCGTGATACAATTGGTTTGAAAGTATATCATGGTGCTAAGGTTTTAAAGAAACGACATAATGCTGCAGCACCATATGATGGCCATCATCCACAGGTCGAAAGAGATTAGCAGCAAGGTAATGCGAGAGGGGGAATCAGATGACAGAAATACAAATTTTTATGGCTCAACATGAGTATGAAATGGCTAGACAACGAGCATTTTAAGATTGACAGTATCATCAAAACCAAATCATAAGTCATTGTGCACACATAAATACAAACTATATTCCTACTCCAATGCCCGTATTTCCTCCCTGGACTATACAGACCCGACCACCGTACCCTACATATGACCCAGCTCAAGCATTCTACAGCACATACGGCTATGAATGGGATCCCTACTGGCACCATCCTCATCAACCCTAATTTTCTTTTATGCCTATTTTTATTTATTTGGTAACTTGTAATTTTATACTTTTAATATTTCTTTTGATACTATAATAGTTTTTATAATTTTCTAACTTTTATTATTAGATTTTTAATAATTTTTGAATGTGGGGTGATATACCCAACTTCAAAAATATGTATATATATGTTTGTAGGTTATCTCATGTACAAAACAGGGTAAAACAGCGCATTTTCAAAGACTGGCATTAAGTTCAGCAAAAGCAACTAATTTTGACGACAAGATGCAAAATATATGTGAAATAACAACTGCAGGAATGAACAAATGATGTCCACCATTTGTCATTCAACATAAACAACAATATGTTTAGAAACTTTGGTAAAATTTAATCATTTTTCTACGCTAATCACCCTCAATAATTTAAATTGTTACTGATTTCTTACAAATGAGTGCATTGCAAGATCTTAAGTGTGGGAAGGGGTTAAATTCTTTCGAATTTAAAAAAAAATTAATTTAAACACTTGGTTACCATTAAAAATACTAGTAACGCAGTAGTTGTATTAGAATCTAGTGCTCTCTGATAATAAAGAATAGCCCTAGTCTTATATACTGACTACCCAATTCTAGTAAAATTTTTCAAAATTTTCAAATAAATGAACTCAAAATCATGTTTATACATATTTATGAACAATAAAACTAGGTGTTAACACCGAAATTATTGTTACCTCGGAAAGGACATAAATTGAGAAACAACCCAAAATGCTTGAATTCATTTAAAATTGAATAGAGGAAAATAAAAAGGCAAAGAAAGGAAAATAAAAGCCAAGTTTGGGAAAAATTTACCAAGTTATTTAGAACATATATCACATATTTGTGTACAAATAATTGAAGATGCTTTTATTTTGGACAATTTTATCAGTTTTACCCGATTTCTTATAATATATTTGAAATAAATGTGCCACTTGATTTAAAAGGAAGTAAAGTCTTCCGAGAAAAAAACACGCGCTTCTTGATTTAGGTCAGGAAGTTATCGTCCAGACCACTTGTAGAGTCTACGAAAAACCTTGAAAAGTTTTCTCGAAAATCAGCTGAAAATCCACGGACCTCAGCATCAAACAGGGTCGCCAAGTGGTCAGACTTATCCTAACCATGAGAGGATCTGTCTCGTACAATGGGGGCACTGTGCAAATTAGCTTATAAGACTAATAAATCAGATCCCCAGAAAGGATAATCTCCTTAAAGATCAAAAATCAGCTTTTAAGCCTGATATTACTCAATCCTTGAGATTGAGTTTAAAGATTGAGAATTACAAACTCATGGAATTCAATGATATCTAAACTCGAGCTTGAACGAGAAAATATTTTGATCAAATTACAAACCGATTTGTTTTCTGAAAACCTATTTTCAATGCGTTCATTACCATTGAACGTAAAATCCTAGGAATTCACCTGGAATTCATTAGGTCACCTGAACCAAATCAGGTGTCAACCGTAAGAACGGTGGTTGCATAGCATGGTCAAAGACAGGATCTTGTGCCAGACCAAAAAACTATAGGGTGATCTTTACTATTGCTCCTACAAAGGATAGTAATTATATCCGACACGTTATAGACCATAATCAAAAGCATGTCACGGGACATTGCCTCAACAGTTGCTTGTTCAACGCTTTCCTTTACAACCAGACGGTAGTTTACCGAAAGGTAATATACGGAGCAAGTATACTGGATGTGTTGCTTTCCTAATACAAGGTTAGAAAGTGGGTGACACAAAACCGCAAGTTTTGAGCTAAAATTTTCAAATCTGAAACCCACAAAATCCACAAAAACATTTTGCAAACACCGGTGAAGGGTTATTCCGGAAAACTAATCTAGAGTAAAAGCTAGATTGAATTTTTAAAAGATCAAATGTTTTCATAAAGATCCAATTTCCTTAAAGGATCTAAATTTTCATAGTCATGTGGGACTGTAAACCACAATGTTACTACCATTGTTCATACTGCCGTATAGAAATCACTGATGTACAAAGTGTGAAGAATAAAGAAGTGATTCTAGTATTTTTATTTCAAGACTATATTGCTTGAGGACAAGCAACGCTCAAGTGTGGGAATATTTGATAATGCTAAAAACGAACATATATTTCATAGCATTATCCCTCAAGAAAGACAAGCTTTTAGTTGCAATTGTTCTATTTACAAGTGATAATCGTTTAAATAATAAAAGGTGAAGACAAAAGACAGATTCGATGAATTGAAGACGCAAATGACCAAAAAGCTAAAAAGTAAAAAGTACAATCCAAGTGGTTCAAATTATTGATGAGAAACGTCTAAAAATTACAAGAGTACAAGCCGTGAAACACAAAGTACAAGATATTAAATTGTACGAAAAGGCGTTCGAAAATTCAGAACCGAGACATGAACCAACTTTCAGCGTGCGACGCAACGGACCAAAAATTACAAGTTAACTATGCACATGAATATAATATAATATATAATTAATTATATATATTATTATATATTATAATTATACGCAGCCCACGTTTTGAATTTGATCTATGAGCTGCATTCCAGACCTCCGCACTCGCGGAGCTTTGATGAAGAAAACCTCCGCACTCGCGGAGCTTAACAGTGAAACGTGGGCCTATAAAAGGCCGCGCATTCTGATCGATTCATTACCCCTTTTCTTTCTTTTCTATATACATAAAAATATATCTATATTTTATAATTTTAATTTTAATTTAACTTTAATAATAATAAGGTTATAGTGGCGAATGTTGTAAGTGTGTAAGTTGAAATTCTGTCCGTGTAACGCTACGCTATTATTAATCATTGTAAATTATGTTCAACCTTTTTAAATTAATATCTCATAGCTAAGTTATTATTATGCTTATTTAAATCGAAGTAATCGTGATGTTGGGCTAAATATTAAGACTGGGTAATTAGGCTTTGTACCATAATTGGGGTTTGGACAAAAGAACGACACTTGTGGAAATTAGACTATGGGCTATTAATGGATTTATATTAACTAAACGATACATCGTTAATTTAATATAAAGATTACAATTTGACGTATTTATATATAACCACATATGCTTAATCGGGTACGGTGGGCGGGATATTTATAAATTCGAATAATTGTTCATTTTACCGGACACGGGAATGGATTAATAGTCAATGGATTCGTTGAAACAGAGGTAGATTACATTCAAGGGTAATTGGTGTAATTGTTAACAAAGTATTCAAACCTTGGATTACACGCAGCCGATAACCTGGTGTATTCATTAAACAAAGTATTAAGACCTTGTTACAGTTCGAGTCCCCAATTAGTTGGAATATTTGACTTCGGGTATAAGGATAATTTAACTAGGACTCTCGCACTTTATATTTATGACTGATGGACTGTTATGGACAAAAACCGTATTGACATATTGAATAATCCAGGACAAAGGACAATTAACCCATGGTAATAAACTAAAATCAACACGTCGAACATCATGATTACGGAAGTTTAAATAAGCATAATTCCTTTATTTCATATTTCATCGCACTTTTATTTACTGTCATTTTATTTATCGCACTTTTAATTATCGTACTTTTTAATTATCGCAATTTTATTTATCGTCATTTTATTTATCGCACTTTTAATTATCGCACTTTTATTATCGTCATTTACTTTACACTTTAAATTAAGTTATTTGTATATTTAATATTTTACATTGGGTTTTAACTGTGACTTAAGTTTTAAAATCGACAAACCGGTCATAAAACGGTAAGAAACCCCTTTTTAAAATCGACAAACCGGTTATTAAACGGTAAAAAACCCTTTTATATATATATTTATTCAAATATAGTTTTAAAATATAGCTTTAAACTTGGCTAATTCCCTGTGGACGAACTGGATTTACTAAAAACTACACTACTGTACGATTAGGTGCACTGCCTATAAGTGTTGTAGCAAGGTTTAGGTATATCCACTCTATAAACAAATAAATAACTTGTGTAAAATTGTATCGTATTTAATAGTATTTCGCAATAAAAATATAACTATTTCGTATACACGTCTGCTTTAACATCAGTATACTTGCATAAGGGTTCGGTACATTCTAGAAGAATGTACAGTATAATCAATTCAGATTCTTTTCCTTAAATAACGAAAGTTAGTTGGGATAAGATTGCATTTAATTAGGGAAGGGATTCCACCAAAACCCTAATTCATGAGCCTATAAATACATAGCTCATAAACCCTAAAACATAGACATTCATTCGTTTTATTTATACGTAAACCACAACATACAAATCTTCGTCGTACGAAAAAAGCTTCATACGATCTCTAAGACTTTCAGGTATGTCTCAAACTATAAAACCTTCATGTCTTTGGGCCACTCAACCTCGTATGCTAGGTTGTTGGTGGACTCTCAAATCGGCCACCCTGTCAGAATCGAAACGATACCGATGTGGGTTATCCACGACTAAGTGTCGGAGGTCCGAATGTTGTTAGTCCTTAAATCCTACTATGCACTCAAGCGTAAGTTCACCTTAACCTCGTGAAAATATGCTTGATCAATAACTTTGAACGGCCAATGGCCCAAATAAGTCCATGTGTGAAAGTTCTAGACATCTTTTAGTAGAGATAAAGTTCTTAGTTTTATGACTTGCATGTACTTGTTTTCCTACTTTGCATGCATCACAAAAATGACTTTCATATTTCAATTTAGGCAAGTCTCTAACTATGTCCTTTGAGGATATGTTATGAATTAGTTTCATATTAGCATGCCCTAGTCTCATATGCCACAAGGTAGTAGTATCATGTATAGATGTGAGACAAATATCTACATGTTTAAAATCGTCCAATTTGCATGTATAAAAACCTTTCTTCCTAATTCCATTTATGACACTTTTACCATCTTTTATTATGTGTGAGGAATTTTTAGTAAATGTCATGTTATATTCTTTATCACATGTTCTTCCTACACTTAGCAAGTTAAAACTTAGATTTTTAATGTGTAACACATTATCAAGTGTAATCTTTTGGTTAGTAATGTTACCTTTACCGACGATTTTTCCTTTCACATTGCCACCAAAGATTACATCACCTCCATTGTGTTCCGTATACTTTGTGAAGAACTCTTTGTTGCCCGTCATGTGTGTTGTACATCCACTATCAATTATCCACTCTTCATTTTGCACAACACCATTGAGACAAACCTATATTTAATCAATCAATAACTTTGGTACCCAATGTTTGTTGGGTCCGGGATGATTAGCATTAAAGACTCCTACTCTAACCCATCTTTTAACAATATTAATATTGTTACTCTTTTTAATTCGACACTTTTCTTCTAAAGTTTTGATTAATCATTCTTCTTGAAGGATTTCTCACAAGTGGCTTGATTTCTTTTCTACTTGTTTTAACTTGATTAGTTATGGAACCCTTTTGTGACGACCCAGAAATTTACGACCAAATTTAAACTTAATCTTTATATAATTCCGACTTGATAAGCAATGAATTTTAATAAATCTTGAACCTCCGGAAAGAGTTTTACACAAGCTTTTGGTCACCCTTTTATTCCGACGATTCACAAACGTCATAACTTGATTTAATTGTTTAATTGTTTAATTATTGTATATATATATATGGATTTATATATATTTAACTTGAAAATATGATAATTAAATATCTCATTAAGTATATTAACAAAGTATTATATATATATATATATATATATATATATATATATATATATATATATATATATATATATATATATATATATATATATATTTTCACACTACTAATTTAAAGAGTTTTCAAACAATATATATATTACTATTTAAACGACGTAATTAACTTATGTTAAAATGTCTTTACATATAATGTATTACGAGTGTAAATACATCCTTACAAGTATTGAATACACTTTATAATATACCGATACATATAAAGGATAGCTATATTCGTATTTCCGTTCAATTTCCTCAAGAATTCTACTCGCATTCATACGGTATTTTTACCCGTATTATACATAACTTCTAGAAGTATTTACTATTGGTATATACCAATAGAAATATGAAATTATTTGTGTAATATGTCATCCATGACCTAATCAATTTAATATGTCATGCATGACTTAATACAATTTAACTTATCTTAGATATTTTCACTAAAAGCCAAAATTATAAGCTTATAAATAAGGACCATTTTAACTCATTTTTACTCCATATTTTCTTAAACTAAAAACACACACTTGAATACTCTCATATCATACTTTAATCTCAGAAACTGTAACATCCTGTTTTCCTCGAATATGACTTAAGGTGCGTAATTAACTTCGGGTACGTTTATTATTGCATCTATGATCGTTTATTTTAGTTTAATGTGTGAAAATTAATTGAAAATGGTTTGACCAGGTCTTCTGTCGCGTCTGAATGGGTTTCATCGCGTCCTGGTGCGTCGCGATACGCGACAAAGTAGGCTGAAACGTGACAGATTCAAAAACCCAGTTCTGTCAAGGTTATCACGTTCTGTTGTGGTTTGTCATGTTCGGGTGTCGCGTTACGCGACAGGTTGTCGCGAAACGCGACAGATGTCGCTGTTTGACAAATTTGACCCAATTTAAATGGCATCTTTGGGGTGTTTAAGTCTTTTCACTTGTGGACGGTTTTAGATCTAGAAAACTGATAAATGAGTTATCCTAACTCATTTAACACATCCTCACCTACACCACATTCAATTTAGAGAGAGAGAGAGAGTTAGGGTTTAGTGAGAGAAAGCTCACTCGGAGAAGAAGGAGACAAAATCTCACCCGAATCCAAGTTTTAAAGTTGCTCCCTACGTCTCTAGCTACGTTGTGATTGTAT
The DNA here is from genome assembly GCF_046630445.1 of Rutidosis leptorrhynchoides. Taxonomy (NCBI): domain Eukaryota; kingdom Viridiplantae; phylum Streptophyta; class Magnoliopsida; order Asterales; family Asteraceae; genus Rutidosis; species Rutidosis leptorrhynchoides. Next base: position 217,359,992 of record NC_092336.1, read on the forward strand.
TGGTAAGTCTTAACTCTATGTTTTGAGTTTTATTTTATTTAAGCTAGGGTTTGGTTCATGTGGGGCTTGTATGACCCATTTGAGGGATAAATGGGTGGATCTTGGGTTAGATTGTTGAAAGGAAACCCTAATTATCATAATCTAGGGTTTTGGTCTAATGTAATGAGGTTTGTAAGTGTCAAAGGTGTTGTAAGCATTAAAACACTTGTTCAAAGTTGAAAGAGATGTTAAATGGGTCATGTTTGACCAAAATTATGTGTTTAAGTGTTAGATGGGTAACATGAGTCAAAGTTGACCTAATTTGGGAAAAATGGGTGAGAAATACCCTAGGTTGTGCTAGTTGAAGAGTAATGGACTTTAATTCACTAGCTTTAGTGATTATAATGAGTCTTGACCAATTTTGGGTGGTTGGTGTAGATGAGTCATTTAATGCTCGGGCCATTAAATGCTCGGGTGTTAGAAGTTGACATTTAATTCAACTTGATGGTGTGTTAATTATATGCATAATGTAATAAGTGCTTTACTTTGAAGTTTGCGAGCTTACTTCCTAATTCACCGAAGACGATAAGGTGAGTGGAATAATTATATATGCATGTATATAATTTATTTACTTGTGAGGTATGGGTTAAAGTTCGTTGTTGACGATACCATACCCTAGAGTATATTGTTGTTGATGAGGGTTTAAAGTTCTTTGTTGACAATACCTCGTACGTATGGAATTAAAGTTCGATGTTGACGATGCCATACGATTATTTAGTGACGTTGATGAGGGTTTAAAGTTCGTTGTTGATGATACCTCATATGTGGGTTTAAAGTTCGGTGTTGACGATACCACATTAATGTAGGCGAATGGGATTTAAGTTCGATGTTGACGATACCATTCGTTGGGCTAGCCTTGGGATCTTGAGTACTATGGATGTTGTGAACATCATCGTTATACTTATGTTTTAGCATATTGTATTGTTGTGTTATATGCTATTATTATACTAGCCTTGTAATCGTGGTACTTAGCGTTATACATGTGAAAGGTATGCTAATTATGTAACTAGTATGTATGCGGATTTGGTGAGTGTTTGCAAGTAAGTAGATTATATATATGTATGTATAATTTTTGCACTCAGTAAGCCTTGCTTACCCTCTCGTTGTTTACCATTTTATAGGTTCCGGCTTGGACAAGGGTAAGGGCATACGGTTGGATTAGTGGTCTCCCGTTTATGTTGACAGGTGGTGCTTTTGGGATAGCTTTTGAAGTTGGCCTGCCGTTTTGGGTAGTTTAGCCCCAAACCATGCTCGAGTGTCGTTTGGATTATAAACTATCGTTGTAGTGGGTCAAACTTGTATTGAACTTAATTAATGGCCTTTGTGCATTTTGTAAACATTTAAATTGATGTATGTTTAAATGGAATTATGGAATGGTTTACATATTTAATTGGCGCGTAAATGTGTATTATAAAAAAAAAATTATCGTATGGAAATACGGGTTGGGTTGTTACAAGTGGTATCAGAGCATGGTCTAAGGGATTTAGGCGACTTGAGATAGGTGCCTAGACTTGGGCTTTATTGGTGAGCACTTTATGCGGGACTTGTAGGACTTTGGGTCTAATCGAGAATTGTTAGTGCCTTGGTTTATGTGAACTAACCTTGTGCTAATTGTTTTGTGTTGGGTTTAGCAATCATCAAGCAAGACGAACGTTGTACTAGCGAGTTAATGCAACGTGCTTGCGTAACAACGATTAGCTACCGTTGTTACGGGTGCAAATCGTGTCAAACGAGTAATGTACGACGATTGTTGATCAAGATGGGGGTAGTGTGGTACGTATGTTTATACTTACGTGTTGTGCCTTTTCGTTCATGGTTTAACCTTTTCTGTTTTGAGGAATGAAGACGAGAAACGGACACGATAACGATATCGGTGGTACAAGCGAGGACCCCGAATTCACGGTCAAGGTCGAGGCCATCTTTAAAAGACTAAAAAAGGACTTTCTTGAATATGTTCGAAAGGTTTTCCAAGAGTCGGTTGATGGACAAGTGACCAAAATGATAAATGAACGAATGAAAGCCGCAATAGAGGAGGCTTTGGAAACTAGAAAAATTTATCCTCGAGGCGAAGGGGGTGAAGGTAATGGTGGGGGTGGAAGGCGGGACTTCCACTACAAGAATTTTAAGGATACTCAACCTCCGATGTTTAATGGGGTGAGGGATCCATTGAAAAGCACTTGTTGGATTTCCGATATCGAGGGAGCTTTCCGTACCATGGAATGTCCTCCCGAAAAGAAGACGAGATATGGGTCTAGCATGCTACGTGAAGAAGGCAAGTTGTGGTGGGACGATAAAATCAATTTATATGGTGAAGAGCAATGCATGAGCTTGACATGGGAGGAGTTTAAGAAGGAATTCTTCCAAGAATACTGAACTCCTTCTGACCTTGATAGAATCCGGGACGAGTTGCATCATTTGCAACAAGGTTCAATGGACTTGGTTACTCTCAAGTCTACCTTTTTGGCAAAGACTCACTTTTGCCCGGAATATGTTGGTGACGATTACAAGCTAATGAAAGATTTCTACCGTACTTTGAACGACGAGTTCAAGGGTAAGATTAGTCGGGGTATGGCTAAGACTTTTGAAGAGCTATTCGAGTTGGCTCGGGGTTTTGAGCTGGAGGTTCCAAGAAAAAGCAATTTCACTTTTTCAAAAAGAAAGTTTGAAGGTTCGAGTCATTCGAACTTTTCAAATAAAAAGAACAAGAACAAAAAGGGTTCCGAAAGTGTCAATAGTGTGAAGAAGGGCGCTACCGGTGGTTTTAGGAACTTTGTCCCTACTTGCTACAATTGTGCGGTATGTGGATATATGGCTCGAGATTGTCCGAATCCAAATTCAACAAACAAGCTCACTTGTTTTAATTGCAACAAAGAAGGACACCGAAAGTCAGAGTGTCCCGATTTGAACAACGATAATGTTAAAAGGCTAGAGAAGGCGGCGGGTACGACTCGAGGGCGAAACTATTTAATGACTAATGACGAAGCCAAGCAATCCAACGAAGTTGTCTCAGGTACCTACTTGGTTAATTCTAATTCGGCAAGGATTATTTTTGATAGCGGTGCAAATTTGTCGTTTGTGTCTCCAAAATTTGTGCCTAAACTTGATAGACCTTTAGATAAGTTAAGTCGTCTGGTAGAAGTCGAAATAGCGGACGGCAAGACGGTGCTAGTGGTCGATGTGTGTAAGAATTGTGACGTTGTTTTTGGTGCCGATACCTTTAAAATTGATCTCATCCCTATGACTTTGGGCGATTTTGACATCGTTGTTGGTATGGATTGGCTCGATCGTAATAGAGCCGATATCGCGTTCCATGAGAAATCTATTCGTGTGAAGACCCCAAGTGGGGGAGAGATAATTATTCACGGTGATAAACGGAGGAGACTTGCGACGATATGTTCTTTTGCACGGGCACGACGTTTTCTTATTAGTGGTGGCATGGCTTTTCTTACCCATGTTGTTGATACTCGTAATGAGCCACCACCCATTCGTGAAATTCCGGTAGTTAGTGAATTCGAAGACGTTTTTCCGGATGAGTTACCGGGTGTTCCGGCGGAAAGACAAGTTGAATTTCGTATTGAGTTGGTTCCGGGAGCTAATCCCATTGCTAAAACTCCTTATCATTTAGCACCAACGGAAATGCAAGAGTTGTTAAATCAAACCCAAGAGTTGCTTGAGAAGGGTTTTATTCGACCGAGTGCTTCGCTGTGGGGCGCTCCGATTTTATTCGTGAAAAAGAAGGATGGTAGTATGCGGATGTGCATCGATTATCGGGAGTTAAATAAGGTGACAATCAAAAATCGTTATCTATTGCCTCGGATTGATGATTTGTTTGACCAACTCCAAGGTGCGACATATTTCTCAAAGATTGACCTACGGTCCGGCTATCACCAAATGCGGGTCCGTGAGGAAGATATTGAGAAAACGGTTTTTTGAACGCATTATGAGCATTTTGAGTTCGTGGTAATGCCTTTTGGTCTTACGAATGCACCGGCGGCATTCATGGATCTTATGAACCGAGTGTGCCAACCCATGTTGGACAAGTCGGTGATTGTGTTCATTGACGACATATTAGTCTACTCGAAGAGTATGGACGAACATGAACGTCAATTGCGTGAAGTATTGAAGACGTTACGAAAGGAGAAGTTGTATGCTAAGCTCTCCAAATGTGAATTTTGGCTAAGGGAGGTTCAATTTCTTGGTCAAATTGTGAACAAAGACGGCATTCAAGTAGATCCGGGGAAGATAGAGACGGTGAAGAGTTGGAGACTGAAATGTCCCGTTCTTATTGATTAAAAACGTTCCATATTAATTGATTTCGTTGCGAGGTTTTGACCTCTATATGAGACGTTTTTCAAAGACTGCATTCATTTTAAAACAAACCATAACCTTTATTTCATCAATAAAGGTTTAAAAAGATTTACGTAGATTATCAAATAATGATAATCTAAAATATCCTGTTTACACACGACCATTACATAATGGTTTACAATACAAATATGTTACAACAAAATAAGTTTCTTGAATGCAGTTTTTACACAATATCATACAAGCATGGACTCCAAATCTCGTCCTTATTTAAGTATGCGACAGCGGAAGCTCTTAATAATCACCTGAGAATAAACATGCTTAAAACGTCAACAAAAATGTTGGTGAGTTATAGGTTTAACCTATATATATCAAATCATAATAATAGACCACAAGATTTCATATTTCAATACACATCCCATACATAGAGATAAAAATCATTCATATGGTGAACACCTGGTAACCGACATTAACAAGATGCATATATAAGAATATCCCCATCATTCCGGGACACCCTTCAGATATGATATAAATTTCGAAGTACTTAAGCATCCGGTACTTTGGATGGGGTTTGTTAAGCCCAATAGATCTATCTTTAGGATTCGCGTCAATTAGGGTGTCTGTTCCCTAATTCTTAGATTACCAGACTTAATAAAAAGGGGCATATTCGATTTCGATAATTCAACCATAGAATGTAGTTTCACGTACTTGTGTCTATTTTGTAAATCATTTATAAAACCTGCATGTATTCTCATCCCAAAAATATTAGATTTTAAAAGTGGGACTATAACTCACTTTCACAGATTTTTACTTCGTCAGGAAGTAAGACTTGGCCACTGGTTGATTCACGAACCTATAACAATATATACATATATATATATCAAAGTATGTTCAAAATATATTTACAACACTTTTAATATATTTTGATGTTTTAAGTTTATTAAGTCAGCTGTCCTCGTTAGTAACCTACAACTAGTTGTCCACAGTTAGATGTACAGAAATAAATCGATAAATATTATCTTGAATCAATCCACGACCCAGTGTATACGTATCTCAGTATTGATCACAACTCAAACTATATATATTTTGGAATCAACCTTAACCCTGTATAGCTAACTCCAACATTCACATATAGAGTGTCTATGGTTGTTCCGAAATATATATAGATGTGTCGACATGATAGGTCGAAACATTGTATACGTGTCTATGGTATCTCAAGATTACATAATATACAATACAAGTTGATTAAGTTATGGTTGGAATAGATTTGTTACCAATTTTCACGTAGCTAAAATGAGAAAAATTATCCAATCTTGTTTTACCCATAACTTCTTCATTTTAAATCCGTTTTGAGTGAATCAAATTGCTATGGTTTCATATTAAACTCTATTTTATGAATCTAAACAGAAAAAGTATAGGTTTATAGTCGGAAAAATAAGTTACAAGTTGTTTTTGTAAAGGTAGTCATTTCAGTCGAAAGAACGACGTCTAGATGACCATTTTAGAAAACATACTTCCACTTTGAGTTTATCCATAATTTTTGGATATAGTTTCATGTTCATAATAAAAATCATTTTCCCAGAATAACAACTTTTAAATCAAAGTTTATCATAGTTTTTAATTAACTAACCCAAAACAGCCCGCGGTGTTACTACGACGGCGTAAATCCGGTTTTACGGTCTTTTTCGTGTTTCCAGGTTTTAAATCATTAAGTTAGCATATCATACAGATATAGAACATGTGTTTAGTTGATTTTAAAAGTCAAGTTAGAGGGATTAACTTTTGTTTGCGAACAAGTTTAGAATTAACTAAACTATGTTCTAGTGATTACAAGTTTAAACCTTCGAATAAGATAGCTTTATATGTATGAATCGAATGATGTTATGAACATCATTACTACCTCAAGTTCCTTGGATAAACCTACTGGAAAAGAGAAAAATGGATCTAGCTTCAATGGATCCTTGGATGGCTCGAAGTTCTTGAAGCAGAATCATGACACGAAAACAAGTTCAAGTAAGATCATCACTTGAAATAAGATTGTTATAGTTATAGAAATTGAACCAAAGTTTGAATATGATTATTACCTTATATTAGAATGATAACCTACTGTAAGAAACAAAGATTTCTTGAGGTTGGATGATCACCTTACAAGATTGGAAGTGAGCTAGCAAACTTGAAAGTATTCTTGATTTTATGAAACTAGAACTTTTGAAATTTATGAAGAACACTTAGAACTTGAAGATAGAACTTGAGAGAGATCAATTAGATGAAGAAAATTGAAGAATGAAAGTGTTTGTAGGTATTTTTGGTCGTTGGTGTATGGATTAGATATAAAGGATATGTAATTTTGTTTTCATGTAAATAAGTCATGAATGATTACTCATATTTTTGTAATTTTATGAGATATTTCATGCTAGTTGCCAAATGATGGTTCCTACATGTGTTAGGTGACTCACATGGGCTTCTAAGAGCTGATCATTGGAGTGTATATACCAATAGTACATACATCTAAAAGCTGTGTATTGTACAAGTATGAATACGGGTGCATACGAGTAGAATTGTTGATGAAACTGAACGAGGATGTAATTGTAAGCATTTTTGTTAAGTAGAAGTATTTTGATAAGTGTATTGAAGTCTTTCAAAAGTGTATAAATACATATTAAAACAATACATGTATATACATTTTAACTGAGTCGTTAAGTCATCGTTAGTCGTTACATGTAAGTGTTGTTTTGAAACCTTTAGGTTAACGATCTTGTTAAATGTTGTTAACCCAATGTTTATAATATCAAATGAGATTTTAAATTATTATATTATCATGATATTATCATGTATGAATATCTCTTAATATGATATATATACATTAAATGTCTTTACAACGATAATCGTTACATATATGTCTCGTTTAAAAATCATTAAGTTAGTAGTCTTGTTTTTACATATGTAGTTCATTGTTAATATACTTAATGATATGTTTACTTATCATAGTATCATGTTAACTATATATATATCCATATATATGTCATCATATAGTTTTTACAAGTTTTAACGTTCGTGAATCACCGGTCAACTTGGTTGGTCAATTGTCTATATGAAACATATTTCAATTAATCAAGTCTTAACAAGTTTGATTGCTTAACATGTTGGAAACATTTAATCATGTAAATATCAATCTCAATTAATATATATAAACATGGAAAAGTTCGGGTCACTACAGTACCTACCCGTTAAATAAATTTCGTCCCGAAATTTTAAACAGTTGAAGGTGTTGACGAATCTTCTAGAAATAGATGCGGGTATTTCTTCTTCATCTGATCTTCACTCTCCCAGGTGAACTCGGTTCCTCTACGAGCATTCCATCGAACCTTAACAATTGGTATCTTGTTTTGCTTAAGTCTTTTAACCTCACGATCCATTATTTCGACGGGTTCTTCGATGAATTGAAGTTTTTCGTTGATTTGGATTTCATCTAATGGAATAGTGAGATCTTCTTTAGCAAAATATTTCTTCAAATTCGAGACATGGAAAGTGTTATGTACAGCCGCGAGTTGTTGAGGTAACTCAAGTCGGTAAGCTACTGGTCCGACACGATCAATAATCTTGAATGGTCCAATATACCTTGGATTTAATTTCCCTCGTTTACCAAATCGAACAACGCCTTTCCAAGGTGCAACTTTAAGCATGACCATCTCTCCAATTTCAAATTCTATATCTTTTCTTTTAATGTCAGCGTAGCTCTTTTTTCGACTTTGGGCGGTTTTCAACCGTTGTTGAATTTGGATGATCTTCTCGGTAGTTTCTTGTATAATCTCCGGACCCGTAATCTGTCTATCCCCCACTTCACTCCAACAAATCGGAGACCTGCACTTTCTACCATAAAGTGCTTCAAACGGTGCCATCTCAATGCTTGAATGGTAGCTGTTGTTGTAGGAAAATTCTGCTAACGGTAGATGTCGATCCCAACCGTTTCCGAAATCAATAACACATGCTCGTAGCATGTCTTCAAGCGTTTGTATCGTCCTTTCGCTCTGCCCATCAGTTTGTGGATGATAGGCAGTACTCATGTCTAGACGAGTTCCTAATGCTTGCTGTAATGTCTGCCAGAATCTTGAAATAAATCTACCATCCCTATCAGAGATAATAGAGATTGGTATTCCATGTCTGGAGACGACTTCCTTCAAATACAGTCGTGCTAACTTCTCCATCTTGTCATCTTCTCTTATTGGCAGGAAGTGTGCTGATTTGGTGAGACGATCAACTATTACCCAAATAGTATCAAAACCACTTGCAGTCCTTGGCAATTTAGTGATGAAATCCATGGTAATGTTTTCCCATTTCCATTCCGGGATTTCGGGTTGTTGAAGTAGACCTGATGGTTTCTGATGCTCAGCTTTGACCTTAGAACACGTCAAACATTCTCCTACATATTTAGCAACATCGGCTTTCATACCCGGCCACCAAAAATGTTTCTTGAGATCCTTGTACATCTTCCCCGTTCCAGGATGTATTGAGTATCTGGTTTTATGAGCTTCTCTAAGTACCATTTCTCTCATATCTCCAAATTTTGGTACCCAAATCCTTTCAGCCCTATACCGGGTTCCGTCTTCCCGAATATTAAGATGTTTCTCCGATCCCTTGGGTATTTCATCCTTTAAATTTCCCTCTTTTAAAACTCCTTGTTGCGCCTCCTTTATTTGAGTAGTAAGGTTATTATGAATCATTATATTCATAGATTTTACTCGAATGGGTTCTCTGTCCTTCCTGCTCAAGGCATCGGCTACCACATTTGCCTTCCCCGGGTGGTAACGAATCTCAAAGTCGTAATCATTCAACAATTCAATCCACCTACGCTGCCTCATATTCAGTTGTTTCTGATTAAATATGTGTTGAAGACTTTTGTGGTCGGTATATATAATACTTTTGACCCCATATAAGTAGTGCCTCCAAGTCTTTAATGCAAAAACAACCGCGCCTAATTCCAAATCATGCGTCGTATAGTTTTGTTCGTGAATCTTCAATTGTCTAGACGCATAAGCAATCACCTTCGTTCGTTGCATTAATACACAACCGAGACCTTGCTTTGATGCGTCACAATAAATCACAAAATCATCATTCCCTTCAGGCAATGACAATATAGGTGCCGTAGTTAGCTTTTTCTTCAATAACTGAAACGCTTTCTCTTGTTCATCATTCCATTCAAATTTCTTCCCTTTATACGTTAATGCAGTCAAGGGTTTTGCTATTCTGGAAAAGTCTTGGATGAACCTTCTGTAGTAACCAGCTAATCCTAAAAACTGGCGTATGTGTTTCGGAGTTTTCGGGGTTTCCCACTTTTCAACAGTTTCTATCTTTGCCGGATCCACCTTAATACCTTCTTTGTTCACTATGTGACCGAGGAATTGAACTTCTTCCAACCAAAATGCACACTTTGAAAACTTAGCGTACAATTCTTCCTTCCTCAATACTTCTAACACCTTTCTCAAATGTTCACCGTGTTCTTGGTCATTCTTTGAGTAAATAAGTATGTCATCAATGAAAATAATGACAAACTTGTCAAGGTATGGTCCACACACTCGGTTTATAAGGTCCATGAACACAGCTGGTGCATTAGTTAAACCAAACGGCATGACCATAAACTCGTAATGACCGTAACGTGTTCTGAAAGCAGTCTTTGGAATATCATCTTCTTTCACCCGCATTTGATGATACCCGGAACGTAAGTCAATCTTTGAATAAACAGACGAGCCTTGTAGTTGATCAAATAAGTCGTCGATTCTCGGTAGTGGGTAGCGGTTCTTGATGGTAAGTTTGTTTAACTCTCGGTAGTCGATACACAACCTGAATGTACCATCTTTCTTCTTGACAAACAAAACAGGAGCTCCCCACGGTGATGTGCTTGGTCGAATGAAACCACGCTCTAAAAGTTCTTGTAATTGGCTTTGCAGTTCTTTCATCTCGCTGGGTGCGAGTCTGTAAGGAGCACGAGCTATTGGTGCAGCTCCTGGTACAAGATCTATTTGAAATTCAACGGATCGATGTGGGGGTAATCCCGGTAATTCCTTCGGAAATACATCGGGAAATTCTTTTGCGACGGGAACATCATTGATGCTCTTTTCTTCAGTTTGTACTTTCTCGACGTGTGCTAGAATAGCATAGCAACCTTTTCTTATTAGTTTTTGTGCCTTCAAATTACTAATAAGATGTAGCTTCGTGTTGCCCTTTTCTCCGTACACCATTAAGGGTTTTCCTTTTTCTCGTATAATGCGAATTGCATTTTTGTAACAAACGAACTCTGCTTTCACTTCTTTCAACCAGTCCATACCGATTATCACATCAAAACTCCCTAACTCTACTGGTATCAAGTCAATCTTAAATGTTTTGCTAACCAGTTTAATTTCTCGATTCCGACATATATTATCTGCTGAAATTAATTTACCATTTGCTAATTCGAGTAAAAATTTACTATCCAAAGGCGTCAATGGATAACTTAATTTAGCACAAAAATATCTACTCATATAGCTTCTATCCGCACCCGAATCAAATAAAACGTAAGCAGATTTATTGTCAATAAGAAACGTACCCGTAACAAGCTCCGGGTCTTCCTGTGCCTCTGCCGCATTAATATTGAAAACTCTTCCGCGGCCTTGTCCATTCGTGTTCTCCTGGTTCGGGCAATTTCTAATAATGTGGCCCGGTTTTCCACATTTATAACAAACTACATTGGCATAACTTGCTCCGACACTACTCGCTCCGCCATTACTCATTCCGACACCATTTGTTCCTTTCGTTCTATTAACTCCTGGTCCGTAGACCTCACACTTCGCCGCGCTATGACCATTTCTTTTACACTTGTTGCAAAATTTGGTGCAGAACCCCGAGTGATTCTTTTCACACCTTTGGCATAGCTGCTTCTGATTGTTGTTGTTGTTGCGGTTATTATTGTTGTTGGGATGATTGTTGTAGTTGCTGTTGTTGTTGTTGTTGTTGTTGTTGTTGTTGGGCCGTTTGTTGTAGTTGCGATTGATGTTGCGATTGTTGGGATAATTGTTGCGATTATTGTTGTAATTACTGTTGTTGCTGTATTGGTGATTCTTATCACCGTTTTCCTCCCACTTTCTTTTGACTTGCTTCACATTGGCCTCTTCAGCAGTCTGTTCTTTAATTCTTTCTTCAATCTGGTTCACGAGTTTGTGAGCCATTCTACATGCCTGTTGTATGGAGGCGGGCTCGTGTGAACTTATATCTTCTTGGATTCTTTCCGGTAATCCTTTCACAAACGCGTCGATCTTCTCTTCCTCATCTTCGAATGCTCCCGGACACAATAGGTATAATTCTGTGAATCGTCTTTCGTACGTGGTAATATCAAATCCTTGGGTTCGTAACCCTCTAAGTTCTGTCTTGAGCTTATTGACCTCAGTTCTGGGACGGTACTTCTCGTTCATTAAGTGCTTGAATGCTGACCACGGTAGTGCGTAAGCATCATCTTGTCCCACTTGCTCTAGATAGGTATTCCACCATGTTAATGCAGAACCTGTGAAGGTATGCGTAGCGTACTTCACTTTGTCCTCTTCAGTACACTTACTTATGGCAAACACCGATTCGACCTTCTCGGTCCACCGTTTCAATCCGATCGGTCCTTCGGTTCCATCAAATTCCAAAGGTTTGCAGGCAGTGAATTCTTTGTAGGTGCATCCTACACGATTTCCTGTACTGCTAGATCCAAGGTTATTGTTGGTATGTAGCGCAGCCTGTACTGCGGCTATGTTTGAAGCTAGAAAAGTACGGAATTCCTCTTCATTCATATTCACGGTGTGTCGAGTAGTCGGTGCCATTTCCTTCAAAATAGTCAAATGGAACAAGTTAATCATACAGAATATTAAGAGTAGTTAATAGTATTTCGTAGCATAATATGAACTCATTTATAAAAGCTTTTTCTTCATATTAGCGTTTTATAAGTTTAAATTCGGGTAGTACCTACCCGTTAAGTTCATACTTAGTAGCTAATATACAATTCAACTACTACAATTCTATATGAAAAACTGATTATAATAATATTTCGTGTTCAAACTTTTACACAATATTTTACAAACTTACAATACCGCTTATTTTACATATAGCATGAAATATAGCACACAATAAATTTGATACAAGATGGTTGTGAAGATAATTCTAGCTAGTACACAAGTCGTTCAGCAAAGGCAATAAAGACACGTAATTCATACGTCCAGAAACAAATCATGCATTCGGGTTTTACTAGGATTACTTCCCATCCTCGGTCTTGTGGAACATAACCGTTATGGCCGTTGATAAGACAGCGTGTTGTAACGTCATCAAAGGGACGAGGGTTACGTAATGTCCAACAGTCCCGTAACAATCTAAAAACCTCATTTCTTACCCCAATTACCGACTCCGTCACTTGTGGGAATGTTTTGTTTAATAGTTGTAGGCCGATGTTCTTGTTCTCACTTTGGTGAGAAGCGAACATTACTAATCCGTAAGCATAACATGCTTCTTTATGTTGCATGTTAGCCGCTTTTTCTAAATCACGAAGTCCAATATTCGGATATATTGAGTCAAAATAATTTCTTAACCCATTGCGTAAAATAGCATTTGGGTTCCCCGCAATATATGCGTCAAAGTAAACACATCGTAACTTATGGATTTCCCAATGTGATATCCCCCATCTTTCGAACGAAAGACTTTTATAAACCAAGGCATTCTTGGAACGTTCTTCGAATGTCTTACAAACTGATCTCGCCTTAAATAGTTGTGCCGAAGAATTCTGATCGACTCTAGACAAGATTTCATCAATCATGTCTCCGGGTAGGTCTCTTAAAATATTGGGTTGTCTATCCATTTTGTGTTTTTATACTGTAAAATAGACAAGAGTTAGATTCATAAAAAAAATACTTATTAATACAAGCAATTTTTACATATATCATAAAGCATAAGCACACTATATTACATATATTACACCACACGAATACAGCTATCTTATTCCGACTCGCTTGTTTCTTCTTCTTCGGTTTTGGTTCGTTTTGCCAAGTTTCTAGGGATATATGATGTTCCCCTAATACGAGCCGTCGTTATCCACATTGGTTTAGAAAAACCTGGTGGTTTAGAGGTTCCCGGGTCATTGTTACAACTTAAGGACTTCGGGGGTTGACGATACATATAAAGTTCATCGGGGTTGGAATTAGATTTCTCTATTTTTATGCCCTTTCCCTTATTATTTTCTTTTGCCTTTTTAAATTCAGTTGGGGTAATTTCTATAACATCATCGGAATTCTCGTCGGAATCCGATTCATCGGAGAATTGGTAATCCTCCCAATATTTTGCTTCCTTGGCGGAAACAACATTGACCATAATTAACCTTGGTCGGTTGGTTGAGGATTTTCTTTTACTTAACCGTTTTATTATTTCCCCCACCGGTTCTATTTCTTCATCCGGTTCCGATTCTTCTTCCGGTTCCGATTCTTCTTCTGGTTCCGACTCTTCTTCCGATTCCTCTTCGGGAACTTGTGAATCAGTCCACGAATCATTCCAATTTACATTTGACTCTTTATTATTATTAGGTGAGTCAATGGGACTTGTTCTAGAGGTAGACATCTATCACATAATATCAAACGCGTTAAGAGATTAATATATCACATAATATTCACATGTTAAAAATATGTAGTTTCCAACAAAATTTGTTAAGCAATCATTTTTCAAGTAAACACGGTCGAAGTCCGGACTCACTAATGCATCCTAACAAACTCGATAAGACACACTAATGCAAAATTCTGGTTCTCTAAGACCAACGCTCGGATACCAACTGAAATGTCCCGTTCTTATTGATTAAAAACGTTCCATATTAATTGATTTCGTTGCGAGGTTTTGACCTCTATATGAGACGTTTTTCAAAGACTGCATTCATTTTAAAACAAACCATAACCTTTATTTCATCAATAAAGGTTTAAAAAGCTTTACGTAGATTATCAAATAATGATAATCTAAAATATCCTGTTTACACACGACCATTACATAATGGTTTACAATACAAATATGTTACAACAAAATAAGTTTCTTGAATGCAGTTTTTACACAATATCATACAAGCATGGACTCCAAATCTCGTCCTTATTTAAGTATGCGACATCGGAAGCTCTTAATAATCACCTGAGAATAAACATGCTTAAAACGTCAACAAAAATGTTGGTGAGTTATAGGTTTAACCTATATATATCAAATCATAATAATAGACCACAAGATTTCATATTTCAATACACATCCCATACATAGAGATAAAAATCATTCATATGGTGAACACCTGGTAACCGACATTAACAAGATGCATATATAAGAATATCCCCATCATTCCGGGACACCCTTCGGATATGATATAAATTTCGAAGTACTTAAGCATCCGGTACTTTGGATGGGGTTTGTTAAGCCCAATAGATCTATCTTTAGGATTCGCGTCAATTAGGGTGTCTGTTCCCTAATTCTTAGATTACCAGACTTAATAAAAAGGGGCATATTCGATTTCGATAATTCAACCATAGAATGTAGTTTCACGTACTTGTGTCTATTTTGTAAATCATTTATAAAACCTGCATGTATTCTCATCCCAAAAATATTAGATTTTAAAAGTGGGACTATAACTCACTTTCACAGATTTTTACTTCGTCGGGAAGTAAGACTTGGCCACTGGTTGATTCACGAACCTATAACAATATATACATATATATCAAAGTATGTTCAAAATATATTTACAACACTTTTAATATATTTTGATGTTTTAAGTTTATTAAGTCAGCTGTCCTCGTTAGTAACCTACAACTAGTTGTCCACAGTTAGATGTACAGAAATAAATCGATAAATATTATCTTGAATCAATCCACGACCCAGTGTATACATATCTCAGTATTGATCACAACTCAAACTATATATATTTTGGAATCAACCTCAACCCTGTATAGCTAACTCCAACATTCACATATAGAGTGTCTATGGTTGTTCCGAAATATATATAGATGTGTCGACATGATAGGTCGAAACATTGTATACGTGTCTATGGTATCTCAAGATTACATAATATACAATACAAGTTGATTAAGTTATGGTTGGAATAGATTTGTTACCAATTTTCTCGTAGCTAAAATGAGAAAAATTATCCAATCTTGTTTTACCCATAACTTCTTCATTTTAAATCCGTTTTGAGTGAATCAAATTGCTATGGTTTCATATTAAACTCTATTTTATGAATCTAAACAGAAAAAGTATAGGTTTATGGTCGGAAAAATAAGTTACAAGTTGTTTTTGTAAAGGTAGTCATTTCAGTCGAAAGAACGACGTCTAGATGACCATTTTAGAAAACATACTTCCACTTTGAGTTTAACCATAATTTTTGGATATAGTTTCATGTTCATAATAAAAATCATTTTCCCAGAATAACAACTTTTAAATCAAAGTTTATCATAGTTTTTAATTAACTAACCCAAAACAGCCCGCGGTGTTACTACGACGGCGTAAATCCGGTTTTACGGTGTTTTTCGTGTTTCCAGGTTTTAAATCATTAAGTTAGCATATCATACATATATAGAACATGTGTTTAGTTGATTTTAAAAGTCAAGTTAGAAGGATTAACTTTTGTTTGCGAACAAGTTTAGAATTAACTAAACTATGTTCTAGTGATTACAAGTTTAAACCTTCGAATAAGATAGCTTTATATGTATGAATCGAATGATGTTATGAACATCATTACTACCTCAAGTTCCTTGGATAAACCTACTGGAAAAGAGAAAAATGGATCTAGCTTCAATGTATCCTTGGATGGCTCGAAGTTCTTGAAGCAGAATCATGACACGAAAACAAGTTCAAGTAAGATTATCACTTGAAATAAGATTGTTATAGTTATAGAAATTGAACCAAAGTTTGAATATGATTATTACCTTATATTAGAATGATAACCTACTGTAAGAAACAAAGATTTCTTGAGGTTGGATGATCACCTTACAAGATTGGAAGTGAGCTAGCAAACTTGAAAGTATTCTTGATTTTATGAAACTAGAACTTTTGAAATTTATGAAGAACACTTAGAACTTGAAGATAGAACTTGAGAGAGATCAATTAGATGAAGAAAATTGAAGAATGAAAGTGTTTGTAGGTGTTTTTGGTCGTTGGTGTATGGATTAGATATAAAGGATATGTAATTTTTTTTCATGTAAATAAGTCATGAATGATTACTCATATTTTTGTAATTTTATGAGATATTTCATGCTAGTTGCCAAATGATGGTTCCCACATGTGTTAGGTGACTCACATGGGCTGCTAAGAGCTTATCATTGGAGTGTATATACCAATAGTACATACATCTAAAAGCTGTGTATTGTACGAGTACGAATACGGGTGCATACGAGTAGAATTGTTGATGAAACTGAACGAGGATGTAATTGTAAGCATTTTTGTTAAGTAGAAGTATTTTGATAAGTGTATTGAAGTCTTTAAAAAGTGTATAAATACATATTAAAACACTACATGTATATACATTTTAACTGAGTCGTTAAGTCATCGTTAGTCGTTACATGTAAGTGTTGTTTTGAAACCTTTAGATTAACGATCTTGTTAAATGTTGTTAACCCAATGTTTATAATATCAAATGAGATTTTAAATTATTATATTATCATGATATTATCATGTATGAATATCTCTTAATATGATATATATATATACATTAAATGTCTTTACAACGATAATCGTTACATATATGTCTCGTTTAAAAATCATTAAGTTAGTAGTCTTGTTTTTACATATGTAGTTCATTGTTAATATACTTAATGATATGTTTACTTATAATAGTATCATGTTAACTATATATATATATCCATATATATGTCATCATATAGTTTTTACAAGTTTTAACGTTCGTGAATCACCGGTCAACTTGGGTGGTCAATTGTCTATATGAAACATATTTCAATTAATCAAGTCTTAACAAGTTTGATTGCTTAACATGTTGGAAACATTTAATCATGTAAATATCAATCTCAATTAATATATATAAACATGGAAAAGTTCGGGTCACTACAGAGACAACCGACTACGCCTACGGAAATTCAAAGTTTTCTCGGATTGGCAGGTTATTATCGTCGATTTATCCAAGACTTTTCTAAGATTGCTTCTCCATTGATGAAGTTGACAAGAAAGAATGCTAGGTTTAATTGGGAGAACGAGCAAGAAATTGCTTTTCAATTATTGAAGGAGAAGTTGTGTCAAGCTCCGGTGTTAGTATTACCGGAAGGTGTGGAAGATATGCCGGTTTATTGTGATGCTTCTCTCAATGGGCTCGGGTGTGTTCTTATGCAAAGAGGTAAAGTCATCGCCTATGCCTCTCGACAATTGAAGGAACACGAAACGAGATATCCTACTCATGATCTTGAGTTGGCGGCGGTGGTGCATGCGTTGAAAATTTGGCGCCATTACTTGTATGGTGTCAAGTGTACGATTTATTCGGATCATAAGAGTTTGAAACATCTCTTTAATCAACGAGATTTGAATTATCACCAACGTAGGTGGATGGATGTGGTGAAAGATTATGATTATGAGATACTTTATCATCCGGGTAAGGCGAATGTTGTCGCGGATGCGTTGAGTCGAAAGAGTCAACATCCGGCGATAAAAGTGGGATCGTTACGTTTGATTATTACCAGCGATTTTCTAGAGAAGCTTGGTGAGATTCAAATAGAGGCTTATGTTCACAACAAGCATACGGAGCAAATCGTGGGCCAATCGGAGTTCATTACTATGGGCCCACGTGGGTTGTTGTCTTTTCAAGGAAGGGTGTGGGTGCCTAAGATGGGTGATTTCCGACGGGTGCTACTTGATGAAGCACATAAGTCAAAATATTCCATTCATCCGGGTGCGACGAAAATGTATCATGATTTGAGGAAGGATTATTGGTGGCCGGGCATGAAACGTGATGTTGTAAAATATGTTGAACAATGTGTTACTTGTTTGCAAGTAAAGGCCGAACACCAAAAGCCGTATGGTAAATTACAACCGTTAGAAATCCCGAAATGGAAATGGGAGAACATTACCATGGATTTCATTACAAAGTTGCCTAAGACGGCGAGAACCCTATTTGATACAATTTGGGTGATAGTTGATCGTTTGACGAAAAGTGCTTTGTTTATTCCCATTAAAGAAGCGATATCGTCGGAGGCCTTGGCTAAGTTGTTTATCAAGGAAGTGGTCTCGTGACATGGGGTTCCTGTATCTATTATTTCGGATCGAGATACCCGTTTCACATCTCGATTTTGGGAGAAGTTTCATGAAGATATGGGTATGCAATTGAAGTTAAGCACGGCATATCATCCTCAAACGGACGGTCAAACCGAACGTACGAATCAAACTTTGGAGGATATGTTACGAGCGTGTATTATCGATTTCGGTGGTAGTTGGAATGAGCACTTACCTTTGGTGGAATTCTCGTACAATAATAGTTATCATACTAGTATCGGGATGCCACCTTACGAGATGCTTTATGGGCGTAGGTGTCGAACTCTAATTTGTTGGGGTGAAGTGGGTCAAAGAGAAATCGGGAGTACCGATTTGGTTTTGGAGACGAATAACAAGATCGATACTATTCGGGACCATTTGAAAAAGGCGCAAGATAGACAAAAGTCGTATGCCGACAAGCGTAGACGAATGATCGAATTTCAAGAAGGTGATATGGTGATGCTTAAGGTTTCGCCATGGAAAGGTATTATTCGGTTTCGAAAATGGGGAAAGTTAGCTCCTCGGTTTATTGGGCCGTTTAAGGTTTTAGCTCGTGTTGGTGAAGTTGCGTATCATTTGGAATTACCCGAAGATCTTGCGGGGATCCATGATACATTCCATGTTTCCCATCTCCGTAAGTGTCTTGCGGATGATTCTTCTTAGATGCCTTTAGACGAAATTGAGCTAAACAATAAGTTAGAGTATATTGAGGAGCTGATTGCTATACTCGATGAGAAGGTCAAAAGGTTAAGAAATAAAGAGGTGAGAACTTTTAAAGTTCAATGGCGTCGTAGTAAAGGTTCCGAATTTACTTGGGAGCCCGAAGAATTCGTGTTGGTTTACCTACCCTCTTGTCATGTTTAACAACCGGTCCTAATCCTCCCGGACGAAGTCATCAACAGTTGGTTCCATCGCGATGATCGACTCCAAGTAATGTCCTTAATATGAGCTAATGCACAGCGGAAGACTTAATTCGTACCTGAGAATAACATGCTTTAAAAAGTCAACATAAAGTTGGTGAGTTATATAGGTTTGATGCTAGCAGCGTAATAACTATGGACCACAAGATTTCATATGTAAACATTTTAATAAAAATATTCTAAGTGGTTGAGCACTTGGTAACCATACTTAACATTTAATCACGTCGCATATTCCCCTTTATTATGAAATCTTACTACACCGTACCAAGTGTAGTCACAAAACGAAGTACTGTGCAACCGTTGAATACTGGTCGTCCAGTCCGGTTGGGGTTGTCAAGCTCGATAGATCTATCAACAGGATTCGCGTTTACAATACCGCTGTAAATAATAGTTACCAAGCTATAGGGAAGTATGCCAGTGGTACAACTCAACGTAGAATATATTTTTCAGTTACTTGTGTCCATAACGTAAAACATAAAATACATGTATTCTCATCCCGAAATACTTAGAGTTTAAAAGGGACTATATACTCACCTAATGTTTTTTGTAGTAAAAATACATATATCATCATTGAATAAGTGTAGGGTTGGCCTCGGATTCACGAACCTATACCAGGTATATATATTAATACACATAATAGTAATCGAACAATTTATTTATTATTATTATTAATTGTTACTATAGTAAGTTATATGGTTTCATTAATAATTTAGCTATATTTATTTTATGTATACTTTAGATAAAAAAATTGTTGAAAATAATTATTTTAATGATAATAATAATATTGATAACAATAATATTATTATTCATGAATTTAATAATAATAGAAATTTTCATAGAGATAATATTAATATACGTAACATGATAAAAAAAATACTTTTATAGTAATTTTTAATAAAAAGCTAATTTTAATGAAAATATTAATGATAATATTAATAATATCACTATTGGTAATAATAATCTTAACATATTAATACTTAATAATAATATTAATAATAATAATAATAATAATAATAATAACAATAATAATTTTTAAAGTTATGGAGCTACCTTAGAATCCCTTTTAAAAAGAATTGCATCTAGCAGGGATTGAACCCTTGACCTCATGCTAAACACAAACACCCTTATACGCCTCCTCTATTCCAATTTTTCTGTTTTCCTTAACTCCCCATATTTACTTAACCCGTCATCATCATCTATCGTCATGATATTATATCATTATTATTATGTATATCAATTTACAGTTTCATAATCATACATCATATGTTTATCTTTTTTTTTTAACGGCATCATTCATCATCATTATCAATTAAATCATAGCTATTATAATTTGATAACCTCATCTCCCCCATTAAACTCCTCGGGCCAAGAACAAACACGAGCCCAAAAATGATCACGGCCCAATTGTTTAAAATAAGCCCAACATGTGACCCACTTTTAGCACGGTCCAGCTAGCAAAAACAATTCTATCCGATTTTCCAGTTTAAAAACAAATCAGAGATAGTTTGCAAGTGGCTTTCAAATTTATGTTGTTGCTCGTCCGGGACCACACAAGCAACCACCATTCTATCTTTATTGACATTAATCATCAACCTTTTCATCATCTAATTACCATTATCTTTACTTTCTCTTTGCCTTCAATTTCGTTAAATAGAAAAGAAAAAAAAAAGAACTGCAGTTGCAGTTTTGATCGATCAGTTGTTCACTGAGGGAAAAAGAAATAAAACGTTGCAGTAGAAAGATGACCGAAGGTGGTTCGATTAAGGTGATGTCGATGGTGGTTTACAGGATGAAGGTGGTGGTGGTTTTGGACAGAAAATGGCGACAGCAGCAACAAAAACAGCGACATGAATGGTAGCAGTCTTGATTCGAAAGTTTAATGAAGGTGATGGTGATCTTGGTTTATTCGAATAGAAAAAGAAACAGGAAATGGTTCGTACAGTAGCTGTTAATAAAGTGGTGGCGTGTAGTCGTGAGCCGGTGACGGTTCTATTGGTGGTGAGTTGTGATGATTCGAAAAGATAGTTGTTTAAACAAATGAAGAAGAAAACGTTGCAGGTGGGGGTAATCATGGTGGCTCAAGGCCGTGCCCACGGTGGTGATGGAGTGGAGGTGAACTGAGGATGATGACGGGTTATGGTGACAAAAGAGTAACAATACCACAAGGGTCTCGGTTTTAAACAATATAAACGGTTTCATATATAAGAAGGTATATGCATGTCTATATTGATATAGTTAGATAGTTTAGGGGAAGGAGTTCAAAACAAGAATGGTAATTGAATAAATGGGTGTTGGTGTCATCTTGTGATAGAATAGAAAACAAAGTAGAGGTAGCTGTAGTATAGAAGTGTGATTTGGGATTGAGGATGATGATTTCGGTATTGGTTATAGCTTTGTGATGGTTAAAGTTTGTTATCAAATTTTTTGTAGGAAGTAAGGAAAAATAAAAGTGATATATAGAGAAGAAAGAAAGAGAGTGGTGATTGGTTGCATATCTCCCCATTTTCTCCAGCATGTATGTATGTATATATATAGTGGAAAGATGTGGTCATACATTGTTTACATATAATTATATTATGAACGTAATAAGAAAACAGTGAGCACTAATAATTTCTCAAGTGGATTTTATCTTTGGTGAACTGCGTGTATTTCCTATATATATATAATATAATATAAAAGTTAGTAATCATAAGAATATGTAAAACAAGCACAGTCACTTATTAATAATTCAGAAAAAGTTTAGCAGCCTTTCAATTGAAAAAAAATCTGCCGACACTTAGAAGGGATAGTGTTTCGTACTCCGTTGATAATCAGTGGCGGATAAAAGTACTCAGAAAATAAAATTCCAAATTTTTATATTAAATTCCTTTATTTAATTCAGTCATTAAGAGTGGAACATGTGATCAAAAAGGTTCCTCAATCATTTCATTTTTAATTCAAAGTAATCTGTACGGAGTATTAACACTCAACTCATCAAAGTAAAAAAAAATATTTTTATTAATCCAAAATTTTATATAACTTAATTATGGATCAATATTTAGTATTTCGAAGTATATAAATATATATATCTATTTAAATATATATGTATCTATTTACGAAAAGTTGTTCGTGAATCGTCAGGCATGGTCAAAGAGTATTTGGTTAACTGAATATAGATTTCAAACTTTCTAGACTCAACATTACAGATTTTGCTTATCGTGTCGGAAACATATAAAGATTAAGGTTTAAATTTGGTCGGAAATTTCCGGGTCGTTACAGTACCCCCCCGTTAAAGAAATTTCGTCCCCGAAATTTGATCGAGGTCGTCATAGATAACAATAGAAATGTTTTCATAACGAATATGAGGTAATAATGGAGTTTTATCAGTATTGAGAGATATAGATAAAACGATTCGATCATGTGAAGCGTACGAGTGGAGCGATCACAAAAGAGTGAAATAAGTAGATAAGTATATTCATTTCAACCGATGACGTAATTACTATTGATTTCCGGAATTTAAGGGATATAAAGAAAATCTTTCGTAATAAGATTTGGTTCTTCGACGATTTAGGAAACAGGATCTCCTTTGATTTAATGCGGCAAATCTGTTGTGATTTCTTTGTCGGATATTTCACTTATAAAACTACCCCCTTCGTTCCCTTATTTCCATATCCCACATCTTCTACTCTTTCTCCTTTTTGCTGCGATTTATCCTCTAGTTTCTATTTTGGAGCTTCATTCTTTCATTTCCTCTTCCCGTCCTCAAGCCAAGCGAGCAATGGTTCGGAATTCGTAGGTATAAGATTTGGAATGAACATGGCTAATGTTCTCAGAAAGGAATGGTAATGGTACGATTTTAATTTGTCAAATTACCAGAATACTTCGGAAAATTAGAACTATCAGGGTGATACGTTCTAATATGTTTGGAGATTGGATAGAATGTAAGAGCCGTGTAACATGGCACATGATGACGGTACTGTGAATCATCACATTCCATTAGAAACTTAACATGACTTACTGTAATATAATGAAGTTGATCAAGTTTCATTATATTATACTAATTCATGCATCAGTTCCCAACACTACTTCAAACATTCATATTTTAATTTCGAAGGTTTCAGAATTTAGATACTAATGCAGTTTCTTTTATATTGTAATGCAGATATTGCGGAGAGATAAATATTCTCAAATAAGAATATTTATGAAAATATCTTCAGAAATATTGAGGATATTTATAATGAAAGGCACGATGATATCGTAAATCTTCTATCATTGATGTATAACGAAGAAGATTTGTTTGCGAAAGTTTAGAATAAGTAGTAAGGTGTTTGTTAATGAATTCAACAGGTACGGAATCATTTGGATCCTTTGAAGTCGAGTTTAGTTTTCATGATTTGTTCACGGTTTCCTTCATACTTTGCTCAATCCGTAAACTTTTGACTGTTAAGATCGTTTACGGTTTTTGCTACTTCATCAGCATTTCAAGAACTACTTCATAGTCCAGGATGTTTTTCAGAAACTTCTCATTCGAAATATGTAACTCTTAGGGATAGACGTTTTCGGTATAACTAAGAGAATTTCTACGAGATTTTCAAAATACTGATTGCGGATTCCGCCAAAGGGATAACGAGTTGCTGGTACATCTGATGATGATGTTGTGAAATATAAAAGGTTCTCCGGTGGTAACGGCGAAGAGACAAGGTATAAATAACGAGGTTATAATAAGAGTAATCTTACTGAGACGTCGAAGTGGAGCTGTGACCAACTTGGCTACTTTGGAAAGGATTTGTAAGGTTGTTTTTGCTATTAAGTGGCAAAGAATTCAACACAGGTACGTGTTAAACTATGAATTTGGATTCGAGGGTTTTCAGGTACGTAAATCTTTTCTTCTGTAGACGAGGTACGGCGGGTTCGACTTCTCGATCGAGATGTTTTCAAGAATCATGAAAGGATTTGAATGCGAATTGTAATCATCAAGATACGAACGAGGTTTAGGATAAAATCAAGTGGCAAGCTCGAAGAATTGTTTAATTTCATATGTTATAATCAATATTTTAATTAATTTTACTTGTCCATAGTTAGCAGTCGGTTAGTTCGATTGTCCAATAGTCCAATAGTTTAATAACATATATATATATATATATATATATATATATATATATATATATATATATATATATATATATATATATATATATATATATATATATATATATAAAATATTCAAATTAAATAATACATATCGTGACCCGTGTACCGGCCTCGGTGTCGATCACAACTCAAAGTATATATATTTTAGAATTAACTCCGACCCTGTATAGCCAACTCCCACCTTCACATATAGAGTGTCTACGGTTGTTCCAAAATATATATATAGATGGGTCAATATGATAAGTCGAAACCTTGTATTCATGTCCCGTTATTTAAATGCGTAAATTAAATAAATATATATCATGACCCATGCACCGTGTTGTCTCAGAATTAATCCGACGTATTGCGTACATGTGTCCCGACTTAAAAATGCATAAAAGTAAATAACAGAAATTAAATGACGATAAATAAAATTGCGAGAATGTAAATTGCGATAAATTAAATGTTAATCAGTTAGCTGGGAACAGTTAGCCGGAACAGTTAGCGTGGATTCCTTAATAGATTTTCAATTAGTTAATCCGTTTGTTTCTAACAAATTTTATTATATACAATGTTTTCTTCGTTATGCCACTTGTTGGATTCTGATAGGTTAAAATCCAAATATGAAATTTGAACAGAAATGGTCATTTTATGGTGAACAGATATGTATATCGGTGGTTGTAAGCAGGATAGCAAACGGCCGTTGAATCAGATTCGAAGAATGTACAGTGTAACTTATTAATGTGAATTCTAAATATTCCTCGGGTACTACCCACTCGTTAAAATATTTTCATCATTAACAGTTTGTACGGAAGAGTTTTTAATTACAATCTTTATGAAAATATACTTGCATATATATTTTCTTCAGATGCAATTATGGATTTAATGAGTCAATAAGATATTAAACTCATTTGATTTATCGTTAATACCAGATTTACATAATTTCTAACTTTAGAAATTACATAATCGTCATATCGAACGGAGATAATTGATGTAGAATGTTATGTACAGTGAGGATAACCAATGTATAACGTTATGTAGAACGAAAATAATGTAGATAGAACAATACGTAGAACGGTGATTATGCTTGAGGTATAGTTTGTGACGTGGAGGTTTACGACGCGGTTGTGATTTGGGGATCATAAGGATACCGTTGACGTTGATGATGGTGGTGCTGATTATGCTGCTGGTGCTGCTGCTGGTGTTTGCAACATTCGCATCATGTTCTCCAAAGCCGTCACACGAGCGCGTAGTTCGTTAACTCCTACTTGTACACCGGGATGATAGGCGGTTTGAGCGAGCGAATGAACAAGATTCGGAATATGGAATAATATATAATCATGACGAGATACTCTAGAGATAAGGGAGAAAATGGTTTCTCGAACAGGTTCACCGGTAAGTGATTCCGGTTCATTGCCAAGAGGGCAATTTGGTGAATGAGAATGATCTTCGATGTGAAATGATTTTCAAATATAAGATGATATTCTAACTTCATAGAATATCTATATATAATTCTAAAGATTTCGTAGGCTACAGAGGAATTTACAGCATATATCAGGCAAGTCTAAGATGCGCTAAGATATGAATTTTTGTCTATACACTATCGATGCACTAAATACAGTAAGTCGTGCCTAGACTAAAGAATGATAAGCAGACAATTCCCTAAGGATGATAAGGAGATGGTTTCCGACTAGATATGATAAGCAAAACTTTTGACATGTAAACACGGTCGAAGTCCAGACTCACTAATATATCCTAACAACCACCAGTTAGACACACTAATAGGAGACCTGGTTCGCTAAGACCAATGCTCTGATACCAACTTTAACAACCGGTCCTAATCCTCCCGGACGAAGTCATCAACAGTTGGTTCCATCGCGATGATCGACTCCAAGTAATGTCCTTAATATGAGCTAATGCACAGCGGAAGACTTAATTCGTACCTGAGAATAACATGCTTTAAAAAGTCAACATAAAGTTGGTGAGTTATATAGGTTTGATGCTAGCAGCGTAATAACTATGGACCACAAGATTTCATATGTAAACATTTTAATAAAAATATTCTAAGTGGTTGAGCACTTGGTAACCATACTTAACATTTAATCACGTCGCATATTCCCCTTTATTATGAAATCTTACTACACCGTACCAAGTGTAGTCACAAAACGAAGTACTGTGCAACCGTTGAATACTGGTCGTCCAGTCCGGTTGGGGTTGTCAGGCCCGATAGATCTATCAACAGGATTCGCGTTTACAATACCGCTGTAAATAATAGTTACCAAGCTATAGGGAAGTATGCCAGTGGTACAACTCAACGTAGAATATATTTTTCAGTTACTTGTGTCCATAACGTAAAACATAAAATACATGTATTCTCATCCCGAAATACTTAGAGTTTAAAAGGGACTATATACTCACCTAATGTATTTTGTAGTAAAAATACATATATCATCATTGAATAAGTGTAGGGTTGGCCTCGGATTCACGAACCTATACCAGGTATATATATTAATACACATAATAGTAATCGAACAATTTATTTATTATTATTATTAATTGTTACTATAGTAAGTTATATGGTTTCATTAATAATTTAGCTATATTTATTTTATGTATACTTTAGATAAAAAAATTGTTGAAAATAATTATTTTAATGATAATAATAATATTGATAACAATAATATTATTATTCATGAATTTAATAATAATAGAAATTTTCATAGAGATAATATTAATATACGTAACATGATAAAAAAAAAATACTTTTATAGTAATTTTTAATAAAAAGCTAATTTTAATGAAAATATTAATGATAATATTAATAATATCACTATTGGTAATAATAATCTTAACATATTAATACTTAATAATAATATTAATAATAATAATAATAATAATAATAACAATAATAATTTTTAAAGTTATGGAGCTACCTTAGAATCCCTTTTAAAAAGAATTGCATCTAGCAGGGATTGAACCCTTGACCTCATGCTAAACACAAACACCCTTATACGCCTCCTCTATTCCAATTTTTCTGTTTTCCTTAACTCCCCATATTTACTTAACCCGTCATCATCATCTATCGTCATGATATTATATCATTATTATTATGTATATCAATTTACAGTTTCATAATCATACATCATATGTTTATCTTTTTTTTTTTAACGGCATCATTCATCATCATTATCAATTAAATCATAGCTATTATAATTTGATAACCTCATCTCCCTCATTAAACTCCTCGGGCCAAGAACAAACACGAGCCCAAAAATGATCACGGCCCAATTGTTTAAAATAAGCCCAACATGTGACCCACTTTTAGCACGGTCCAGCTAGCAAAAACAATTCTATCCGATTTTCCAGTTTAAAAACAAATCAGAGATAGTTTGCAAGTGGCTTTCAAATTTATGTTGTTGCTCGTCCGGGACCACACAAGCAACCACCATTCTATCTTTATTGACATTAATCATCAACCTTTTCATCATCTAATTATCATTATCTTTACTTTCTCTTTGCCTTCAATTTCGTTAAATAGAAAAGAAAAAAAAAAGAACTGCAGTTGCAGTTTTGATCGATCAGTTGTTCACTGAGGGAAAAAGAAATAAAACGTTGCAGTAGAAAGATGACCGAAGGTGGTTCGATTAAGGTGATGTCGATGGTGGTTTACAGGATGAAGGTGGTGGTGGTTTTGGACAGAAAATGGCGACAGCAGCAGCAAAAACAGTGACATGAATGGTAGCAGTCTTGATTCGAAAGTTTAATGAAGGTGATGGTGATCTTGGTTTATTCGAATAGAAAAAGAAACAGGAAATGGTTCGTACAGTAGCTGTTAATAAAGTGGTGGCGTGTAGTCGTGAGCCGGTGACGGTTCTATTGGTGGTGAGTTGTGATGATTCGAAAAGATAGTTGTTTAAAAAAATGAAGAAGAAAACATTGCAGGTGGGGGTAATCATGGTGGCTCAAGGCCGTGCCCACGGTGGTGATGGAGTGGAGGTGAACTGAGGATGATGACGGGTTATAGTGACAAAAGAGTAACAATACCACAAGGGTCTCGGTTTTAAACAATATAAACGGTTTCATATATAAGAAGGTATATGCATGTCTATATTGATATAGTTAGATAGTTTAGGGGAAGGAGTTCAAAACAAGAATGGTAATTGAATAAATGGGTGTTGGTGTCATCTTGTGATAGAATAGAAAACAAAGTAGAGGTAGCTGTAGTATAGAAGTGTGATTTGGGATTGAGGATGATGATTTCGGTATTGGTTATAGCTTTGTGATGGTTAAAGTTTGTTATCAAATTTTTTGTAGGAAGTAAGGAAAAATAAAAGTGATATATAGAGAAGAAAGAAAGAGAGTGGTGATTGGTTGCATATCTCCCCATTTTCTCCAGCATGTATGTATGTATATATATAGTGGAAAGATGTGGTCATACATTGTTTACATATAATTATATTATGAACGTAATAAGAAAACAGTGAGCACTAATAATTTCTCAAGTGGATTTTATCTTTGGTGAACTGCGTGTATTTCCTATATATATATAATATAATATAAAAGTTAGTAATCATAAGAATATGTAAAACAAGCACAGTCACTTATTAATAATTCAGAAAAAGTTTAGCAGCCTTTCAATTGAAAAAAAATCTGCCGACACTTAGAAGGGATAGTGTTTCGTACTCCGTTGATAATCAGTGGCGGATAAAAGTACTCAGAAAATAAAATTCCAAATTTTTATATTAAATTCCTTAATTTAATTCAGTCATTAAGAGTGGAACATGTGATCAAAAAGGTTCCTCAATCATTTCATTTTTAATTCAAAGTAATCTGTACGGAGTATTAACACTCAACTCATCAAAGTAAAAAAAATATTTTTATTAATCCAAAATTTTATATAACTTAATTATGGATCAACATTTAGTATTTCGAAGTATATAAATATATATATCTATTTAAATATATATGTATCTATTTACGAAAAGTTGTTCGTGAATCGTCAGGCATGGTCAAAGAGTATTTGGTTAACTGAATATAGATTTCAAACTTTCTAGACTCAACATTACAGATTTTGCTTATCGTGTCGGAAACATATAAAGATTAAGGTTTAAATTTGGTCGGAAATTTCCGGGTCGTTACATCATGCGGCTTGGATCGCGAGGACGCGCTCCGATTCAAGTGGGGGAGAGTTGTAACATCCCGTTTTCCTCGAATATGACTTAAGGTGCGTAATTAACCTCGGATACATTTATTATTGCATCTATGATCGTTTATTTTAGTTTAATGTGTGAAAATTAATGGAAAATGGCTTGATCAGGTCTTCTGTCGTGTCTAAATGGGTTTCATTGCGTCCTGGTGCTTCGCGATTCCCGACAAAGTAGGCTGAAAGGTGACAGATTCAGAAACCCAGTTCTGTCAAGGTTATCACGTTCTGTTATGGTTTGTCGCGTTTGGGCGTCGCGTTACGCGACAGTTGTCGCGAAACGCGATAGATGTCGCTGTTTGACAAATTTGACCCAATTTAAATGGCATCTTTGGGGGTGTTTGAGTCTTTTCACTTGTGGACGATTTTAGATCTAGAAAACTGATAAATGAGTTATCCTAACTCATTTAACACATCTTCACCTACACCACATTCAATTTAGAGATAGAGAGAGTTAGGGTTTAGTGAGAGAAAGCTCACTCGGAGAAGAAGGAGACCAAATCTCACCCGAATCCAAGTTTTAAAGTTGCTCCCTACGTCTCTAGCTACGTTGTGATTGTATTGGTAAGTCTTAACTCTATGTTTTGAGTTTTATTTTGTTTAAGCTAGGGTTTGGTTCATGTGGGGTTTGTATGACCCATTTGAGGGATAAATGGGTGGATCTTGGGTTAGATTGTTGAAAGGAAACCCTAATTATCATAATCTAGGGTTTTGGTCTAATGTAATGAGGTTTGTAAGTGTCAAAGGTGTTGTAAGCATTAAAACACTTATTCAAAGTTGAAAGAGATGTTAAATGGGTCATGTTTGACCAAAATTATGTGTTTAAGTGTTAGATGGGTAACATGAGTCAAAGTTGACCTAATTTGGGAAAAATGGGTGAGAAATACCCTAGGTTGTGCTAGTTGAAGAGTAATGGACTTTAATTCACTAGCTTTAGTGATTATAATGAGTCTTGACCAATTTTGGGTGGTTGGTGTAGATGAGTCATTTAATGCTCGGGCCATTAAATGCTCGGGTGTTAGAAGTTGACATTTAATTCAACTTGATGGTGTGTTAATTATATGCATAATGTAATAAGTGCTTTACTTTGAAGTTTGCGAGCTTACTTCCTAATTCACCGAAGACGATAAGGTGAGTGGAATAATTATATATGCATGTATATAATTTATTTACTTGTGAGGTATGGGTTAAAGTTCATTGTTGACGATACCATACCCTAGAGTATATTGTTGTTGATGAGGGTTTAAAGTTCGTTGTTGACAATACCTCGTACGTATGGAATTAAAGTTCGATGTTGACGATGCCATACGATTATTTAGTGACGTTGATGAGGGTTTAAAGTTCGTTGTTGATGATACCTCATATGTGGGTTTAAAGTTCGGTGTTGACGATACCACATTAATGTAGGCGAATGGGATTTAAGTTCGATGTTGACGATACCATTCGTTGGGCTAGCCTTGGGATCTTGAGTACTATGGATGTTGTGAACATCATCGTTATACTTATGTTTTAGCATATTGTATTGTTGTGTTATATGCTATTATTATACTAGCCTTGTAATCGTGGTACTTAGCGTTATACATGTGAAAGGTATGCTAATTATGTAACTAGTATGTATGCGGATTTGGTGAGTGTTTGCAAGTAAGTAGATTATATATATGTATGTATAATTGTTGCACTCACTAAGCCTTGCTTACCCTCTCGTTGTTTATCATTTTATAGGTTCCACCTTGGACAAGGGTAAGGGCATACGGTTAGATTAGTGGTCTCCCGTTTATGTTGACAGGGGGTGCTTTTGGGATAGCTTTTGAAGTTGGCCTGCCATTTTGGGTAGTTTAGCACCAAACCATGCTCGAGTGTCGTTTGGATTATAAACTATCGTTGTAGTGGGTCAAACTTGTATTGAACTTAATTAATGGCCTTTGTGCCTTTTGTAAACATTTAAATTGATGTACGTTTAAATGGAATTGTGGAATGGTTTACATATTTAATTGGCGCGTAAATGTGTATTATAAAAAAAAATTATCGTATGGAAATACGGGTTGGGTTGTTACAGAAACTTTCCTCTTTATAATCAAGGTAAAATACTTCTCAAAATCCTTGTTCAATTCCTTGTATAGTTGCTATCTTAATATACTTATAAAACTTGTAAAAACTAGAACTTGTTTTGGTGAACACCAAGCTTGTTTGAAAAACTAATCTAATCTTTCTAACGTAACTCTAATAACACTTATTTATATGTATTATGATGTTATATTAAGTTAATATAAGAACTTATAACTTGTACATATGAAGAATGTAGTGACCCGAACTTTTTCATGTTTATATATATTAATTGAGATTGATATTTACATGATTAAATGTTTCCAACATGTTAAGCAATCAAACTTGTTAAGACTTGATTAATTGAAATATGTTTCATATAGACAATTGACCACCCAAGTTGACCGACGATTCACGAACGTTAAAACTTGTAAAAATGACATGACGATATATATATATGGATATACATATGGTTAACATGAGATTATGATAAGTAAGTATCTCCATAAGTATATTAACAATGAGTTATATACATATAAACAAGACTACTAGGATTTCGAAACGAGACATATATGTAACGATTATCGTTGTAACGACATTTAAATGTATATATATCATATTAAGATATATTAATATATCATAATATCATGATAATATAATAATTTAACATCTCATTAGATATAATAAATAATGGGTTAACAACATTAATTGAGATCGTTAACTTAAAGGTTTCAAAACAACACTTACATGTAACGACTAACGATGACTTAACGACTCAGTTAAAATGTATATGTAGTGTATTTAGATGTATTAAAATACTTTTGGAAGACTTCAAGACATATATCAAAACACTCATACTTAACGAAAATGGTTACAGTTACTTTCCCATTCTTTTCTTTCATCAAGAATTCTAGTCGTATTTTTACCCGTATTATACACAGCTTCAAAACGTACTTACTATGGGTATATACCAATAGGAACTAGCATGGGATTCCATTCTTGATTATGTCATGTATGACTAATCAATTTTAACTTCTACCATGAGCTAGTCAACTAACTAGGACTCCTTTTAACCCCACTCACCACTCACCAATTACCACTCATCATTCACTCCATTTCACTTCCAATTCTCTTTCTAATTCTCTCTCAACACACCCACACTATTATGAACGTATTTTTCCAGTATTTAATCATCATCTTCATCAAAAATCACTTCAAGAATCAAGCTATAATCATCATAGGAAGAACACTTCAAGAACACTTCAAAAATCCCTTCTAGTTTACTAATTTACTTCCAATCTTTCTAATCCATTCCAAGTAATCATCTAAGATCAAGAAACCTTTGTTATATACAGTAGGTTATCTTTCTTATTCAAGGTAATATTCATATTCAAACTTTGATTCAATTTCTATAACTATAAAATATCTTAATTCAAGTAAAAATCTTACTTGAACTTGTTTTTGTGTCATGATCCTACTTCAAGAACTTTCAAGCCATCCAAGATCCTTTGAAGCTAGATCATTTCTTGTCACTTCCAGTAGGTTTACCTACTAAACTTGAGGTAGTAATGATGTTCATAACATCATTCGATTCATATATATAAAACTATCTTATTCGAA
This sequence comes from Rutidosis leptorrhynchoides, assembly GCF_046630445.1. NCBI lineage: Eukaryota > Viridiplantae > Streptophyta > Magnoliopsida > Asterales > Asteraceae > Rutidosis > Rutidosis leptorrhynchoides. The sequence continues at coordinate 217,393,493 of NC_092336.1, forward strand.
GGTTTAAACTCGTAATCACTAGAACATAGTTTAGTTAATTCTAAACTTGTTCGCAAACAAAAGTTAATCCTTCTAACTTGACTTTAAAAATTAACTAAACACATTTTCTATATCTATATGATATGCTAACTTAATGATTTAAAACCTGGAAACACGAAAAACACCGTAAAACCGGATTTACGCCGTCGTAGTAACACCGCGGGCTGTTTTGGGTTAGTTAATTAAAAACTATGATAAACTTTAATTTAAAAGTTGTTATTCTGAGAAAATGATTTTTATTATGAACATGAAACTATATCCAAAAATTATGGTTAAACTCAAAGTGGAAGTATGTTTTCTAAAATGGTCATCTAGACGTCGTTCTTTCGACTGAAATGACTACCTTTACAAAAACGACTTGTAACTTATTTTTCCAACTATAAACCTATACTTTTTCTGATAAGATTCATAAAATAGAGTTCAATATGAAACCATAGCAATTTGATTCACTCAAAACGGATTTAAAATGAAGAAGTTATGGGTAAAACAAGATTGGATAATTTTTCTCATTTTAGCTACGTGAAAATTGGTAACAAATCTGTTCCAACCATAACTTAATCAACTTGTATTGTATATTATGTAATCTTGAGATACCATAGACACGTATACAATGTTTCGACCTATCATGTCGACACATCTATATATATTTCGGAACAACCATAGACACTCTATATGTGAATGTTGGAGTTAGCTATACAGGGTTGAGGTTGATTCCAAAATATATATAGTTTGAGTTGTGATCAATACTGAGATACGTATACACTGGGTCGTGGATTGATTCAAGATAATATTTATCGATTTATTTCTGTACATCTAACTGTGGACAACTAGTTGTAGGTTACTAATGAGGACAGCTGACTTAATAAACTTAAAACATCAAAATATATTAAAAGTGTTGTAAATATATTTTGAACATACTTTAATATATATGTATATATTGTTATAGGTTCGTGAATCAACAGTGACCAAGTCTTACTTCTCGACGAAGTAAAAATCTGTGAAAGTGAGTTATAGTCCCACTTTTAAAATCTAATATTTTTGGGATGAGAATACATGCAGGTTTTATAAACGATTTACAAAAATAGACACAAGTACGTGAAACGACATTCTATGGTTGAATTATCGAAATCGAATATGCCCCTTTTTATTAAGTCTGGTAATCTAAGAATTAGGGAACAGACACCCTAATTGACGCGAATCCTAAAGATAGATCTATTGGGCCTAACAAACCCCATCCAAAGTACCGGATGCTTTAGTACTTCGAAATTTATATCATATCCGAAGGGTGTCCCGAAATGATGGGGATATTCTTATATATGCATCTTGTTAATGTCGGTTACCAGGTGTTCACCATATGAATGATTTTTATCTCTATGTATGAGATGTGTATTGAAATATGAAATCTTGTGGTCTATTGTTACGATTTGATATATATAGGTTAAACCTATAACTCACCAACATTTTTGTTGACGTTTAAAGCATGTTTATTCTCAGGTGAATATTAAGAGCTTCCGCTATTGCATACTAAAATAAGGATAAGATTTGGAGTCCATGTTTGTATGATATTGTGTAAAAACAGCATTCAAGAAACTGATTTCGATGTAACATATTTGTATTGTAAACCATTATGTAATGGTCGTGTGTAAACAGGATATTTTAGATTATCATTATTTGATAATCTACGTAAACCTTTATTTATGAAATAAAGGTTATGGGTTGTTTTAAAAATGAATGCAGTCTTTGAAAAACGTCTCATATAGAGGTCAAAACCTCGCAACGAAATCAATTAATATGGAACGTTTTTAATCAATAAGAACGGGACATTTCAGTTGGTATCCGAGCGTTGGTCTTAGAGAACCAGAATTTTGCATTAGTGTGTCTTATCGAGTTTGTTAGGATGCATTAGTGAGTCTGGACTTCGACCATGGTTACTTGAAAAATGATTGCTTAACAAATTTTGTTGGAAACTATATATTTTAACATGTGAATATTATGTGATATATTAATCTCTTAATACGTTTGATATTATGTGATAGATGTCTACCTCTAGAACAAGTCTCATTGACTCACCTAATAATAAGGAAGAGTCAAATATAAATTGGAATGATTCGTGGACTGATTCACAAGTTCTCGAAGAGGAACCGGAAGAAGAGTCGGAACCGGAAGAAGAATCAGAACCGGAAGAGGAGGAACCGGATGAAGAAATAGAACCGGTGGGGAAAATAATAAAACGGTTAAGTAAAAGAAAATCCTCAACCAACCGACCAAGGTTAATTATGGTCAATGGTGTGTCCGCCAAGGAAGCAAAATATTGGGAGGATTACCAATTCTCCGATGAATCGGATTCCGACGAGAATTCCGATGATGTTATAGAAATTACCCCAACTGAATTTAAAAAGGCAAAAGAAAATAATAAGGGAAAGGGCATAAAAATAGAGAAATCTAATTCCAACCCCGATGAACTTTATATGTATCGTCAACCCCCGAAGTCCTTAAGTTGTAACAATGACCCGGGAACCTCTAAACCACCAGGTTTTTCTAAACCAATGTGGAAAATTACGGCTCGTATTAGGGGAACATCATATATCCCTAGAGACTTGGCAAAACGAACCAAAACCGAAGAAGAAGAAACAAGCGAGTCGGAATAAGATAGTTGTATTCGTGTGGTGTAATATATGTAATATAGTGTGCTTATGCTTTATGATATATGTAAAAATTGCTTGTATTAATAAGTATTTTTTTTTTATGAATCTAACTCTTGTCTATTTTACAGTATAAAAACACAAAATGGATAGACAACCCAATATTTTAAGAGACCTACCCGGAGACATGATTGATGAAATCTTGTCTAGAGTCGGTCAGAATTCTTCGGCACAACTATTTAAGGCGAGATCAGTTTGTAAGACATTCGAAGAACGTTCCAAGAATGCCTTGGTTTATAAAAGGCTTTCGTTCGAAAGATGGGGGATATCACATTGGGAAATCCATAAGTTACGATGTGTTTACTTTGACGCATATATTGCGGGGAACCCAAATGCTATTTTACGCAATGGGTTAAGAAATTATTTTGACTCAATATATCCAAATATTGGACTTCGTGATTTAGAAAAAGCGGCTAACATGCAACATAAAGAAGCATGTTATGCTTACGGATTAGTAATGTTCGCTTCTCACCAAAGTGAGAACAAGAACATCGGGCTACAACTATTAAACAAAACGTTCCCACAAGTGACGGAGTCGGTAATTGGGGTAAGAAATGAGGTTTTTAGATTGTTACGGGACTGTTGGACATTACGTAACCCTCGTCCCTTTGACGACGTTACAACACGCTGTCTTATCAACGGCCATAATGGTTATGTTCCACAAGACCAAGGATGGGAAGTAATCCTAGTAAAACCAGAATGCATGACTTGTTTCTGGACGTATGAATTACGTGTCTTTATTGCCTTTGCTGAACGACTTGTGTACTAGCTAGAATTATCTTCACAACCATCTTGTATCAAATTTATTGTGTGCTATATTTCATGCTATATGTAAAATAAGCGGTATTGTAAGTTTGTAAAATATTGTGTAAAAGTTTGAACGCGAAATATTATTATAATCAATTTTTCATATAGAATTGTAGTAGTTGAATTGTATATTAGCTACTAAGTATGAACTTAACGGGTAGGTACTACCCGAATTTAAACTTATAAAACGCTAATATGAAGAAAAAGCTTTTATAAATGAGTTCATATTATGCTACGAAATACTATTAACTACTCTTAATATTCTGTATGATTAACTTGTTCCATTTGACTATTTTGAAGGAAATGGCACCGACTACTCGACACACCATGAATATGAATGAAGAGGAATTCCGTACTTTTCTAGCTTCAAACATAGCCGCAGTACAGGCTGCGCTACATACCAACAATAACCTTGGATCTAGCAGTACAGGAAATCGTGTAGGATGCACCTACAAAGAATTCACTGCCTGCAAACCTTTGGAATTTGATGGAACCGAAGGACCGATCGGATTGAAACGGTGGACCGAGAAGGTCGAATCGGTGTTTGCCATAAGTAAGTGTACTGAAGAGGACAAAGTGAAGTACGCTACGCATACCTTCACATGTTCTGCGTTAACATGGTGGAATACCTATCTAGAGCAAGTGGGACAAGACGATGCGTACGCACTACCGTGGTCAGCATTCAAGCACTTGATGAACGAGAAGTACCGTCCCAGAACCGAGGTCAATAAGCTCAAGACAGAACTTAGAGGGTTACGAACCCAAGGATTTGATATTACCACGTACGAAAGATGATTCACAGAATTGTGCCTATTGTGTCCGGGAGCATTCGAAGATGAGGAAGAGAAGATCGACGCGTTTGTGAAAGGATTACCGGAAAGAATCCAAGAAGATATAAGTTCACACGAGCCCGCCTCCATACAACAGGCATGTAGAATGGCTCACAAACTAGTGAACCAGATTGAAGAAAGAATTAAAGAACAGACTGCTGAAGAGACCAATGTGAAGCAAGTCAAAAGAAAGTGGGAGGAAAACGGTGATAAGAATCACCAATACAACAACAACAGCAATTACAACAATAATCGCAACAATTATCCCAGCAATCGCAACATCAATTGCAACTACAACAAACGGCCCAACAACAAAAACAACAACAACAACAGCAGCAACTACAACAATCATCCCAATAACAATAATAACCGCAACAACAACAACAATCAGAAGCAGCTATGTCAAAGGTGTGAAAAGTATCACTCGGGGTTTTGCACCAAATTTTGCAACAAGTGTAAAAGAAATGGTCATAGCTCGGCGAAGTGTGAGGTCTACGGACCAGGGGTTAATAGAACGAAAGGAACAAATGGTGTCGGAACGAGTAATGGCGGAGCAAGTAGTGTCGAAGCAAGTTATGCCAATGTAGTTTGTTATAAATGTGGAAAACCGGGCCACATCATTAGAAATTGCCCGAACCAGGAGAACACGAATGGACAAGGCCACGGAAGAGTTTTCAATATTAATGCGGCAGAGGCACAGGAAGACCCGGAGCTTGTTACGGGTACGTTTCTTATTGACAATAAATCTGCTTATGTTATATTTGATTCGGGTGCGGATAGAAGCTATATGAGTAGAGATTTTTGTGCTAAATTAAGTTGTCCATTGACGCCTTTGGATAGTAAATTTTTACTCGAATTAGCAAATGGTAAATTAATTTCAGCAGATAATATATGTCGGAATCGAGAAATTAAACTGGTTAGCGAAACATTTAAGATTGATTTGATACCAGTAGAGTTAGGGAGTTTTGATGTGATAATCGGTATGGACTGGTTGAAAGAAGTGAAAGCAGAGATCGTTTGTTACAAAAATGCAATTCGCATTATACGAGAAAAAGGAAAACCCTTAATGGTGTACGGAGAAAAGGGCAACACGAAGCTACATCTTATTAGTAATTTGAAGGCACAAAAACTAATAAGAAAAGGTTGCTATGCTGTTCTAGCACACGTCGAGAAAGTACAAACTGAAGAAAAGAGCATCAATGATGTTCCCATTGCAAAAGAATTTCCCGATGTATTTCCGAAAGAATTACCGGGATTACCCCCACATCGATCCGTTGAATTTCAAATAGATCTTGTACCAGGAGCTGCACCAATAGCTCGTGCTCCTTACAGACTCGCACCCAGCGAGATGAAAGAACTGCAAAGCCAATTACAAGAACTTTTAGAGCGTGGTTTCATTCGACCAAGCATATCACCGTGGGGAGCTCCTGTTTTGTTTGTCAAGAAGAAAGATGGTACATTCAGGTTGTGTATCGACTACCAAGAGTTGAACAAACTTACCATCAAGAACCGCTACCCACTACCGAGAATCAACGACTTATTTGATCAACTACAAGGCTCGTCTGTTTATTCAAAGATTGACTTACGTTCCGGGTATCATCAAATGCGGGTGAAAGAAGATGATATTCCAAAGACTGCTTTCAGAACACGTTACGGTCATTACGAGTTTATGGTCATGCCGTTTGGTTTAACTAATGCACCAGCTGTGTTCATGGACCTTATGAACCGAGTGTGTGGACCATACCTTGACAAGTTTGTCATTGTTTTCATTGATGACATACTTATTTACTCAAAGAATGACCAAGAACACGGTGAACATTTGAGAAAGGTGTTAGAAGTATTGAGGAAGGAAGAATTGTACGCTAAGTTTTCAAAGTGTGCATTTTGGTTGGAAGAAGTTCAATTCCTCGGTCACATAGTGAACAAAGAAGGTATTAAGGTGGATCCGGCAAAGATAGAAACTGTTGAAAAGTGGGAAACCCCGAAAACTCCGAAACACATACGCCAATTTTTAGGACTAGCTGGTTACTACAGAAGGTTCATCCAAGACTTTTCCAGAATAGCAAAACCCTTGACTGCATTAACGCATAAAGGGAAGAAATTTGAATGGAATGATGAACAAGAGAAAGCATTTCAGTTATTGAAGAAAAAGCTAACTACGGCACCTATATTGTCATTGCCTGAAGGGAATGATGATTTTGTGATTTATTGTGACGCATCAAAGCAAGGTCTCGGTTGTGTATTAATGCAACGAACGAAGGTGATTGCTTATGCGTCTAGACAATTGAAGATTCACGAACAAAATTATACGACGCATGATTTGGAATTAGGCGCGGTTGTTTTTGCATTAAAGACTTGGAGGCACTACTTATATAGGGTCAAAAGTATTATATATACCGACCACAAAAGTCTTCAACACATATTTAATCAGAAACAACTGAATATGAGGCAGCGTAGTTGGATTGAATTATTGAATGATTACGACTTTGAGATTCGTTACCACCCGGGGAAGGCAAATGTGGTAGCCGATGCCTTGAGCAGGAAGGACAGAGAACCCATTCGAGTAAAATCTATGAATATAATGATTCATAATAACCTTACTACTCAAATAAAGGAGGCGCAACAAGGAGTTTTAAAAGAGAGAAATTTAAAGGATGAAATACCCAAAGGATCGGAGAAGCATCTTAATATTCGGGAAGACGGAACCCGGTATAGGGCTGAAAGGATTTAGGTACCAAAATTTGGAGATATGAGAGAAATGGTACTTAGAGAAGCTCATAAAACCAGATACTCAATACATCCTGGAACGGGGAAGATGTACAAGGATCTCAAGAAACAATTTTGGTGGCCGGGTATGAAAGCCGATATTGCTAAATACGTAGGAGAATGTTTGACGTGTTCTAAGGTCAAAGCTGAGCATCAGAAACCATCAGGTCTACTTCAACAACCCGAAATCCCAGAATGGAAATGGGAAAACATTACCATGGATTTCATCACTAAATTGCCAAGGACTGCAAGTGGTTTTGATACTATTTGGGTAATAGTTGATCGTCTCACCAAATCAGCACACTTCCTGCCAATAAGAGAAGATGACAAGATGGAGAAGTTAGCACGACTGTATTTGAAGGAAGTCGTCTCCAGACATGGAATACCAATCTCTATTATCTCTGATAGGGATGGCAGATTTATTTCAAGATTCTGGCAGACATTACAGCAAGCATTAGGAACTCGTCTAGACATGAGTACTGCCTATCATCCACAAACTGATGGGCAGAGCGAAAGGACGATACAAACGCTTGAAGACATGCTACGAGCATGTGTTATTGATTTCGGAAACAGTTGGGATCGACATCTACCGTTATCAGAATTTTCGTACAACAACAGCTACCATTCAAGCATTGAGATGGTGCCGTTTGAAGCACTTTATGGTAGAAAGTGCAGGTCTCCGATTTGTTGGAGTGAAGTGGGGGATAGACAGATTATGGGTCCAGAGATTGTACAAGAAACTACCGAGAAGATCATACAAATTCAACAACGGTTGAAAACCGCCCAAAGTCGACAAAAGAGCTACGCTGACATTAAAAGAAATGATATAGAATTTGAAATTAGAGAGATGGTCATGCTTAAAGTTGCACCTTGGAAAGGCGTTGTTCGATTTGGTAAACGAGGGAAATTAAATCCAAGGTATATTGGACCATTCAAGATTATTGGTTGTGTCGGACCAGTAGCTTACCGACTTGAGTTACCTCAACAACTCACGGCTGTACATAACACTTTCCACGTCTCGAATTTGAAGAAATTTTTTGCTAAAGAAGATCTCACTATTCCGTTAGATGAAATACAAATCAACGAAAAACTCCAATTCATCGAAGAACCCGTCGAAATAATGGATCGTGAGGTTAAAAGGCTTAAGCAAAACAAGATACCAATTGTTAAGGTTTGATGGAATGCTCGTAGAGGACTCGAGTTCACCTGGGAGCATGAAGATCAGATGAAGAAGAAATACCCGCATCTATTTCCAGAAGATTCGTCAACACCTTCCACAGCTTAAAATTTCGGGACGAAATTTATTTAACGGGTAGGTACTGTAGTGACCCGAACTTTTCCATGTTTATATATATTAATTGAGATTGATATTTACATGATTAAATGTTTCCAACATGTTAAGCAATCAAACTTGTTAAGACTTGATTAATTGAAATATGTTTCATATAGATAATTGACCACCCAAGTTGACCGGCGATTCACGAACGTTAAAACTTGTAAAAACGACATGACGATATATATATGGATATACATATGGTTAACATGAGATTATGATAAGTAAGTATCTCCATAAGTATATTAACAATGAGTTATATACATATAAACAAGACTACTAACTTAAGGATTTCGAAACGAGACATATATTTAACGATTATCGTTGTAACGACATTTAAATGTATATATATCATATTAAGATATATTAATATATCATAATATCATGATAATATAATAATTTAACATCTCATTAGATATAATAAACAATGGGTTAACAACATTAATTGAGATCGTTAACTTAAAGGTTTCAAAACAACACTTACATGTAACGACTAACGATGACTTAACGACTCAGTTAAAATGTATATGTAGTGTATTTAGATGTATTAAAATACTTTTGGAAGACTTCAAGACATATATCAAAACACTCATACTTAACAAAAATGGTTACAGTTACTTTCCCATTCTTTTCTTTCATCAAGAATTCTAGTCGTATTTTTACCCGTATTATACACAGCTTCAAAACGTACTTACTATGGGTATATACCAATAGGAACTAGCATGGGATTCCACTCTTGATTATGTCATGTATGACTAATCAATTTTAACTTCTACCATGAGCTAGTCAACTAACTAGGACTCCTTTTAACCCCACTCACCACTCACCAATTACCACTCATCATTCACTCCATTTCACTTCCAATTCTCTTTCTAATTCTCTCTCAACACACCCACACTATTATGAACGTATTTTTCGAGTAGTTAATCATCATCTTCATCAAAAATCACTTCAAGAATCAAGCTATAATCATCATAGGAAGAACACTTCAAGAACACTTCAAAAATCCCTTCAAGTTTACTAATTTACTTCCAAGCTTTCTAATCCATTCCAAGTAATCATCTAAGATCAAGAAATCTTTGTTATATACAGTAGGTTATCTTTCTTATTCAAGGTAATATTCATATTCAAACTTTGATTCAATTTCTATAACTATAAACTATCTTAATTCGAGTAAAAATCTTACTTGAACTTGTTTTTGTGTCATGATCCTACTTCAAGAACTTTCAAGCCATCCAAGATCCTTTGAAGCTAGATTATTTCTTGTAACTTCCAGTAGGTTTACCTACTAAACTTGAGGTAGTAATGATGTTCATAACATCATTCGATTCATATATATAAAACTATCTTATTCGAAGGTTTAAACTCGTAATCACTAGAACATAGTTTAGTTAATTCTAAACTTGTTCGCAAACAAAAGTTAATCCTTATAACTTGACTTTTAAAATTAACTAAACACATGTTCTATATCTATATGATATGCTAACTTAATGATTTAAAACCTGGAAACACGAAAAACACCGTAAAACCGGATTTACGCCGTCGTAGTAACACCGCGGGCTGTTTTGGGTTAGTTAATTAAAAACTATGATAAACTTTGATTTAAAAGTTGTTATTCTGAGAAAATGATTTTTATTATGAACATGAAACTATATCCAAAAATTATGGTTAAACTCAAAGTGGAAGTATGTTTTCTAAAATGGTCATCTAGACGTCGTTCTTTCGACTGAAATGACTACCTTTACAAAAACGACTTGTAACTTATTTTTCCGACTATAAACCTATACTTTTTCTGTTTAGATTCATAAAATATAGTTCAATATGAAACCATAGCAATTTGATTCACTCAAAACGGATTTAAAATGAAGAAGTTATGGGTAAAACAAGATTGGATAATTTTTCTCATTTTAGCTACGTGAAAATTGGTAACAAATCTATTCCAACCATAACTTAATCAACTTGTATTGTATATTATGTAATCTTGAGATACCATAGACACGTATACAATGTTTCGACCTATCATGTCGACACATCTATATATATTTCGGAACAACCTTAGACACTCTATATGTGAATGTTGGAGTTAGCTATACAGGGTTGAGGTTGATTCCAAAATATATATAGTTTGAGTTGTGATCAATACTGAGATACATATACACTGGGTCGTGGATTGATTCAAGATAATATTTATCGATTTATTTCTGTACATCTAACTGTAGACAACTAGTTATAGGTTACTAACGAGGACAGCTGACTTAATAAACTTAAAACATCAAAATATATTAAAAGTGTTGTAAATATATTTTGAACATACTTTAATATATATGTATATATTGTTATAGGTTCGTGAATCAACAGTGACCAAGTCTTACTTCTCGACGAAGTAAAAATCTGTGAAAGTGAGTTATAGTCCCACTTTTAAAATCTAATATTTTTGGGATGAGAATACATGAAGGTTTTATAAACGATTTACAAAAATAGACACAAGTACGTGAAACTACATTCTATGGTTGAATTATCGAAATCGAATATGCCCCTTTTTATTAAGTCTGGTAATCTATGAATTAGGGAACAGACACCCTAATTGACGCGAATCCTAAAGATAGATCTATTGGGCCTAACAAACCCCATCCAAAGTACCGGATGCTTTAGTACTTCGAAATTTATATCATATCCGAAGGGTGTCCCGGAATGATGGGGATATTCTTATATATGCATCTTGTTAATGTCGGTTACCAGGTGTTCACCATATGAATGATTTTTATCTCTATGTATGTGATGTGTATTGAAATATGAAATCTTGTGGTCTATTGTTACGATTTGATATATATAGGTTAAACCTATAACTCGCCAATATTTTTGTTGACGTTTAAAGCATGTTTATTCTCAGGTGAATATTAAGAGCTTATGCTGTTGCATACTAAAATAAGGACAAGATTTGGAGTCCATGTTTGTATGATATTGTGTAAAAACTGCATTCAAGAAACTGATTTCGATGTAACATATTTGTATTGTAAACCATTATGTAATGGTCGTGTGTAAACAGGATATTTTAGATTATCATTATTTGATAATCTACGTAAAGCTTTTTAAACCTTTATTTATGAAATAAAGGTTATGGTTTGTTTTAAAAATGAATGCAGTCTTTGAAAAACGTCTCATATAGAGGTCAAAACCTCGTAACGAAATCAATTAATATGGAACGTTTTTAATCAATAAGAACGGGACATTTCAAAGAACACCTTGAAACTTAACATATATCCTTATTCTCCATTCGGTAAAAAGCGGGCTGTTTTGGGTTGGGAATTAAAAACCTATCTTAGACTTTGAGTTCGAGGCTAAGACTTTGGAAATATGTTAATATATGTAAATAAAACTTCGAGTATTTTTTCATGATTTTAGACAAAGTGTAAGTATTTTATCAAAAATCATATATTGGGTGGATTTCGGAATTTTTCCAAATCTGTCCACCGACACAAAAAGAGGGTAAAGCTCTAAAAATTACTACTTGGGATGAACTTTTCGAATTAGTTTTGTAAAATTTACTTCTTAATGAATCCATAGCAATTTGATTCACTTTAAACGGAGTTGTAATGAATATTTAGCGAGCAAAACAAAATCTGGTAAAATTAACGTTGTATGGACGAAATTTATATTATAAAAACTATATTAACCATATCCTTGTTAAATTTTCCTATATCCTATATATATTTGGACATGTTATCAGTAGTATAACAAAATATTATAATCTTGGATAATTCTGTGATTGTATATATGTATAATAATATTCTTGGTACGTCCTAACACAATAAGTATACAATACGTTTTGATAAATCCTAAGACAATATGTACATAATACATCTTAGTTAATTCTAAGACAATACATATACAATACGTCTCTGGGTTGATGCAAAGACTGTAACATCCCGCATTTTTCCATTAAATTATTTTAACGCCCGTCTTTTTTTTTAGATAATATCTTCTGTTATCTAAATTCGTACTTTTCCGTTGACTACCGTTCTTAATATTCCTGTTATTTAATTATAACATCACTAGTTTACTCGAGCGTTTTTAAAATACTCGTTTGGTTAATTCCCGCACCCGCTTTAAACTAGAGGGATCGAAGTTGCCAAGTGGGCAAACTAGTTGACTAGGTCAACTAGTCAACCCACTTTCCACCATTCATTCATTTTCATCACCTCCCTCATCTTTTTCCTCTCTAGCTCAAGAACACTCTTTAAACCCAAATCCTTAATTCATCATCCAAATCCGAATCAAGAAGCAAGCATCAAAACAAATTACATATTCGTGATCCTCTCTTCATCCTCTACATTTTGGAACAAATTTCATCACATTTGGGTAACATTTCTAAAACACTAGATTTCTCTAAATTCATTTTATATACTTGAAATGGTGTTAGTTAGTGTCTATGGCTCAAGTATAACATGAATATATGTTTTATTTACTCGATTTGTTGTTTTGGGTAACTAGTACGAACATTTAAAATGGGTGTGCTTAATCTTGTGTTTTGGGTGATTAAATGTTGTTAAATTGTTAAAGTTCATGTTTTAATTGTGTTACTAGTATCACTAGCTTCGTTTTGATGCGTAGGTTGATTAAGAAAACTTCAAACACATGAATATTGATTTTGTGAGTTTTGGTTAGGGTTTGATAACTCTTAAAATGGACTTTTGATGATTTAAATGCCATAAAATATTGTTGGTAAGTATTTGGTTGGATTGTATGCTTGATTACCTTCGAAACGGCAAATCATACATGTAAATTGGTTGCCCGAATCATGAAATGCATTTTACGAACTTGAGACTTTGATTATGAACATTTAACGATCATTTGACGAGGTTTTTGTTATTGTAAATGATGAACTTGATTGATGATATGTGCTTAGTTGTACTCCTTGTCAAAATACCTTTCCAACGATATAAGATACTTGTTATAAGTGTTTTCGGTTCACAAATTGTGTTAGTTTGAGTTTTGGTTCGTGCTCTTGTGTGTTTCAGCAAAACAGGGTCT